>NC_045633.1:2152500-2452500 GCF_009829155.1 Mustela erminea
AGAGCTCTTCCTGACCCTCTCTGGAGCCCCCAATCCATCCGGTCCCCTCTCTCTCCCATCGCCTCGTTTGATTTCCCTCCCGTCTCTGCAATGGTCTTGCTGATGAGCTTTTAGCTTAGATCCTGTCTCCCCCACCCAAATCTCAGCCTCCAGACAGTGGAGGCCCTACCAGTCTCGTCCAAGGGCCCAGCAGGTGCCCGGCACGTGAATGGCCCTCAACCCTTACTTTGGAACTATAAGAGCATGAACGCTCTGGCTGCCAACCTGCATTTGAGATATGGGCTCTGAGACCCCAGGGGTGTCCGCCTCTCCGCATCCCCCATCCTTAGCCTTCCTGCCGCTGGGCGAGGAAGCTCTAACTGAATTTCCAGTTCGCCAAGTTACGGCCACTGAGGTTTCTGTCGCAGTTTCCAACAAGAAGCATCAAGTCTGTGCTACACCACAGGAACTCGGCTTCAATCATCCAATTGTGGGATGGCAGGCTACTATTTGCCGACTGTCAGAAAAGTCGATTCTCAAAGCTCGCTTTTACATGTTTATACGGATGTGTTCTCTGTTTAGCGGAGGCGCAGGGCAGGTGCGTGCTGTGAATTAATCAGGAAACAGCTATTCGAGAAGGACAGCGCGGGCAGCGTCAATGACTCGTTCTGCACGACTTCCATCACGGAAACATCTGGCGAGACAGAAACACTCTCATTTCAAGAGGTGATGGGGGTGGTGGGGAGGACTTCCGGTCCGGCGCCATCAGGAGGTGTGCACCCCGGCTCTCCTGATGAGATGTCTGGCTCCCGAAGTGTGTTTGTCTACATTCCGCGGACAGCCTGGGGCACCGCCTGACCTCTAGCCGTCGGCCGCCCAGCTCCCTCCAAGAAGTCCGGCAGGGAGGAGACAAGGCAGGAAGCAGGCTGCCGCATGGGGCCCGGCGGGTGGGACCTCAGGGCGTGATGGGGGCGTGGGGATCCGGGAGGCTTGGGCCCTAGCTGATGGTGCTTCAATTATCGGGGGTTACAAGTATTTAAAAAAAAAAGTAAAAGGCCACATCACATCACCCAGCCTTGGAGCAACTCTGCGAGGTGGGCGGGAGGGCCCGTCTTGCAGGGAAGACATTGAGGCTGAGCCTTCCTGGGGGCCGTGCGGCTGGTGCGTGGGGAGCCACTCTGACGGGCATCTCCCTTTGGGGCAAGCTAGACCCTGGGAAGGCCTGGCCATGGGCAGGATCACCTGCCCTAGAAGGACCTCCAGCCCCCACTTCTAGCTTTCACGAAGTCCCTGTGGACCGGCTCCCTCCTCAGCCCCGGTGGTGGTGGCTTTGGGCCCTGGGTGGGGAGGGTGCACCTTTCCTCAGCTTGTGGTGGGTGGGAGCGTCCTTCCTTGTTCACACCCCAACTTCACTGTCCGTCTTTACAGTTGACGAGGACTCACGATGTTGAGGCTGTCATGCATCTGTAATACGACAATACTAATACTATCTCCATCTACGTACTTCAGTCGACTTTGCCAGGCTGCTTTCTTCCTTGGCTTGGATGCCGAATGACCTAGCTCTCTTCCCTGGAGCACATGCAGCACCCGGGGAGGCCCTACTAAAGGCGTCCCACACTCTACAGGTTCTGGCTTGACCCAGGGGCTCTGGGCTGACTGGGAGGGGGTTCTCCCAGATAGTAGGTGTATTGGGGGTAAGGGGCTTTGGGGATTGAGCTGCTGCTGCCGAGGACCCACCGTCCAGGCTTCAGGACCTGGCTCAGGGGCCGGCCTCTCCAGGAATCCCCTGGCCCTCCCCGTGTCCCCCTCCTCCCCTCCTCTGGTGGAATCGAGGGGCCTCCTCTGGGCTCTCAGAGCTGGGCTTACCAGCTGGAGCCTGTCCCTGCCTGGACAGAAGATCTTCAAGGACAGGGAACAGTCCTGTCCTAATTCCTATCTGTCTTGAGGCCTGGCTCTGGGAACTGAACGTGCTCCTTTCCTGGAGCACCTGAACTTGAATGTTTTATGGGGAGGAGACCTTAACGGCCTTTTACACGGCCCTGGGGGAAGGAGGGTAATGGAAATCACTTTTGTGACGTAGAATGTCGGAAGAAGATGGTGAGACGCTGTGACATTTGACGAGCACCGACTACTGGCTGGGCTCTGGGCCAAGTTCTCTGCCCCCCCCCCCCCCCCCCCCGACATCACAGACGCGGGACCATAGACGCGGATGGAACGTGACAGACTGGGTCACTAACTAGCGGCCCTACAGCTACATCTGGGCTGGGCTAGCTCCCGGAACAATTCACGTTTCCAAAACCAGTTGACAATTTCTAAACATTGAGAGCTTTCTGGCCTCTCTGGAACATTCAGGCCATCTGGCACCACGGGGCCAGGGCTGAGGGGCAGTGACCGCTGCCTCGATAGGCTCTCCGGTGACCACAGTCTCTACTGAAAGGCAGGAGTGTGTGATGGGCCCCAGATGCCCAGTAGTCATGTGACCACTGGTCAGCTGCTCTGCTGTCCCGTGTCTCAGTTTCTCTCTCTGTAGAATGGAGCTGATTATGCCATACCCATCTCAGAGGACTGCTGGGTGGAATAAATGAGCAGATACATGCATAGCTCTTTGACTAGTGCTCTAGAAATGTAAGCTACCGTCACTGTCTTGTGCCCAGTCCACTGTCTGGACAATATGTCCTGGCCAAGTCTGGGTGCTTGGGACTAGTGTAGGCTGGAGACTCCCCACTCCGCTAAGACTGCAGCAGTCCCTGTTCCGGGCAGAGGCTGGCAGCGGGCAGAGGAGGAATCCCAAGCCCCACAGGGTGGGTCCTAGACAGACTCTCGCTGCCCCTAGGCCAGGACTCCCCTAGATCTGGGCTGAGGCCCCAGAAAGCAATTCTTGCAATTTTGTTCAATCAAATACATAACACATGGGGGGTGGGGGCTTTTGGGGTCCTTGGTCTGTGTGGGACGCAGAAGAAGAAAGCAAGGTTCATCTTAAGGAGTTCATGACAGTCTGTATATCAACGGGTCACAAACTCAGACACTTGTAGTACCAGTGGTGGGGCTGGGGTGGGGGTGCGGGGCCTGTGCTGAGTGGGAGAACACACGCCCCCCAGTCCAGAGGGTGCCTGGGGCCACTCAGCACCAGCTGGTGGACGCCACACTGAGATTGTTGCCAGTTCATCAAAAGCCAAGTTTCAAATGTTGTCAAGTGATCCCCAAGCTGGACAGCACTGTAAGGGCTGAGTGGGGCACACCCATGGGATGGCTTTGGCCAGGGGAGCACCAGTTTGGGGCATCGGAGGCTCAGGAAGCTGATGAACACCTAAGGAAGCGTCGGACTTGGTGCCTGGAAGGGTGTGGCTGGAGGCCACCCGAAGGGTGTGAGGCAGGCTAGGGGTGTGCAGGAGGCTTGGGTGCGAAGAGAAAAGGACCTCAATGTCCCCAAAGGCAGGGTCTATACTGAGCCAGGCTAGGCATTCCGGATTCTGGGAACAGCAGGAGCAAAGGCACAGCGGAGAGAACAGTTTTATGGGGAGCAGAGGGAGATACAAGTTGCACAGGGATGGAAGAGCCAGGGGAACAGTTCGGGGGTCCGGGAGCGGTCCCCCCACCCACATGCATGCACATATACTGGAGAGGTGATGCGGCGTAACAATGTGTCACTGTGTCAGGGAGACCAGTGGGGGTGGTGGGGACCGCGGTGCGGTGACTTGGCTCCCCCAGAGCTCCTGGCTGTGGATATGGCCTGGTGTCACCAGATCTTCATCTCTCAGTGAAGTCAAAAATCCGTATTTTAACGCAAAATGTTCCAATGTTTAAAAGCTGGCAATTCAAAGAATTTTGCAAATGCCACACGAGCCGGCCGAAATGTGTCTGCGAGCTGCCTATGGTTGGTGGGGGCATAGCCTCTATCACGGCCGTCTTGCCAGGATGCACCAGGACGAGCTACCAGGACCGTGTCCCTCCCCGGAGGCCCTCTGTGGCTCTGAGGCCCCTAGCCTGTCCCCGGCTCCTCCCCCACTGGCCCCAGGGAACTGCGGTTTGCTTTTGATCGCCCTGGACCTCCCCTGACTGGGTGTGAGCTGGCGAGGGGGATCGGTAAGTCTTTGCTGATGAGACGGGCGCCGAGCAGATGAGGGAGGGAAGCAGGCAGATGGGATGCGGTCTGCTCAGGGTGGGGGGCGGTCAGCGGGCCGGAGGCGAGGGGAAGGAGCAGCTAGTCTGGAAGGAGACGGGTTTTGGCAATGGAAATAGCAGGACTGAGGGAAGACTGGCAGCGAGGGGCAGGGAAGAGGGAAGGATGCAGAGCTGGGAGCCAGATGCGTGCTGCAGGCTGGGGGCAGACCTGCCTGGGCTTGGGTGGGTGAGGTTGGACGGTCAGTGCCTTGCTGGGCAGAGATGCCAAAGACAAGTGTCTCGGGGCCAGGGTGGAAGCCTGGCTCAGAAGGTAAGCTTGGGGGAAGGTTTAGATCTGGGAACTGGTGAATTAGTTCAACAGCATGTGACTTCTGTGCTCTTCCAAGAAAAAGAAAAAAATACCTAGTTTAGATATCATTTCTCCTATGTTCCCTTCTCACAGAGATAGCACTTCAGCTTTCCATGGGGCATCCATCCTTCCCCCCACTTCCCTTCAGAGGGATAACATGAGCCTCACTCCAGGTTGCTGGGTCCTAGACCTGGGACTTTCGTGAGGACACTCTCTTTCTGCAAAGGCTGCTGAAATCATGTCCTGAGGTGGGCAGGACCTGGCTGAGGTGGGCAGGAGGCAGGAGGTGGGGCACCTACCCCCGAGGGGGTCTGGAATTTATCTAGACTGGCATCTGCATAGTGGGTGAGCCGCCCTCCCTCACTCAGACATCTTGCCCAGCCCTGCTACTGCTCGTCCCGCTCTAGTTCGCACAACACAGTGCACATGCCTCCACTTCCGTCCTGGTTCTGCATCCGTGCGCTCATTCCTGCTGGGAGCTGTCTGGTCCTGAATCCCAAACTACCCCTTGGATCCTGAACGCCTTGTTGGGCCCCTTCTCCAAAGGCTGAATTCTCTGCTAGCATCTTCTTCCCCTGCTGGCAGGGGACCTGCTTCAAACCCGGGACTCCTGGGGCTCTCGAGGTTACCATGCCCCTAACCTCCTGAGTGTGGACTCTGGTCAGAGGTCAGCACCCTCTGGTGATTGCCAGGGGCCGGGACGAAGCCTGGGGTCAACCCCTCAGAAAGACTCTCATGCACCTGGGTTGGACTCCTTCCCACCAGCCACCCTGCTAAGATGCCACCGTGTTCCCCAGGCCCGAGGCTGCCTAGACTCTGCCTCGGGGCACAGCCACCAGGCCACGCCAACTCAGCCCACCAAAGCCCCTTTGACTTTGAAGCCACTGCCACGTCTGGGCTTGGTTTATATCCCGATCCAAACAAACCAACCCTAAAGAAACAATTTTGAGACCATTAGGGATATCTGAACATGGACTGGATATTTGATGATTATTAGTGTATAATTAGTCATTACCGTCTGGTAGGGTCATGACACTGGGCTTATATGAAAGCAAATTCCTTATCTGTTGGAGAGGCCCACTAAAGAGTCTATGAGTGAAGTGGTAGGAGAGCTACAATCACGTGGGGGGGTAGATGAAACCGGAAGGGCAGGCTGTCCGTGACTGCGGGGCGGGTGAAGGGCGCATGCGCAGTCACTGAACTCACCTCTTTCCTTTGGCGTCTCTGAAAATTCTCCCTCCTCTCCCAAACAGAGGCCTTGTTGAAATGCGAATATCGTCCTGGGATGAAGTGAGTCTCCCCGTGGTGCACCCTCTAAGCACCAGACCCTCATCCAAGCCACCATGACCCATAGCTAGGCTATGCTAGAAGCCTCCTTTAGGCAAGCCCGCCCCGTTCCCTCTAATCCATTCTCCCAACGGCAGTCAGAGTGATCTTTTCAATTTCTCACTCAGACTATATTATCCCCTGCTCAAAACCCTCCAGTAATGACCCTAGCAGCGGACACGTGTATAGAGCTCACGAAAGCCAGGAATCACTCTGAGCACCTTCCGTGTACTCAACTGAACAATAATTACCCCACTGTATGGATGAAGAAACCAAGGCACAGAGATGTGGAGTAACATGCCCAACGTCACACAGCTAAGAGGAGGAGCCAGGATTTGCCCCATGGGATCTGGCTCTGATGCCTTTGCTCTGACCATTCCTCTATTCTGCCTCTCCAGGAATAAGATCTGAACCAGGAAGGGCCCCTGGTTCCCCCCTATCTCTGGGACCTCCCTTCACACACTCCTTTGTTCACCAAGTGCTAAGCAAGTTCCTGCCTCAGGGCCTTGGCTCTGGCTCTGGCCCCCTCATGGGAGGCCTCCCACCACTCAAAGCAGCCCAACCTCCTTCCCCCCAGGCCTCATTCCCATTGCCTCACTGCCTCACCTTCAGAACACTTAGCTACCTGAAATCAACATTATTCATTTATGTCCTTGTTTGTTTCCCTTGGCTGTGGACACGGCCTCCTCTATCAGGCCACCGTGGCCCCGTGAGCACCAAGAGCCGTGTGTCTAATACACAGTCACCAGCCCCTCCTGGTTGCTGAAGTTAACATTAAATGACGTGTTGAGATGCAGTTTCTCATCAGGAGTGTTGGCAAGAGTGTAGACAAAAGGGGATCGTAGGCCTATTGGCAGGGCCATCTATAAAGTGGAGCAGCCACTCTAGAAAACAGGATGGATGTTCTGCAAAAAGGAAAGAGAGAACTATTATGCGATCCAGCGATTCTGCATCTGGGAATTGGTCTTTACGAAACGAAATCACTCTCTCCGAAAGGGATCTGCGTGCCGTGTTTGCTGCAGCATCGTATTTACGACAGCCAAAACATGGAGACAACCCAAGTGGCCACCAGCAGACCAACGGATGAAAAAGATGTGGTATATCCACAAAGTGGACTATTACTCAGCCATCAAAAAGGAGATCTCGCCATCTGCAAAGACACGGCTGGACCTTGGGTGCCCTATGCGAAGTGAAATAAGTCAGACAGGGAAAGACAAATATTGTTTGATCCCACTTACATGTGCAACTTGAAAAAATCTGAACTCATGATCCAGAGAACAGACTGGGGCTTGCCAGAGCTGGGAAGTGGGAGGTGGGTGCGATGGGGGGAGGCGTTCGAAAGGCGCCAACTTCCGGTTATGGGAGAAGAAAGCCCTGGGGATGTCCGGTACAGCATTGTAACCGTAGTCAACAATATCGTGTTGTATATTTGAAAGTTCCTGAGAAAGGCGGTCTTAAAAGTTCTCATCGTAAGGAAAAAAATGTTCTGTAACTATGTGCACCGACAGAGGTTAACGAAACTCATTATGGTGATGATTCTGCCACACAGACATATGCCAAATCATTAGGTCACGCACCAACAATGTCCAAGAATACAATCTTATATGTCAATTACAACTCAATGGAAAAATAATCAGTAAAATAAAATGCAGTTTCTCCACTGCACCAGCCACACCGCAAGTTCTCACCGGCACCTGTGGCTCATGGCTACCGAACTGGATGGGGCCGACATCATACAGTAGCGTCACCACAGAAAGTTCTACAGGACAGTGCTGGCTTAGACCATCACGGAGTATCACAGAGATACACACTGGGGAAATCTAACATCCATCCATCCATCCATCCATCCATCCATGCATTCATTCATTCATAAACTATTTAATGAGCAGCATTTCTGTATACGGACGATACCACTTGGCGCCTGTCCTGCCTCCCCCACTGTTGTGACCAGGCCAGTGAGGCATCTGCGTGGTTATGCTATGGGTAAAGACGGTGATAACTTGCCTGTTTTTACCGAAGATAGACTTGTTCTGAAGGAAAACAGAGACCATGGGGACCTGCCGAAAGCCCACTGCTTGGATGGGTTACTACACGCTCTAGTAGGGAGACTACTGGCTCCTTCCTCGCAGCAGATGTGGCTCGGCAGAGGAAGTGGTGCCGAGAGAAACTGACACCCTCACGTTCTCCTCCCAGCTGTGTCCTCGCAAGTCACCCGCCGGGCAAGTCACGCCATCCGAGGAGTACCGAAAAAATGTGACAGACGTATGATCACAGCCTCCTCCTGAGCCCGAGGCAGACATCACTGATCCACCACAACACCCTTCTCTTTATGAACCAGAAGGAAGGTTCCAGATCCTTCTCAAGAGGGCACTCTGGGCAGCCCCTTCCAAGCAGGGCTGACAAAAAAGACGCAGTCTCTCTGCCCCCAAGGAGCTCACTATTCTAAGTTCCAGCTTCTTCCCTGACAAGGTGGGGAGTGATGCCACCTTACAGGATTCCTGGGGGTTAACTGAGATGATTCGTTTGTTGACTTATTTGTTCACGCATCAAACGTTGACCGAGTGCCTAACTGGGTGCCTCACGGCCACCTGGTGGACACAGCCCCAGGTAAACGGCAGCTGTGACGAGTACAGATGTCTGCGCGCCGCCTTCTGTTTGTCTGGGCGGCCGGATTCTAGTCCTCGTCCTCACTTCCCCGAAGTCCCTCCCCCTGAGCCCACCCACACTCACCGCATCGCCTATGGGGGGGGGTCGGGGTGGGGGTTGGGGGAGAAGGGAGCCCAGGGACGTTAGCCTGAGGACTTCGACGGGCAACATCGTATTTTCCGATAAAAGAGCCTTCCCTTTTTCTAGCACCTTCCTTTCTTATGTTCTAAATAAGCCTTGGTCAGAATTGCTCCCCACCCCCCGTTTAACTTTTCTCCCTTGGAGTCCCATACACAAAACACTGTATTAACCAGCCGTGTCTAGCAGGCCAAGCTATATTTCCTATAAACTCTCATTTTATCTCCTCTAAAACACACAGTAATAGCATTCTCCGGAGAATATTAAATCAAACCAACCTGCCGCTGCATTTGTTTGCGCTTTCTGCCTCCGGTAAATTCTGGCAACAGATGGGTGTGTGTTACGTAAGCGGCGGCCCTGGGCAGGGACTGCAGTCCTCCGCACTCTGCTCCGTGTGTACAAATACCTCAGGACTCGGAGCCTGGCCGCACGGCTCCCCGAAGCACCCCAACGACCCCCTGATGTCCTACTCCTCTTCTTTATTCTTAGTGCACAGGGAAGGCTGAGCGCAGGTTCAAGAAGAAAGGCGGGCCTGGCCATAAGGGATGAAGCTTATCTGCTTTGTAATCCAGCACATAAAATCCGCTTTTCTTGGCCAGAGACATCTATATTCAATGACAGGGCTGAGAGCTACAGGGCACGGGCTTGGGCAGCAAGCACTGTTTCATTGCTCCTTCTAGAAGATGCCGCCGACCACCTGCCAGGAAGTGTCCAGCCAGCTCGGGAATGAGCAAGCAGGGCCCCACCTGCAGAGTGCGCCTGTGGCTACACAGGGGTGGGGTCCTGAGAGGGCCTGAAGGATAGCCCCTAAGCATACAGCTGGACCCCTGGAGAGTGGGGAGGGGGCTGGGAGGGGGAGTCTGCGCAGGAAGAAGTACGGGTTGCAGGGCATGGGAAGGAGGAGAAGCACCGGACTCCCCCGACCGTGACCCCCAGCTCTGCCCTGACCTTGGGTACCAGCCTGTGCAAATGCAGCAAATGCCAATTCTGTCTCTCATCTGGCTATCAAAAGGCGTAAGATAAATTACTGGTGGGTTCTCGGGCAATGAACTCACTCCTTCATTTGATAACCACTCTGAATGAGCAGAGGCAGAGACAATGCAGGCCCTGCAGGAGCCCATGGTGGTATGGGGGAGGCAGATGTCCATCCCGGTACAGGGGTGACGGAACATATTCATGAAGTCCAGAAGTGGCATTGGAGTCAGAGGTCAGGGCAGGCTTCCTAGAGAAGTAATGTTTGGTTTTCTGGGAATTTGCAGCAGAGGCAGGCACCTGGAGCTGAGCCAGATGGGAGGGGCCAGGGCCGATCCGTTAACTCCCAGGCAGAGTGGTGGAGAGGCCAGCAGCTGACACTTTGTGGGGGTGTGTGGCCACAGCAGGGAGTGGGGGCTGATGGTAGGGAGATGTGGGGCCTGGTGCCTGGGATTACGGAGCCCTGATGTCATGCTCGGGGGTTTGACCTGGATCGTCCAGGTCAAGGAAAGCCTTGGAGGGTGTGAAGCTGCAGAGAATCACCATCAGACCTCCCAGTTGCTACTGGAGATGAACTGGAGGGGGGGGCCCTCCTCCTGGAATACACTTTCTCCTTTTCTGCGTCAGCTCTGTGCCACTGTCTCTTCCCACTGTGGCTCAGGTGTGTACTTCTTCTAGCACCTTCTCTGAGCTCACCCAGCCTGACGCAGGTTCCCTCCTTGCTGCAGGGGCTGCGGTCCAGACAGGCCAACTCCAGCCCAAACATGAGTTTGCTTTGGACTATATGGTGGTTTCAAAAGAATTTAAATTAGCTGTCAACATTTACAAACCAGAAAGGCTCCTAACAAATTCCAGATTCCCAGCTCCCCGGGAATGTTCATCTAGCGGTTCTGGTTGGCATATGTATGTAGCAACCATTAGCTGAAGCTGACAAGTGGCCTTCCCTTTACCTGAAGCATGTGCTTACCTGTTTGCCACACTCCCCACCATGCCCTACTGTCTCTCTTGACAATACTGAAGCTGAGGACCAGTTCCCCTTGCTCATCTCCCTTGCATTACCACATCCCTGAGAACAAATTAGAAAAGAAAACAGAACAATTGTCCCCACACCTATCAAAAGAGGGGAAACAAGATAGGGTGAGGGGGGGTCCTGTCCTTCCTCACCCACTGAGTTCCCTGCTGAATTCCAGGAGCTCCCATTTGAAACTCAAAGTCACCTCCACGGAGCCCTTCAGCACACTGCGTCTTATTTTTACATTTACTTGTCTGCCGGCTTTCAGACAAGGCGTACCTCCAGGGCGGGGACTGTGTCTTTCATATCAGTGTTCTCCAAATTAATCAGGAAGCCCGCGGCACATGCACTCAACAGTACACGTGGAATGAAGGAACAAGTGTAAATGAGAACACGAAGAAAGTCCAGAGAAGGGAGAGAGGTTAAGTGCTCCAGTGTAGGGGTGTTGTGGGGGTAGGAAGGAAGGCAGGGATTCTGAAACTGGGGGAACAGAAGAGCACAGAGGTTAAGAGCCTGGATGTTCAGAGTGGGGTCCCCACAACAGGAACACCGGCACCTCTGGGTGCAGAAACTCACGCCCTGCCCTCCACCCGCCGAATTAGAACCTGTGTTTTAGCAAGATCCCCGGTAAGCTGTCACAGATTAAATTTTGAGACACACTGGCTAAGTGAAGGCGCCGAGTCTGACTGTGTGGGTTCATTCTCACGCTGACGCTTACTGGCTGTGTGACTCTGGGCATGTTACATAACCTTTTTGTGGTTACCTAAGAAATCTTTCTGTTTCCTATCCGTCCAGTTCCCCCCAAGGGTGGCCTGATTTCACTTCCCAACCCTCAAGTTGCAGCTCTGCTCCCCGTAGCTCCGCCCACGCGGCATGAAATGCCCCACCGGGCACTGGCTGCACCCAGCAGGAAGGGCAGCGGGGCTTCTGCGAAAGCATCTTGCAACTTCAGCACTCAGATGCCTGGACAGCGCCTAGGTGCGTCCATGCGCCACACCCCCACGGGGAGTCAGGGTCCGTACTTACGCCTTCCGCCGTCCAGTAATTCCAGACCTTGATCTTGGCTAGACCAAAGTCCCGCAGCTGTCTGGTGTTGCGGATAACAAAAAGGAGCTGGAGCGGTGGGTGGAAGGGGCACATCCACAAAGAAGGGTCTTTCATGCTCTGAAACACCAGGAAAGAGAGGGGTGTCGTTAGTCCATTTCTTCTTCTCCCCAAAGTAAACGGGCTGAGGGCCAGGAGGCCAGGCCTCCCTTCTCTACAGAATCTAGGGTGAACTCTTAGACCTCGCCGGCCCTGACTGCACTTTGTGGCACAAAGCTGCCCCGTGGGCCTCTCTGCTCTGCCATTCAGACTGAATTTAAAATGCAGCGGGCTTTTATTTTAATCAATTTAATCAGCTTTGGGGAGAGACCTGGGGGCGGGGAGCTATGAAAGAAGAGGGCGGGCAAAGAGCCGCCCCTTGGGTTATCTCATTAGCCCGGCCGAGCAGAGTCTGGTTTTCTTTTACAAAACCCTGTGGTATTTTAAAAATGCAAAAATGAAAAAAATTTAAAGAAGAAAAGAAAGAAACTGGAGCAGGCCTTGGGACAGGGTTGTGGCACCGAGCCCCAGCAATTGCTCTTCTCCCTGGCAGGGTTTCGAAGACTCAGGACTCCTGAGTGTGGTTCCCGTCCACCGGCCAGGCTACTCTCAAGGCCAGAGGGGCAGAGCAGTGGGGAAACCCCACTGTTGCAACCGCTTGTGCCGACAAGATTCCACATTGTGGGGGCTTTAGGTAGAGGTGGAAAAAGCCAGATACAGAGACTTTACTCAGCTCCAGCAACTTCCTGTCCAGAGAACAGCTGCTGCCAAACATCTCCCACCAGGCTCAGCCTCAGGGCCTTTGCACAGGCTGGGCCTCTCCTTGCAATATGCTTCCAGCCTCCCCCACTGGGGAAATTCAGCAGAAATATGCTATTGCCCCCACTGTCACCCCTTCCCTGATACCACTTCTCTGTCCTCCAGGTTCCCACGATTCCTTGCACTGACTGAGCCTAGCATTTCCTCAGTGTCCCACAACTACCTGTTTTCCGGTCCAGGTCACCCCTCCAACACACTTGGCTTTGCGCTCTGGAAGCAGGGAATTGGCTATGTCTAACTCATTCCAGAACCCTGCGTGTTCAGCACAGTTTTTTGGCACATGATAGAAGCCACAGCATCTTTGCTGAATGAATAAATGATGGAATGAATGACTGATTGCTATTTACCTCCTAATGGCTGTCCCTTTGTGGGAAGTTTAGAGAAGAGGCTGCAAACTGATCTGGCCTGCAGGCCGATTTTGTTTGGCTCGTGACATATTAAAAACACATGGTTGGTCACATTTAACGATGGGGAAATTTCCCTTCCCCTCCCAGAACTAGGGTTTTGCTTGGTGTAGACATGGAGAACACGGCCCCAATGGGCCCCTGGTGGCTGCTGGCTGGAGCCAGTGGGGTGGTGGGGACGGTCTCTGGTGCCCCAGTCCCCACCATTCCCTACTGTTCTATACTCCACTGTCTTCCCAGGATATGCCTCTGTCTGGCCCCTGCAGGCGTCTGAGGCTTGGGTCCCTGCTTTTAAAGGCTGAGAGTAGCAGTGAGGTAACCACAGCATCTCTGACATGGGCTGGAGTTGTCCCTTTCACCTAAAGGCAGCATCGCTGTGTATTTGAGAAGGTCTCAACTGGACGGCCAGCTACTTGACAGAGCCAGGAAAGGAGGAGATTGGCTGGCTTGGGGCGGGGGGCGGGTTCTGCCCGGGCCCAGGAGATGGAGGCCCAGGCGCCAGCTGCGGGAGAGAACAAAGGGGGCTTGTTTCAGCGACAATGGTGCCTTTCAGGAGGGAGGCGCCTACTTTTGTTAAGGGAGAGAGAGGAGTTCAAGGGGTTCTGACTTCTTCTGGCCAAGTTTCTCAAGCTCTGCAGGAACTTTGAGTGCTCCGGGCAGCTGCAAGGGGTCAAGACAGCGCAGCTCAAAATCCACTGGGTGCCCCTCATGCCTTCCCCAAGTCAGGGCCTAAATTGGGTCACTGTGGCTGCCTGACAAAGGAAGAGTCTGAAGGCTGAGCCTCGGACGCAGGCGAGGGGACCGTAATTGATTTCCCATCACATCTCTGTCAGCAGGAGGGATACCAGGAGGACTAAGTGGGAATCATGGTGTTCAAAGTCAAAGAACATTAACCTGTGGGTAACTCAGGGCCTCATTAGCAGACGGGAGTCTCTAAGAAAAAGGCTGATGGGAAGCCGCTGAGGGCTGACCAAGGCGCGCTGAGCAAACGGCAGGGGCCAAGCCAGCGGGCCAAGCGTCCGCTACACCTGCTCATCGCAGAGAGGGCAGAATGAGAATCTGCTGCCGCCGTGACCGCCCTGGGTTTTCTCAAAGCCCTGGGAAGGACCAGCGCTGCAACCCGTGTGCCGGAAGGAAGACCAGAGCCATGCAGCAAGGGGTGTGGCCAGCCACTGCGGTGGAGTCCGGATTCACACCCATTTTCATTCATTAACTCATTCTGTCTTAGTGTGGATTCACCAACCCCTCCCACCCCACCCCCCAAGCAGACCCTGAGGCAAGGATCTGATCGTGGGGAGATTATGAGGACGCCAAAGGAAACAGCAGTTGGGAGGGCGGGGAGGCGAGGGCGAACGGGCATTCCATAAAGAGTGTGTTACCCGGCTGGCCCCTCCTGCGGCATCTGGAGCTTGGTGCCACCGGGGAATGTGGGAGCCAGAGCAGAACACGCCTCAGAGCAAGGCCACCCTCGGGACAACGGAGCTGGGGTAGTCACACCCCAATTCCCACCAGTGTAGGTGGAGGGCGGCTCCTGGGGGCTCAATTCCCCCCCAGTCTGGGTCTGCTTCATGGGAGGGAAAATGGGCCCCCGGGGCCGGAAAGACAATCCTCCATCAGAGAAATATAGAGGCAGGCGCACACACACGGAGAAGGACCAGGGACTGGGGAGGCATCGACAACATCTGTTACCCACTTGCCCAATATAAACCCCCTCGTGCAGGAGCCACATGCAAGGGTAGGCGGCGAAGCCCCGCCCACCAGGTCCCAGCTCTGCACCAGCTGGGGAAACAAACAAGTAAAATTGCCAAGAAAAAAAAATCAGTCAGGGATACACTGGACAAAGAAAATAAGAGAGAATTATTCATGGCCAATGGAAGGGCATTTTTTTTAGAACAGATGGTCAGGGTAGGCCTCTTGCTGGAGGTCCCTAATTCCTAACAAAGGTGCTTTCCTCTTGCAGAATTAACACAATGACGCAGATCCACGCCCTCGGGCAGATGCTGGATTGCCCACAGAAGTAGCCCCAATTTAATAAATTACCGTAATCAAAAAGCAACAAGCTACTGATACACACACCAGTTTGGATGGATGTCAAAGGCATTATACCAAGCGGAAAGAGCCGGTCTCAGAAAGGTTACAGGCAATAGGATTCCATTTATATAGCATTCCTGAAGTGACAAAAAGCACAGAGAACAGATCAGTGGTTGCCAATGTCAGGGACAGGTGTGAGGAGGTGTGGTTATAAAGGGCTGAGTGAGGGGCGCCTGGGTGGCTCAGTGGGTTAAGCCGCTGCCTTCAGCTCGGGTCGTGATCTCAGGGTCCTGGGATCGAGTCCCGCATCGTGCTCTCTGCTCAGCAGGGAGCCTGCTTCCTCCTCTCTGTCTCTGCCTGCCTCTCTGCCTACTTGTGATCTCTCTCTGTCAAATAAATAAATAAAAAATAAAATCTTTAAAAAAAAAAAAAAGGGCTGAGTGAGGTACTCCCTTTGTGGTGATGGAACTGTCGCTGTGTATCTTGGTGTAGTCGTGGTTACATGAATCTACGTGTGATAAAATTGCCTAGAACTCACACACACACACACACACACACACATGCGTGTACGAAGGTCTGCACATGATACATCAGTTTTCTGGTTTTGATAATGTACTATGGTTACATAGGATGTCAGCGATTATGGAAGCTGGGCAAGGACACATGGGACCTCTCTATACTTTTGTTAGTTGAGATATCATTCACATCTATCAAATGACCACTTTCAAGCGTGCAACTCGGTGTTTCTGTTGTTTTTTAGTATGTTCCAAGGCTGTGCAATCATCACCACTATCTTTTTCTGGCATATATATTTTTTTACCGCCCTAAAAAGGAACCCCATACCTTTTAGCAGTCTTACCCACTCCTGCCTTCCCCAGCCTCTGGCAACCACGGGATCTATTTTCTGGTTCTATGAAGTGCCTGTTCTGGACACTGCCTATGAATGGAATCGTATTAAAATGGCCTTCTGTGTCTGGTTTCTTTGGCGCAGTGCCCTGCTTTCCAGATTCACCTGTGATGTAGCAGATGTCGGCGCTCCATTCCTCTTCAGAGCTGAGGACTATTTCACTGCATGGCCACAGCACGTTTTCTTTATCGGCCCATGGGCCCGTAGCTATTCAGGTCATTGCCACCTAGCGGCAATTATGAATGATACCACAGTGGACATCCATGTATGTGCTTTTGTGGGAACACGTTTTCAGTTCCCTTGGGTCTGTACCCAGGAGTGAAATTGCTGGGTCATGTGGTAACTCTACACTTAACTTCTGGAGAAACAGCCAAACTACGGTCCGCAATGGCCACCCCATTTTTCTTTTCTGTTCCCACTGGGAAGGTAGGCTTTTCCCACGATTGTCAATACTGTTATTTTCTTCCTTTTCAAAAACAGTAACACCTTTGTGGGTGTCAAGTGATCTCTCTCTGTGGTTTTGAAGGATGTTGAACACATTTCCGTCTGTTTCTTGGCTGTGTATGTCTTCTTTGGAGGAAAGTCTATGCAGAGTACCTTGGCCATATTTTCTTTAAGGTGTTGGGTCATTCTGCTGTTGAGTTTAAGACTTCTTTTCTTCACGTATTCTGGATAATATCAGAATATACGATTTGCAAATATTTCCTCCCATTTCATAAGCTGGTGTTGGGTCCTTTTGTTGTTAAGGGTTCTTTTCTTCACGTATTCTGGATGATAGACCCTTATCAGATATATGATTTGCAAATATTTTCTCCCCATTTTGTAAGCTTTTCACTATCTTGATGAATGTCCTTTGATGTAAAAGTGTTTTAAATTTTGATGAAGTCTGAATTATCTATTTTTTCTTGTGTTGCTTGTGCTTTGGATATCATATCTGAGACCTCATTGAAAACCTCAAGGCTACAAAGATTTATATCTATGTCTCTTTTAAGAGTTTTACAGCCTTTGATCCATTGAGCTAGTTTTGGTAGACAATGTTAGGGTACAAATCCAACTTCATTCTTTTATGTGCAGAAATCCTGTTGTCCCACTACCATCTGCTAAAAAAAAAAAAAATGACTTTTTTCTCCAACCATAATATTGGCATCCTTGTTGAAACTCAATTGACTGTAGATGTAAGGGTCTATTTCTCTATCAATTCTATTCCACTGATCTCTCTGTCTAACCCTATGCCAGTACCGTACAATCCCGATTACCAAAGGTTAGTAGTAAGTCGTGAAATTGGAAGTGTGAGTCTTCCAATTTTGTTCTTTCTGACATTGTTTTAGCTATTCTGGCTTCCTTAAACTTCCATATGTATTTTACGATTAGCTTAACAATTTCCACAAAATAGGCAGCTGGAATCTTGATAAGAGTGCATTAAATCTGTAGATAATTTGGGGAGCACGGCCACATCAGTAGTATTAATTCTTCCAATCCATGAACATGGAATATCTTTTCATTTATTTGGTCTTCCTCAATCCCCACCAACAATATTTTGTATTTTTCAATGTATAAGTCTTTCACTTATTTGGTGAAATTTATTCTTTTTTTTTTAAGATTTATTTATTTGACAGACAAGAGATCACAAGTAGGCAGAGAGGCAGGCAGAGAGAGGAAGGGAAGCAGGCTCCCTGCTGAGCAGAGAGCCCGATGCGGGACTCGATCCCAGGACCCTGGGATCATGACCTGAGCTGAAGGCAGAGGCTTTAACCCACTGAGCCACCCAGGCGCCCCATGGTGAAATTTATTCTTAAGTATCTTATTCTTTTTTAAATTTAAATTGGTACAGCCACTGTGGAAAACATATGGAAGTTCCTCAAGAAGTTAAAAATAGGGCTACCTTAAGTATCTTACACTTTTTGCTGCTATTTTAAACAGATTTTTTCCCCCTTAATTTCCTTTTCAGATTGTTCATTGCTAGGGTATAGAAATACAACTGATTTTTTTTTTTTTTGTATATTGGTCTTTTATCCTGTAAACTTGCTGAACTTGATTACACTTTATCAGTAATTTTTGTGGATTCTTTAGAGTTTTCTGTATATAAGATCGTATCACCCACAAATATAGTTTTACTTCTTCCTTTCTAACCTCTTATTTCCTTTGTTGCCTAACTGCCCTGGGGCGAATCTCCAGTACAAGCTTGGACAGAAAGGGAAAAAGCAGTCATTCTTGTCCTATTCCTGATCTTGGGGTGAAAGTCTGCATTCTTTCCCCAGCATGACGATAGCTGTGGGTTTTCACGGATGCCCTCTATCTGGTTGAGAATGTTTCCTTCTATTCTTGGTTCATCTATGGTTTTCATCACAGAAGGGTACTGAATTTTGTCGAATGCTTTTTCTGTATTCATTAAGAGTCACACGGTTATTTTTCCCCCATTCTATTAACATGTTGTATTACCTTGATGGATTCTTGTATATTGAGCAATAAAACACGCATTCCTGGGGTCAACTCCACTAGGTTTCAGTGTATAGATCTTTCTATGAACCGGTAGATTTGGTTTGCTGATGTTTTGTCAAGGATTTTTATGTCTTATTCATAAGGGATTGTTGGTCTATAGTTTCCTGTTCTTGGGATGTCTTTGTCTGGTTTTTGTTGTCAGGGTAATACCAGCCTCATAGAATGAGTCTGGAAGTGTTCCCTCCCCTTCTATATTTTAGAAGAGTTTGTGAAGGATTGGTGTTAATTCTTTAAATATTTGGTATGATTCACCCATGAAGCCATCTGGTCCTTGGCTTTTCTTTGTGGGAAGTTTTTTTTTTTTTTTTTTTTTTTATTATTAATCCAATCTCTTTACTTGCTGTAGGTCTAGCCACGTGTTTTACTTCTTGTCGGGTCAGTTTCGGTGATGTGTGTCTTTCTAGGATGTTGTCCAGGATATCTTCATTTGTTGGCATAAAATTATTCAGAATATTCCCTTATAATCTTTTCTCCCCCTGCCAGGTTGCGAGTAATGTACCCCTTTTCATTCCTGATTTCAGTAACTTGAATCCTTTCTCCTTTTTCCTTGTCAAACCTAGCTAACAAACCTAGCTAAAGGTTTGTTAACTATGTCAATCTTTTCAAAAAAACCAACCTTTGGCTTCACTTCCCTCTATTATTTTTCTCTTCTCTGCACAGTTTTTTAAAAATAATTTCCGTGATTGTATGATGACTTCCAAGTAAAAAGTACAAAAAACTGTGTGGTGTACATTTACATGCTGGGGATATAGTAGGGCTAGGGAAGACAAGGATGTGTAGCTTGACGGAGGGGAGACAGAGAATGATCAAGCAACAAGATCATTTCTTAATGTGAGAAGTGCCCTGAAGAAAATGACATTTTCTGGGATGGTGTGTAACAGGACTCCTCCCCACTGTAGTCAGGGAAGGGCTTGCTTAGACAGTGGTATCTGGGCCGAAATCCAAACGGGGAGAAGGCAGAACTCTGGAAGAGTTCAGAGGTGAGGTGAGCTGGGAGCATCAGAGGCGCAGAAGGAAGCCCCTGTGACTGCTGGAGCCTGGTGCGGGCGTAGGGGGGGTGAGAAGCAGGCAGAGTTGGAGGCCTGTTTACAGACAGCTTCCCAGGCCACAGGAGGCACGTGATTTTATTTCTAAGTGGGCTGGAAAGTCACGGCCAGGGTTTTAAGTAGGGGAAGGTTGCCGGCTGACATTTGTAAAACATCACTTTGGACCCAGAGTAGACAATGGAGTGGAAGGGACTGGAAGACAATGACAGAAGGCCATTCCATAGTGCCAGCAAGAGGGGACGGCACACTGATTGGACTTAGGGGCCACGAGGGAAATGGAGAGAAGGGGCCAGACTTGGGCTCCACTTTGGAGGAAGAATCAGTGGGAATTCAAGTCAGGAACTCAGAGAAGCAGGCGAGCCTTGGTGTATCCATTTGGACTATCCCGAAGCCATGGGCCTTGGCGAGGCCAGTAAGAGATGCAGTGGGCGCAGAGCGGAAAAGCGTCTGCACCAAGCACGAGCAGCTCCCGCTCTCTTCCACTGAAGTGACTGCGCTTTCGAGCCCAGACTCCACGTGCAGTTCCTCCGGGTGCGACTGCAGCCGCGCTCCCCGACTCCACGCGGTGTGGCCGGGGCAAGTTGCCTGTCCTCCTTGTGCCCTGGTTTCTCATTGAGCAAATGCGGAGAGGAACTCGAGGCTCCTGTAGGGACGGGCCAAGGGATGTCTGCGGTCCCGGCCGGTGCGCTGTGGGTCTTTAATCAACCCCAGTGAAACTGTGTGGTCCCGAGAGGCAGTTATGACTGGAGGTCCCGGGCCCAGTAAATAGGACGACCATCGGGGAGACCCCGTGCCAGGGCGTCAGTGGTAATCCCGCACACACATGGCTGGGCCCACAGATCGGGCAGCCTGCGGGAGACGGCGGCCTCCTGTCCCAACCTTGGGGCCCAAAATTTAAAACCCCGATCCCACCAGAACCTCCGGCCTATTGTGTAGCAAAGCTCACCCAGCCTCCGCTGAACAGAGGAAAAGGAAAGTCATCCTGAGAACCAGCCCCAGTCAAACCCAATGACGCTTTTTATCGCCCCGGTAGGCTCTGTTCTGTATACAGCGCCTACAGACTCAAAGCAGGAAGCAGAGCAGGAAACGCAAGGCCAGATCCTCCCAGGGGCCATGACCTATGGGACCTGTTTCTTTCAAGGTCACAGAGCTGCTGGTCTTAGCAGGCTATCACCACCCAGTCTAAACCTGTGGACGGTGGTGTTTCTCAGCTACCTAGCATCTCCCCTGCCTGCCTTTCAGTAACGACGCTGAACTTCTCCAGGGAGGACTGCCTCCCTGCCCTGCTGTGGCATCTCAGTGTAACTGGCATTCAGGTGCCCACCTCCCTAGCCAGGCTGGCCAGCAGCCTTCCTCTCCTGGGATGGTGTGTCTCCAGCAGAGTGACAGGAGGGCCAACCAACGAACCAACACTGCCCCCTGCTCCCCCAAAAAGATGACATCCTTGGTGCTCATGCATTCTGGATGCCACCTAAACCCCCAACGTGACCATTGGGGCTGCCCCTTCTGGCCTGGGGGCGGGGGGACCGTCGACTGACCAGCTACCCCAAGACTTGCAACAAGGTTCTTTGTTAGAAATTGCCAAAGTGAGCCAGACTCCCACTTCTTCTGCCGACAAGCCCGTCCTAAGGATTATCCACCCTCCAGTTCTATTTTTCAGGAGGCAGAGAAACTGATTTTCAGAGACGACAGGCAAGTTGCCAAAGGCTACCGAGTCAAGGTCAGAATGTGGGTCCCCAGGACTGAGGTTCCGAGAGCTCGCCTTTCTTGTTTCCTCGTCTTTAAATGGGAATATCTACTTCTTAATGGTATCGATACTATGACAATAACAATATTGTCAATAACAACAATAACAAACACAGTAAGAACTGATGTTTTGGAGCCTTCTGGAAGAGCCAGGCGTGGTGCTACATTTGATCCTCACGATATTGTTGCAAGAGGAGGGCTATGACTGTGCCACGTGACAGATGAGAAACTAAAGGAGAGGTCACGTGAGTCGCCCACGCTCACGAGGCTGTAGATGGTAAGCTTCAAACACGGGCCTTTCTGCTTCTCAAGCCTGTGTCCCACTAGATATAAATAAAATTATACATAGGATGCCCCGTGCCTGGCAGGGGGCAGGAACTGAAAGTACGGTGAATGTTTTCATTTTTAATACTTTTTCAGAAAAATAAATAACTTGTTCTTTGGAATTGAGAATACCAGTACAGGGGAGGAAATTTTAAAAGGTGCCAAAGAGCGCCCAAGGGAAGTTGTCCACAAGTCACCTCTGTGCCTTGCCCACCCGTATACAGAGGCCAAAGCTGTCCCCAGTTTCTCAGGCCCCTCCTGGAGGGAACTAATAGGGACGCTGAAGCACAGAAGAGGAAAGAGGACTGGGCGCGGCGGCCTGCCTCCGCGTACCTCCCAGCCTCTGTGTCCCACATGCAGGCGGAGACAGGAGCAAACACCAGCGCTCTCTTTCTCCCTTTTCGACCGTTAGATATTTAAAGGACAGGAAGCTTTGGTGCTGGTTGGGAAGCAGGACGCTGAGCGGGTGTGGGCCTGGGGCCTGAGTGGGGCCATGAACGCGGCCCCACTACCTTCTAGGAGTGTGACCTTGACTAATTCATATTCCTCCCCAGGCCTTAGTGTCTTTGTCTATAAAACGAAGGCAATGGCCTCAATGACCCCCAGGGGTCCCACATTTGGCGGTGCCTGGGGTAAACTACAGGGTGGAGGAAAGGGGGCTCCACTTTGCTCCCCCTCCCAAGAAAACCCCACAGAGCAGGGATCCGGGAATGAGCTCGGGGGATGGCCGGGGAGGCCCTCACCGGGACCTTTCCCTCAGGCTCCTCCTACTTTGCCCAAATGAACGACAGAGGAAGATTCTATTCTTCTTCCCCTCCCCAGACCTGTATCACCCGCACCTGCACCACAGCCCTATTGTGGGCAGAGAAAAAGCATCAAAATACGAGGCCGAGCCACACTCGGGTACTGCCGCCACTTACAGCGAAGCTCCTGTTGACCAGGTGGCCCGGCTCCCCAGGCGTGTCCGTGGTCCGGACATCCACGTCATGGGGCGACACATAAAGCTTGGTGTTGTGCAGGTCAAAGAACTCCACTTCCGTGAGACCCACCCAGGACGCATGGCCCCAGTTGGACAGGATTTCCAAGGTCACACAGATGGCATCTTCGATGTCTCCGCCTTTTATTCTCAATTTATCCTTAACGAAGAGAAAAGAATGCCAAAGGATCAAAATGGGACAGGCTGGATTCAGCTTATCACTAAGCAACAAGTTAATTTAGCCACTCAGGGCCTTGGTTTCCCCAGCCATATGAGGGTAAGAATGCACCCTTACACACGGTTATTACCAAGATTAAAAGAGCTCCTATTTGTCAGGCACTTAAAATATTATTACTGGGGGTGCCTGGGCGGCTCACTCGGTGAAGCGTCTGCCTTTGGCTCAGGTCATGATCCCAGGGTCCTGGGATCAAGCCCCATGTGGGGTTCCTTGCTCAGCAGAGCCTGCTTCTCCCTCTCCCTCTGCCCCTATCCCCAATCTACTTGTGCTCTCTCTCTCTCAAATAAATAAATACAATCTTTAAAAAAACACATAGTTACCGTGGAACCCCAGCAGTATTTTCTTTTTAAAGATTTTATTTATTTGATAGAGAGAGATCAGTAGGCAGAGAGGCAGGCAGAGAGAGATGGAGAAGCAGGCTCCGTGCTTGCGGAGCAGAGAGCCCGATGTGGGGCTCGATCCCAGCACCCTGGGATGAAGGCAGAGGCTTTAACCCACGAGCCACCCAGGCGCCCCCCAGCAGTATTTTCTGTAAGAGTTTGCAAATAACAAAAAATGTCTAAAAAGCAACAGATTCTGCCTGAACGTGCTCTTCGCTCCCCCATCACTGAGTGTTTGTGGCCCACTGGCTGAACTGGGGACAGTATTATGGGCTAAATTATGTCCCCCAGCAAAATTCAGACGCTAAACCCTAACCCCAGTACCTCAGAATGCGGCTGTATTTGAAGACGAGGCTTTTAAAAGAGGTGACCCAGGTAAAAGGAGGCCATGAATGAGGCCCAAATCCAGTCCGACCCATGTCCTTCCAGAAAGGGGAGCGCTGCTCCCGAGACACACCGGGGGCGCGCATGCTCGAGAAAGACCGCGTGAGGACACAGCCAGAGGATGGCTCTCTGAAAAGCAGGAGGAGAGGCCTCGGCAGAAACCACACCTGCCGACACCTTGCTCTTGGACTTCAGCCCGCACAAAGGTGAGAAAACACATCTCTGTTGTTAGGTCATCGCGTCTGCGGTGTGCGGTTACGGCCGCCCTCGCAGATGAACTGGGTCGGTAACGCAGGACCCTGGCCAAGTCACTTGATGTCCCTCGGCCTGGCTGGGAAACAGGAGATGATGACATCATCTCTCTGACATCCCGTCGTGGAGACTAAGGGAGATCGGGACACCGGGGAAGGCTCTGCCACGCATCCTGGCCCCCAGGTGCGCTCCCTAAGGGTCCAGTTCTAGCCATTTCTCCCCCAGCTGATTCGAGCGCTGCCTCCTTCGTGGGTCGGCAGTCTGGTCTGGGGCTGCATGATGCCATCAGTAAACAGTCACGCTGCAGAATGGCTTCCCGAGGCCCCTGCGGGGCCTGACTGCAGTGCTGGTCGCCACGGATCAGTCGCTCATAAAATGGTGCATTCCCCGCGTGCACATGCCCTCTGTTAATTAGCACTGGTAATCTGCAACGGTTCTGTGAGCAGGGAGTTGAGCAAATGAACAGCAACTGTTCCCTACTTATTTTTTTAATTAATAGCCAGCGAGACGTGCTATCGCTCGCAGTGTGTGTTTGGACGCGCCTTGATTGCCACGCGATGGGGTTGGGGACAGGGAGGGAGGGAAGGGGGGAGGTCAGCTCCCAGCTCCAAGAAGGGACACAGGGCTGGCTTTTGTCAGCAGAGCCCACAGCGCTGTCCTTCTCTGCCACAGGGGGCTGACCGGGCGTGAGTCCCAGGTGCACAGGACAGTGAGGACCCTCAACCCCTGGGACTGGGAGGTGGATGAACTTGTGCTGGGGAGGGGCGCTGTCCTGCCAAGGTGAGCCCGAAGGAAGGCCCGGAGAGGTGGCACAGTTCACCTTGGCTGCTGGCAGCTCGGAGGAGGAGGCCCAGATGGGCGGCGGACAGGCTGCCTCACAGAGGGGCTGCTGGATCGCACAACCCGCGCAATCTGAAACGTGTGAAGTCCTGCAGCGGGGCTTGGAAATGAAGAAGCTGAAGGGTCTATTAACTAAGGAAGTGTCACAACTTGCCAGGGTTGGGATTCGATGGCTTTCACCTGCTTCTGAATTGCTTGCTTTAGTTATAATCCCTCGTGAGGGCTGAAGGCAAGCGCTGGTTGGGCAGCTCCTGGGCTCTGGCACTCACTGCCCCCTCCCCTGCTCTCACCAAGAACCTCTGATTTTCCGGTCGGTAAGTCACCCCTTCTCTTTTCTCGGCCACGAGGGTGGTCCTAGAGGAGGATGGGCCCCTTCCCACCCTGGGGAGGAGGAGCCTGACTGGTCCAATGAAGCAGTGTGGCTGGTCCCCTGAGCCACCAGGAGAGGGGGCTCCGTGATGGGCCCATGACCCCCTCTCGGTCCTGTGGGTGGTGGACATGCTCTACTCTCCTGACCATAGGGCCTGAGGGGATGAGGGCAAGAGGTGGAAATCAGTCCAGCTACTGAGGGGTCCCAGAGAGACAGCAGAGCCGGGCCTGGGTGCTGAGGTGCGGACAGGATGCAGCTGAAATGGTGGAGACGCAGCGTGAGCTGCTGGATCAAGCCCCACCTGGTCCCCACTGTGGTATTTACTATAAGAGTCTATCATTTCCTTCCCTTCATTGGATAATTCCATGTGCCCCAGGTTTTTTGTTCACCTTAGGAAGACTTGATCAATCCAGGTTCCTTTTAACGTGCCTCAGGTTTTACCACACTTAGGATCTTCATGGCTGAGAAAGCAACTAACTGTTTCATGCAGGGGGCGTGGAGGGGTGGGGTAAAGCCTTGAATTTTCTCGATGTCTCTAGATGTCGAACTTCCAACTGATAATCTGCGGGCTCCTCCTTGCCGTAGGCCAGGCCATCGAGGTGCCTGTCCTCACAGCCTCATGGCAGCCTGTGGTCATGGGTTATTTACCCAACGTGCAACCGCACGCTCCCAGGATCAGAGAGCCTAAGAGGTATGTCTAAGGTTACACGCCCTCTAAATAATGGCACCAGACCGGAGCCAGAGCTCGGGTCCAAGCTGGCGTGGGGTTCTTTCTGCTGTCATGGGACTTCTCTGCATGGCTCTGGGAGGGCTTACGTGGCCATTCGTGGGAGTGGTGAGTGCCTTGGGTAAAGGAAGGGCTGCGAAGGATATGGGGGGACACATACCTTCTAACACAAAAGAAACGTGAACCCCCGTTACCCTTCCGCCCGGATGCTGCCTTGGCCTTTGGGTTCACGTGCATTAACATGTCGCACGGCTGCGGCTTTGCACGGTCGCACTGCCACAACAGACCCAATGGAGATGAACATCGCCTTCTGCAGTTAACTCTGTCTCCTCGCCATTCTCATCCTGCATAATCGCCATAATGATAATTCCCCTCCTTTTACACCACTGCATTGTGCTCATGTGTCATGCCTTCCCGATTAGCTCCGTTATCATGAGACATTTATGTTATTTCTGGTTCTTTCCTTCCTCATTCTTCCCTACTTCCAGTCATGTCTGCAGCAGACCTCTTTGTGCCTGGAGCTTTGGCTTTGTGTTCAGCGATTGCCTTAGTGTGAGAAAGCAGGACCGCTGGGCCGGCAGGACCTACGTGTCTCTGAGGCTGTTCCTGAGCCCGGCCTTTCTGCTTTTCCAGAGGGTTCCACCCATTTACTTTGCTGCCAGCTGGGAGAGCCTGCTTTGACCTTGCCAGTCCTAGAGGTCATCATAAAAAAAATCTGGGAGGGACACCTGGGTGGTTCAGTTCAGTGAAGCATCTGCCTTCGGCTCAGGTCATGATTCCAGGGTTCTGGGATCAAGTCCTGCTCATCGGGGGGCCTGCTTCTCCCTCTCCCTCTGCTTCTGCTTTTTTTTTCTCTCTGGCAAATAAATAAATAAAATCTTAAAAAAAATCCTAGAGCTCAGATATCAAGTGGGACATGAAGGCTGTTCTAATCTGCATTTCCTGGTGGCCAGCGATGTTGGACGTTCTCCTCTGGGCTTACCTGCTATTTATACTGCCTCTTGTGTGAACAGGCTTCTCTTTGCTGTGACCCCTGGTTCCATCCCATGCCTGCCTGGGTGCTGGGCGGGAGGGGGATGGAGACTCGGGCAGAGGGACGTTACGTTTACCCGTGTCACCATCCCCACCGCACGTGGATGATGGCACCGAGGGACCCTTCCGCCCTTGGCTTTCGGGCGAGATGCCGAATGCATCTAGAAATCCCTGTAAGTCAATGTTCTCACCTCTGGGTCTGGCACACACTCCTCCGTTGCTGAAGCAACCGTGCTGAGCCGGGCAGAGTCGCTTTCGATGGCCTGGAGCACTTTCAGAAGCCTTTGCTGCTGCCTGAAAGGGGGTTTTGGTTCAGCACACCGGCAGTGGCAGATGGTTCGCACCAGGGAACAGACCCATCAGCACCAACTGTTCTAGCTCAGAAGAAGCTGCGGTTTGAGAAGAGAGTCCCTGCCCCACGTAGAGCTCAAAGGTGCGCACGGGCTGCCCCCCGCCCCTTATAATAACCGGTAACTAGTCACGAAGGAAGAGCCAAGGAGAGGAAGTTGTCTGGGGCGAGATGGCATCAGACCGGAAAGACGGCTAAGACGGCGAAGCTGACTGGTAATTCGGAAGGGTCTAGAGCAAGGGGGTGGCAGATCACAGTCTACAGAGCCTGCGAGCTGAGCTGAGAATGGCTTTTACCTTTTGAAGGGCTATTAAAACCAACCAACCAACCAACCAACCAACCAGGTGAAAGTCCTGAAGAATTTGCTTTCTGGACCTTTACTAAAAACCCCCACTACTCCTGGGCCACACACCTACTTTGCGCCTCCTGTTTCTGGGACCACAGGCATTCCCCACTCAGCAGAGTGGGGTTTGCAAACGCACCCCACATGTGCTGTTTAAGGCAGGGGACCCTCAAGACCCCAGAGCACAAGGATCTTGATGACGAAGAAAGCACTGGGGGACACGTGTGCCGCCCACAAACAGAGCTCTATCCGATGGAAGTACCCTCAGGGACTAGCCCTCTCCCGCGTGGAACCCGTAGGTTTGTACTCATGGCCGCCAGGGCACACAGCCCTGGTTTCCAGTCTGAGGACTGCAGACTCTTAGAGGGATGCCTGGGTGGGGCCCCTCCCACCACCCCTGGCCCACTGACAGCGAGTTCACCACTGTCCGCTGCATGGGCTACTCTGGGAGGGTGGATAAGATCTTACACAGGATGGACGGAACCGGACTAGCAAAGACACTCCGGCAGGAAAGACATAAGCTCTGTTCCGTGCATTAGGGCCGGAGGGGGAGGGAGGGTCCGGTACACGGGAGCAGCTTTACATGGGCCTGGGGTAACACAGGAGAAGCAAAGAGAAGGCGCAGACAACGAGATGCTCATCGCCGCATCGCTGTGGGGTTCTGGTTCTGTGTTGAAGCCACCTGGGTAAGTACCTGCTCCCCAAAAGGCCGATTCTGTCAATGGCTTCGCTGACGGCTCTGGCTCCCCCTGCTGCCCTGGACGGCTCCTGCGGGCTGGCCGGGCTGGTCGCGCTGGTGGCCGGGGCTGTAGGAAGCTGCGGGGGAGGGGCATGGCGATGCTCAGAAGCAGCAAGAGGGAAAAGGACTGAGAGGGACGCAGTCTACAGGAGCTGCTGCGGTCCCGGACCCCCACCACGACCTCTGCAAAAAGTCAAGAGATCCCTGTTTCTTATGATCCGGGGGGTCTCAGCAAACGATCTCCTCAATCAGCTACTGAAAAATTTCTCTCATCAAAATCTTATCTCCCCCTCTCGGTCACACCCCTGCTCTGTTTGCTACAAAGTAACCAGACTCCCCGGAAGGATTCTAGTGACATCCTTATGGCCCTTTCATTCTTAATCCTCCTTTGACATTTATCATCTCAACTAGAAACGTGCTCCGTTCTCTATCTGCAAATGATTTTAGTTATTGGAGGCTCTGCGGGTCCGGGGTCAGGTTATCCAGAAATCATGCCTACGGGGTGGGCAGTCCGCAGACCAGTCGGAAATGTCAGCGGACGAGGAGAAAGAAGGGCTGGGAAAGACAGAACGAACAGGAGGGACATCTAAAGGAAACCTCAGCGGTGCTCTGGGGAGCTCCCTCCTCCCCTCCCCACCTCGTGTCCCTTCCCTGCCCTGTCGGTCCCCCTACCCGCTGGGGCCCCCCATCCCCACCACTAATCAGGTTCTTCCCACTTCAACGCACTCCCCTGTCCCTTCTACCTGCTGTTCCGTGCTGCTGGCTCGTTCCCTAAGACACAGGGCTCAGCTCAAACAGGACCCTCCAAGGGGCTTCCTCGGACCGCCCTCCCAGAGGGGAGCCACCATCTATTATCTTCTCCGCTTGTGTCTCTCTGCAGTCATCTGTGTATTTATGGCTTTGTTTGCTTGTTTGCAAGCTCCCTGAGGCCAGGGGCTAATCTGATCTGACTTAGCCACCTCTGGATTCTGAGTACATGGCCTAGACTTGTGCACAATCTAACAAACACATTTCGGGGTGTGGTGTTCGTTCACGTCTGAACTTGCTGGGGCCCTCTTTGCTGAGATAGGCCTGACTGACCTAGGTAGGTACAGATACAATTTATTTATTCAGGGTCCTAAGATCTGTTTTTGTGCTGTCTTGTCAGGAAGCAGAAACGTAACAAGGAAC
Source organism: Mustela erminea (assembly GCF_009829155.1). NCBI lineage: Eukaryota > Metazoa > Chordata > Mammalia > Carnivora > Mustelidae > Mustela > Mustela erminea. The sequence goes on from NC_045633.1 coordinate 2,181,704, forward strand.
TGGAGTCCCCGGGCCTGAGTGAGTTCTGGCCCTCCCTCTCGGAACCTCAGGCAAGCTACTCCAGCCCAGGTTTCCCCATCTGTGAAATGGGCAGAATGACACAGTGCTCAGGGAGCACCGGGAGGGCCTGCAGGGACCACAGAGGGAAGCTGTCTGGAGGTTCCTGGGTGCTGCTGGGGACAGTGGGCACAAGGTTTTGTTGACCTGCTCAAGTCCTCACCGACCTCAGGGCTCTCCTCCTTGCCCTTCAGCAGACTGGTCCACGGTTTTGCTGCTGGTCCCTCCATGTCCTAGAATGATATAGTCACATGATCTGAGGTCAGAAGATAGCCATCCACTGTCTACTCTGCATGGACAGACAGGGCACAGAGGTGCAAGGACCGTCCTGAGATCCCATAGACACAAATGTCAGGGGCAAAGGACTGAGCTCCAAGAAGACAGACAACAGGTATTGCTCGATGAACGCCCCAAAGGGCAGCCAGTGCTAGAGCCCGGGGAGCAGCTGGAAGTGTGGGGTGTGTAACCGAGGCGTGCCCAAAGCCTCCATCCTCCTGCCTCTTGTGCAAAGCTGAAGGTGCTGGACACAAACACAAACACCTGCCAGGCCAGGGAAGTTTCTGGAACAGGAGCAGTGGGTCAGGGGCAGGAAAACAGGGCAGATATGAGTTCAGGATGCCTATGCAACATCTCCTTTTGCAAGTGCTGCTCAGACACTACCGGGTCCCCGGGGAGCCTCCTGTGGTCCCTGCCCTCTGCCCCTGAACGCACCTGCAGTGGGCTGGTGGAGGGCTCAGTCTTTCTGCCGAGGAGGGCCCTCTGCAGAGCTTCGTTCTCCACCTGGATGGCCCTGAGCACCGCTGAGGCGTCTTCCTCTCGGTCCTCAGCCTCATGCACAGGTTTTCGGGTGGCCGAGAGGGGTCTCTCGCGGCGGCTTCCGGGTCCTGCAGGTGGAAATGGGGTATGCCTTTAGACTGCATTCACGGAGTGCAGCTCAAAATCCGTTAGACCTGAATCGAGGAACATTCTAAAACAACTGGCTTGTACTCTCCAAAAATGTCAAGGTCACACAAGACAAGGGGAAAAAAAAAAAAAGGCCCAGAGAGCAATTCCAAATTAAAGGAGACTGGGCAGACATGGCAGCAGGATGTGGTTTCAAACCTGGCATTGGATCCTGGGTGGGAAAACACTGGCAGAAAGGACATTACTACAGCAAGTAGAGGAACCCCAATACAGTGTGTGGCGTAGATAACGGTATCATAGTGATGCTTACTCTCCTGAATTTCCTTAGTGTGCTGTGCTCATGGGAAATGAATCGCCCCAGTCTTAGGAGACACACACTGCAGTGTTTAGAGGTAAAGGAGAATGTGTCTGCAACTGAATCTCCCGTACACATCCACACACACACATCCACACACAGATACACACAGAGCACAGACAGAAATCAGTGGGAACAGGGGGTGCCTGGCTGGCTCAGTCAGTTGAGCGTCCCACTCTTGATCTTGGGGTCGTGAGTTCAAGCCCCGTGTTGGGCCTGGAGCTTATGTAAAAGAAAACTGATCAATCACTCAATCCATCATCTGGGACAAAATGTTACCAGCCGGTGAGTACGGCTGGAGGGTCTATGGAGGGTCAGCTGCGCTATCCTTGCAACTTTAAGTTTGAAATCGCATCTAAATAAAAAGTTGTAAGCTCTAACGAAGTACTTATGGGGACTAATATATGCTCTCGTGGAGACAGATGGGTATCTGGGAATATTTTACTTTATCCTGTTTTGCTTTTCCATGGGCAACAAGAATTGCAAAGACTTTACATCCCAATTTAAGAAAAAAAGCCCTGCAATGCTGTGGGCGATTCCAGAAGTTCTAAGGAGAGGACAATTGGTTTTATAAAGTGACATGCAGACAGAGCCCAGTAAGACTGGCTGAATGAAATAAACCACGGTACGCCCACCCAGCAGAGGGCTATGCAGCAAAGGAAAGCAGACTAAACTATCTGCAGATAAAATTAAATGATGACTCGAATTTCCTTCCTAATCATCTGGGCAGTGGGTGGGGATGTAGATGAAGAGACATTGGCCATCAATTCATGACTGCGAAGGCCAGGTAATGGACACACGGAGGTCACTGTAACACCCTCTCAATTACTTATGTGTGGAATCTTTCCATATTGGGAAAAAAAAAAAAAAAACTCCATTTAAAAATAGAACTGCCTGAAATGTTTCTAAGAGAATGCTTAAAGAGGCTTTTCCCAATTGACTTTCATCCCCTCGGCAAATATTTCTTGAGGGCCACTGTGCCTGGCTCTGTCCTCGGCACTGGGGACCCAGCACTGACGAGATGAATCAAGAACCCGGCTTTGTAAAGTAGGACAAGTAGCTGGGGGAAACGATCAACAAAACAGAGCGTTAGATGTCGGAAAATGTTACGGAGGAATAGGCAAGAGCAGAACAGAGAGGGGCTGCGGTGGGTGAGACTGTGGTCCAGGCACTGGCGTGGACACACCCGTGGGCGGCGTGCTCCGGTGTGCTCCCGGAGCAGCCAGGTGCCGTGTGTGGGCTGACACGTTGAGACCGGGAGACAGGTTCAGGAGGCCCGGGTGGGGGAACACTCCAAGCCGTGGAGGTCACAAGGTTGCTACTCTGAGTGAAAGGGAGAGCCGTGGTAGGCTCTAAAGGAGGGGAGGACTTGACTTGACTTAGGTGCTGAGCTGGGGACAGAAGGGACTAGGTTTCTAGAAGTTTCCAGCTGCAGCCAGCGGGAGACGTGGCAGTGGCAGGGAAGGGACACAGACTGCGGTCAGATCCTGCAAATGTAGTGAAGGCAGGGCCCCTGGGGTGGCCGGACAACGTGGGTGTGGCTGGGAGACAGGAAGGGCTGAGCGACAAGGGCTCGGTGGAACAGGTTTGGGAGCGGAGAGCAGGGGCTCAGGTTTGGACACATTGGGCCCGAGATGTATGATTCGGGCATCCAAGTGGAGCCAACAAGTTGCACGTCCACACTCGAGTCTGAGTCTGGGAGCAGGTCTGTGCCAGAGATTTGAATTCGGCAGAAGCGACTGGATTGTATCAACCCGCAGTCATGTCAAAGATGGACACGGACGCCGGCCTCTAACACACTGGGAATTCACGGGTGACCTCTTAGGATTCATGACACAGCATCCTTTGAATACTGAGTCCTTGAGCCCAACCATCCACGCTGAGTACTGAGCATTCCACGCGGCACTCGACCATCTACTACACCGTGTCAGCATGCTGCGTCTGAAGGAATGTTCTAGCAGCCACATCCGGAACGGCCTTGGGAACAGAGGAGTGGAAGCAGGCAGCTGCACCAGGCCGGCTTCCCGTACGGCCGGGCACTGGGCTGAGGGGAGACCCTGGGTTTTTATGGGAAAGCTCAACTAAAATGAGGGCCTATCACTTTCTACCCGGCGCCCAGGGAGTGGCTGTGGATTTGAATGCCCTGTGCCAGGGCCGCAGCCCAGCTCCAGCCAGCAGCTGCCGTTTGAGCTACACTCTCAGCATGGTCTCCCCGCGCCCCCCAAGAAAAGCTAGAATTGGAAATCTATGTGAAATCCCCTGAATTTTATGTATTTACAGACCTATTCTGGTTTTTAAGAAATCTTATGAAGGCCAATAGAGCCAGAAGGGCTAGCCTACCCCAAGGCCACAACAAGTCCAAGCCACTCTCCCAGGACGGTCAGGGGCACCCAAAGGTACCTCAAATGCCCGCGGCCGGCCGGCCAGGGCAATGAACAGTGAGTGGGTCATGGTCTGACTTCGACGTGCTGTCTCTCGTTAGTGCCTCAATGCTGCTCCCAGGGACAGAAACGTAAGGAGCTGCTGGGAAAATGACCCGGGATTCTGCTCGTCCTGGTCAAGGCCACTTTACAGCCTTCCTTATGAGGGACTTGGTCTGCTCTGCAACGGGGCCGGGTGGGGGGGAATGGGACGGTAAAACAAATACCCCAACAGGGCAGAAAGGAGGACTGGCAGCAGCTCAGCATATCAAGCTGACAGGGGTGGGGCGTAGGGGGTCCTTACTGGCGTGGAAATGCGGGTGGGTAAAAGGGATGCAGACGGCCACACGGGGCTCAGGTCCTGGGAGTAGCTAGGGGGACAGGGACAGGGAGGAGGAGTCAAAGGAAGCTGAAGGACCTGGTCTTGAGCTACTCTGAAGCTGGAACAGAAAAATTCACACCCTCGCCCCCAGGGTAGCTGAGGTGGAAATGGGTTCCTGGCAAGGCAAAGGTCATTAATGACACAGGCTCTTGACCTACTCTAAGCTGGGGAATGACGTGCCCCACCCCGACCCCGCCTCCCAGAGCTCACAGTCAAGGGACAGAGACAGACACGGATCAGGCAGGTGCACACTGGATCTACCGGCAGGTGGAGACAAGCGCTACAAGGAACAAAGTGGGGCAAAGGCCAGAGGTGACAGAGGTGGCAGGGAAAAAGACACTATTTGAGCCCCTTGGTTAGGGTAGGTGACACCTGAGCGGAGACCTGAAGGCAGGGCCCCGCGAATACCCACACAAGGAGGCCATTCCGCCTTGGCACCTGCCAAGGGAACAGCAGGTGCCGAGGCCCTGCGGTGGGCGGGGCTTGCCAGATGAGGTACGGCAAGGCAGCCTGGAGTGGGCAGGAGGTTGAAGAGATCTCGGCCTTGGTTCTCATGTGGGCCCGAGGCCATGTCAGCCCAACAGGCCTCATGCTACGACCCTGGCACCTAGCATGATGATTTCTGTCAAAGGCATGTACGGAAAATGATTTCGGCCCCAAACTTTGTCAGTCTCGGTTTTTGTGAATATCACTACTGCGTCCTGTTCCCTCCACCATCTGCAGGAAAGCAGAGCTGAAGAATTCAAGGCTCGTTCTGATCCTATAGATGATTCTATAAATTAGCGACTGAGGTCGTGTGTCAAGCTAAACACATGTGCTCATGCTGTGACATGAGGCGGGGCAAACCCCCGTGTTGACGGAAGTCTTGGGCAGTGCCAGGACAAGCAGAACCTGCAATTCATGAGCTCCTCCTCTGTGGCCCACATGGGAGCACGTATAAAGTCGTTCTAAAGGGAGCTGGGTGGCGACCCCTGACTTTTTACCGTCTTTCCGTGGGCAAGTGGCCCGCCCTCTGTTGCCTCAGTAGCCCGGGACCAGGGTAGAAGAAGGTGCCAGACACCACCACCTGTCCTTGGTCGCTGCAACCCTAGACTCACCTCTTCTTCAAAAAGGATACTGAGAAAGGCTTTTTCTTCCAGTGGGGTCCAGTTCTGGCTGCAAAAACACTTCTGCCCCAAGCATCTTTCTCTTGGGAGGGAACACTCCCCCCGACAGCATGATCACCGCGAGCTGCCTGTGCCCTTTGAGTCATACTATGCTAAGATGATGCTTTTAGAAAGTAAATCACCCTTTCTCTGAAGGTCAACCCGGAAGCTCCCCTACCAAAGCCTTCCCCACCCATGGCTTTCCAGAAACATGGACACAGGGCGCTTGCATCCTCCTGAACCTCCTCTCTGCTGATCAGTTCGTGTTCACTGAGCATTTCCTCACGACACACGAGGCACCACCTTTTAACTCGTGTGGACGCTCTCACGCTCACTTGGCCGAGCCCGTTTTGCACCAGCCTGAACACCACATGAGGGCGGACTTATTTTCGTCGTACACCTAGAGAATGGCAGATTTATTCACACAATAAATTTGTGCCACCAGCAAGAACCAAATTGCACATTTTAATTTATCCCACACTGCTCTTTTCTGGTCGAAAACCATCCCTCTCCCGTTAACTCCACTTGCTCTTTGCCTTGCCAAAACTTGTCTTCTCTCTCTCTCTCTCTCTCTCTCTCTCTCCCCAGGAAACAAAGAGCCTATCAAACACAGGAGATTTGCCGTGAATATAACACATGTCACGGGAGGAGAGGGGTATGCAGGGCTGCCGGGCGGCTCACAGGCTGGGTGACTTGTTCCCACCTGCTAGCCGGGACTCGAAAAAGCTCACATTCAGGGTCTCAGCAAAATTACCCCTCACCACATGTGCGGGGCCTCGGAGGTCACCTGGGAGTCCTCTGAAAGGGCGGATATTACATCTGAGAACAAGGTTCACGGAGAAGATCGTAAGCCAGCAGCCCGAAGGCCAAATCCAGCAGCAGATGTGTATTGTGCCACTTTCACTTTTTTTTCAAATTGGAAATAGATGCCAAGCTTTTTTTTTTTTTTTAAAGAGGAAATCCACCTGAAAATTGGAATTCCTGGTGTCTCCTGAAAAAAATCATACGAGCTGGTAACCTCTGATTAGCATTCCCATGTGGCGATCACAGGGCTGGAGCTGGGTAGCAGTGCCCCCGTTAGGCCGTGAGCCCTCTGGGTTCCACGGTGCACCCCCACTGGCCGTGGTTGGGTGCCCATTGGCCTGGAAACTGGGCACTGATTTGTGCAGTGAAAGATCCAGGGAAACAGCTGACTTAGCCCTCTTTTGTCCAGAGATGTCCACACTCGTCTCTAAAATCCAACTGGCAGGGGGACAGGGGGCTGGCTGCGCCGGGACAGAGGTCCACGCCTGAGTACTCCACACCGCCATGCATTTCACCGAAGTGCGGCCTTATCAGGCCACACGCTTCCTGTGGTGTAAGAGACGGTGACCAGTGTCCACTCATTCCTCCGTTCCCTGCTCGAGGTGGGTGGTGCAAGGGGTAGAGTCTGTTTCTCCAGCTGGGCTTGGCCTGGTGGCTTTCTTGGGCTAACAGGTCACTGGACGATTGTGACTAAGCAGAGTCTTAAAAAAGCACTTATGCTTTGGGTGTGCCCTCACTGAGACCACCACATGCTGGCTAGTGAGACCACGTGGAACAGAGACAGGTCATCCCAGCTGAGGTCCACAGGCCAAGTGGCCTGCCGTCATCTGAGTGACCGGCCGTCTGACACCGTCCAGTCCACCTGCAGCGTCCTCAGTGGAAGCCAAAGGGCTGCTGTTTCAAGCCACTGATTTTGGGACAGCTCATTAGGCGGCTGTAAACAGCTGATAAACACGGCTCATCAGGGCCTGTGTTCTTTCATCTCCAGAGCTTCTCTGGGCCTCTCCATGGCAGATGGCTATGACTCTACAGTTCTGTCTGTCTGTATGTATGCAGATGTCTTTCTAACTCTTATACTCATCCTCTTGCCACTAGCTCTTCTTTGCGCCGGGAATGCATATGATTTTCAAGGAAGGCAATCAAGGCTCCCCGTGCCACCCTCACTGAATGGTTCCACTCTTTTCTCTTGGATAGGACGGTCCTTTGGTCCGTATCCTACCCCTGGAGAATGGGTAGCAAACATCTGTGTGCTTCAGAAGTCAGAAGTCAGTTGCTTCTGACTTCCCCGTAGCAGCACTCCGCTGCATAGCACCCAGGCTTTCCTTCAGGGAACCGGCCCTTCCCTACTCTTCTCGGGCTACAGAGTTTGGACAGATCTGACCACATTCCTGGCCCAGCCTGGGGCAAAGACAGAACTGCCTCTCCCAGACCATGCAGACTAGAGATCCGTTCAGGGGACAGCTGGCTCTTGGGCTCTGCTGGAATTATTAGGAAAGGAGCCGTCCCTTTCTCTAGGGTTGCTGAGCTGGTAAGAGAGAGCCTAGAGCCCCTGGGGGCCACCTGTGGGCTGTGCCTGAGACCAGACACATGGTTCTCAAAGTGTGATCCCTGGACTGGCAATATCGGCACCACTGGAACTTGCCAGGTGATTAAAAGATTTAGGCTCCATTCTAGATGCACTGAATTAGAAACAGGCTGGGGCCCAAAAGTTTGTGTTTTCATTTGCTCTGCAAATAATTCTGATGCACGTTCCAAGTTTGAGACCTGCTGGACTAGAGAAGACTAGAGCTAAGTGATGACGAAAGAGCTTCCCGGTGGTATCATCTGGGCACCTGGATCCCTCCATGCCTGAGGCTAAATCTATAGTCCTGGATTTCCCAGGTCTGGGAGCAATACATTTTCCTTCGTTGCTCCAGCCAGTTTGGGTTTCTGTCACTTGTGATTAATAAGGAACACTGACTAACTATGTTATAAGACTCAGGGCTTCGGCAGAATGGTCTTTCTGCCGCTGGTACCTGATAGAAATGCTAAGTGCGGGCTGTCAGGGTCCTCTAATTCAATCACGCTGAGGGGTGTTACTTTATTTCTGTGGTTGGCAGCTTGTCTGAGAAAAGTGGTTCAGATACATCACTTCCCTAGAGCACTCTGACAACTCGGACAGTAAACTTCCCACATTAAAGACCGATGTTCTTTCACCCTCAAGATGACAACAGGTCTCTGGAAGTCTTGCGGAAAACTCATGGGTAGAGACTAGAGTGGCACAGGACAGAAGAACTGGTTCACTAGAACCACGACAGTCACAGTGACAGAGAGGAATTACGTTCTCACGCATCATAAGTACATTTAATTGACACAAATTCAAGTTCATGACCTTGGCCAAAGGCAAAGGGGCAAGGGGAGAAATAGCTCTTTAAAGAGTGCAGGCGGTAGGTGGTACTTCTGGTAATGTTAATGCAGACCAACTCCTCCTTGGAGCACAGCTAGAAAACCTGGACCAAATATTACACAAATCTGTCTGAAACAAAGAAATGTGTTTGAAGATGTGGAGCGTGAACAGGGCTGTGAAGGATTACAGGGTCAAAAGCACACAGGAGAAGGAAACCCAGAGAGGGAAGTGTTTTCCCTCAAGGAGCTACTGACCCTGATCTGAGCTGCCGCAAAGCTGGGAGGCTGGGCAGAGCTGCTGACAGACTTGGGGCCACAGCCGGAGAGTCAGCATGACTTGCAAAGAGCCAGGAGTGCAAAGCTCAGAAAGGTGAACAAGATGGGCGACCTGAATTACTACTACGTAAAATTAAAAATAATAGCAATCATAATCATGATGATACCATCATCTAGTGAGGCTTAAGACCTAGAAAGAATTAAAAAGCATGACAATAACAGCACTGAGGTCAGGAGGGGAGTGAATGGGAGTTGCGGAGTTGTAAGGTCCTTCCACCGAAGGGGAAGCCGTGTAAACTTGCTAGTGATCTAAAGTGGACTCAAATAAGTCAAGACTGCGTGTTGCAATCTCGGATAATGACTGAGAGAATAATAAAAGGATGTAGAGCTAACAAGCTAATAGAGAGGGAAAAGAGGAACAACAGAAAGTAATCAGTTCAAAAGACGGAAAGAAAGGAAAGAAAGAGGACCATAAAACAGGCAGAACCAATAAAAAGCAGACAATACGATAGTAGATTTAAACTCAAGTATATCAGCAATTACATTAAATGTAAATGGACTAAATGTGCCCATTAAAACATGTAGATTGTTTAGAGGATAAAAATAAAACCCAATTACATGCTGCTTACAAGAGACAAACCTCAACGTAAGGAAGGAGAAAGTTGGAAAGCAAAAGGACAAAAAGAAGACACACCATGGAAACAGTGACCACAAAAGAAAGCTGGTGGGCTTTAGGGCAACAAGCATCACTGGATTGAACAGGAGACACCGTGGTGATAAAAGGTTCCATTCACCAGGAAGACGTAAAGAGGCTCACTGGTGCATGTCCCCCAGAAGACAGCCCCCCACAAATATAAAGCATGTGAGCAGTCCAGATTTTGCCTAGAAAGGGTGAGCTGATTTGATTCCACTGTCTTCTGGGGAAGTCTCAGGTTCCTTGTGCTTCTGGGGGCGTGAACATCCAGTGCCCTTAGCATAATGCCAATGTCTAAAAACACACATTTTCACTGTAGCGCAGACCCTAAACGAAGCCACCTGCTTCATCTGAGACTCAGCCAAGAAGCTGGGATTGGACCCGCCCTGGAGGAGAGACGATGCTCTGGGGCTTACTGGAGATGATAGGGGCGGTCTGTACAGAGCCATATACACTCATGGAAACTTCCTCTCATCATCAGTTTGAGGGATTTCCACGAGTTTCTTGGGCCACCGCCTGCACTTTTTCTGACCTTTAGAACCAAATCCCCGTGTGAAGAGCGGCTCCACTGTAGTGCGAGGGTGGTGACCATGCTGTGCTTTTTGACTTTCTTCAAATTTAGCTTATGGAGGGACCAAGGATATTTGAGAGGCTGAGCTCTAAATCTGTTCAAAATGAAGATTCCATGACCTCAGACAGTGTCCTTTTGCAGGGAGACGATGGGACAAATGGCTCCAAGAACCCAGTACCAGGGACAGCTGGTCATCTGGTTTTCATCAGAGGACCCAGTGACATATGTTTATATGTTTACATGAACACATAGGCTCCTTTGCCACGGTGCCCAGGAAGCTCAGAGTCACTCCTGAACTCCCTCACAAGCAGAGGGAGTTGTTCACCCCCTGGCTTCCTACTTTTTCTCCCCTCGTCTTCTCTTCACTCCCGTCTCCTCGTGTATTTGTCAGTCTTGCACCACACACTGCATGTAATTTGTTAGAACATTCCAGAACTTTCTGGAAAATGGCCAATTATAAATTAACGAAGCTCTTCTTTGCAAAATGCTGTCCATGAAGGTATGGGTTATGGGTTGAATTGTGTCCCCATAAAAGATGCTGAAGCCCTAACCTGCCAGGCCCTATCAGTGTGAGCTTATTTAGTATTTGCAGATGCTGGGGCTAAGATGATGTCACTAGGGTGGGCATAACCTAAAGCAGGCATTTAATAGACAGAGCCACCCAGGTGTCCCTCAAAACTCTTTTAGTTGCTACATGGTTTTTAAAATATTAACAGTTGGGGCGCCTGGGGGGCTCTGTCGTTTAAGCGGCTGCCTTTAGCTCAGGTTGTGACCCCAGGGTCCTGCATGGAGGACCGAGTCCCGCATTGGGCTTCCTTGCTCAGTGGGGAGCCTGCTTCTCCGTCCCCTGCTTGTGTATGCCCTTGTGCTCGCTCGCTCGCTCTTTAATAAAGGTTTAAATAAAATCTTAAAAAAAAAATACTAGCAGTTATATATTTACATCAAAGAACATTAGAAAAAATACCACAAGTGACTCAGCTCTGACTTTTAGGCATGTTTTCAGTTAGGACCAGGCTGATGTGGATATGTAGTAAGCAAAGAGAATTTTAGTTGACACAGGAGGGACCACTCACGCAGTGGAGTAGTTAAGAAAACAGAGTCTATGGTCAGGTTTTCTCTCTTTCTTTGTAATTAATTAATTAATTAATTAGAGGAAGAGAAAGCGCACAAGCAGGCAGAGAGGCAGGCAGAGTGAGAGGTAGAAGCAGGCTCCCTGCTGAGCAGGGAGCCTGACGCAGGGTTTGATCCCAGAACCCCAGGATCACGACCTGAGCCAAAGGCAGATGCGTAATCAACTGAGCCACCCAGGCACCCCTGCAGTCAGGTTTTCAAACACTGATTTCATCGCTCACTGGCTGTCTGACTTAGGGCAAATTCCTCAACTTCTCTGTGCCTTGGTTTCCTCTGTATAACAGTTGTTGCTAACAGCAGTGTCTAGTTCACGGAGCAGTTTAGATGGTTAAATGCAAGATTATATGTCTGGTATAAAGCATGGCTTTTTTGGGTCAGTGCTTTGTAAGTGCTGGCTCTTCATTTTATTACCTAGTCATGGAAACTCTCGTGACCATGGCAGGCACATTAAGGAGGGAAGTCCGGTGATCCCAGCAGGATGGGTGGGAAGGTTGCTGGATCAGCAGGGTCCTGCTCGCACTCTACCAGGGGCTCAGGAAGGCTTCCTGCATGGTGGCACACTACTCTGGAGTGTAGAGCAACTCATTCTGGAGGAACTTTCTGGAAACCCTTTCTAATTTTTTCACAAAGAGTCGACACCAGCAGTATAGACTGGAGTCTTGGCCACTGAAGCAGTGGTCAGTGGAGCTAGTTTGGATGTCAAAGAGCCACCACCACCTGGGATTGCCACCCACACTGTCCACTGGCCGCTGGGGCTCTGAGGGCTGACCCGGCCTTCACCTTGTCCCCTTGTCCCTTCTCTCTTTCTCCTTCTGGCTTCTTCTGACCAAAGCAGATAGATCCAAAATTCACCAGGTTTTTCTGACACCATGTATCTTACTCCTCACCTGTATAGACGATATCTCAGATTATCTAACTGCACACAGGACATCTCGAACCCTATCAGCTGCTTTGACCTTGACATGCCCTTGTCAACATACCACTTCCAGAGCAATTCCCTTCCTAAGTCTACCTTCCTCAGGCTCCACGCTGGTGACTTTCCAGGCTCTGGCTCTTGCCATCAAGTCCCAGGGACAAGTTTGGTCCAAGCTCTACTACTGGATTTTGGCTTTTCGTGTTAGTGGGATGTGGACAACTCCACCACCCGCAGGCTCGGTCTGGCTGCATGCCCAGGTCACTCCCCGCTGAGGCAGGACAGAGATCAGACCCCACTCTTCCTGCAGCGGGCTTAGCACCGAACATGACCTGTCCAGACACAGAACCCAGCTCCAGGCACCCGGCTTGCTTGAGTCTCCTTTGCTAGTGGCACAGACCCAGAACCTACACCAGACAAGCGACAAGTCCGGGATCCCCTGTCACTGCTGAGTCTCGGCTCTCCCTGCCCTATCACGGCGGGTTCCCCACTGCCCAGCTTCTTAACCTGGCTGTTCAGGGTAAATCACAACTAGTCTCATCACCAAGCTAGACTGCTATCAGGAATCCAGCCACTGGTAAGACTCAGAGACCGAGTCACCACCTTCTGCATCCTGCAGTGGGCTCTTCCCTGGTCATCCCACAGCCACCACAACTCCCAACAGGCCACACTCCACGTGGCAGCCGGAGGGACCTTGTTCAAATGTAAAGCAGCTCATAAAAGCCTCTGCTCACCTGTGACTCCATCTTAGCTGCCCTCCCCTCAGTGGCTATGCTCTGGCCTCTAGCCTTCTTTCTGATTCTTGAGCTAACTGAGCAACTCTTTCCTACCCCAGGGCCTTTGCACAGGCCTTCTCCTCTGCAAAAGGCTAGTCCTTGACCTCACCATGTCTCAGCTCACGTCTCCCCTCCTCAGAGAGGCCTCCTCTAAGCATGCTGCCCAGCCATCACCCAGTTGCTGTCTTGGTGGTGGTTGTCACCACCCCATCTTCCCGTTTGTTTTCTATCCCTGCCCACTGAAATATAAACACCAAGACAGCAGGAACAGTGTGTTGCTCCCTGGGTCACCAGGGCCTGGACCAGGGCTGGCACAGGGTAGATGCTCCATACACAGGTTGCTGGTGAGGTCAAAGAAGACAGCAAATGACCTGCTGCCTTGCCTGGAAACGCATCCAGGACTTGACTGGGCTAGAGGGGAGGATGCCAGGACTACAGCCCCAGGCCTGGGCCCCAGCGCCCAGCTTCCCTGGCTGGCCTTGCCTGTGGGCCAGGCCACATCCCCAGGATGCTCATGGCTGGCCCCAGTGGCTCCCCCAATTTCCCATCCTGCCTATTAATCTCGGCAGGTCACTTCCAGGTCTTCAACCTCAGTTTCCTCATCTGTGAAATGGGAGAAGGGGGCAACAGCATCCACAGGGATCTCCTGGAGTTTGCTGCCTGGCACCCACTCCATCTGCTTCTCTGACAGCACCTGTATCTCCCTCCCGGAAGTGCCCCTGACTTAAGCTGGGGATGACAGTGGCTCTGAGGCTTGGCTGGCATTTGTGTGAACGGTGCCAGCTGACTCCACCGAGCAGCTGCTCTGAGCCAGGTGAGCCTCTCTCCAGCCCTTTTAGCTTTATAGTAACCCCCAGATGAGGGTATCATTCTTATCCCTGCTGGGCAGATGGATGACGGAGGCCCAGAGAGGTTAACCAAACTGCCTGAGGTCACAGAGCTACTAGGTGCGTGGGCAGGACTTAAAGCAGGTGTGCAGGTTTGCTTTCTGCCAGGGCTGCTGGGCTGCTGGGCTACTGGGCTGCAAGCCCAGGGCCGCGGCGGGCCCTCCCATCACCCCTAAGAAAAATAAAATTACTTGCTACCCAGAATGCCTTGTCTCATATTCATGTGTCTTTTCCTTCAGCTGGAGTTTGGGTTGTGATGGGAACTGATCAGTAATGCTGGGCTGGTGTCCTGCCCACCGTCTGTCAGCTAGACCTCAGCCTGCAACTCTGGCTCTGGGCTCCGCTGGCCCTGGGAGGGCTGTGGAAGAGCCTGGCTCCCTTGGCCTAGGGTGGGGAGCAGTGGTCCCACACGGGGGCTTATGTTCAGCTCTGCCCCCCGAACTCCCCAGCCAGGAGGGCACTCCACTTGCCCAGTGAACTTGCTTGGTGATAAAACAAGTTTGGGCTCCTTCCCTTTGCTGCCCCTCTAACCAGGGACCATCTCCCAAATAAAGGACCTGTTCTCAGATCCTTACCTCCGAGCTGGCGGCTGGGGGAGTCCAGGGCTGGTGTTCACGGAGCTCGAGCTGAGCCTGGTCAACGCCGGCTGTTCTGCTACTGCCCCTTCTCCTTCCGCCTGCCCCAAGCCCAGGCCTCAGTCCCTCCAGCTCCCGGAGACGTGGGTGGAATGCCAGCCCCAGAGGTCAGGGCCCCTGGCTCAGCTGGACTGCTTGTCTAACAGAGGCCGGCTGGCTGGGGCTGGATTTCTGCCTAGGACACCCAAGGCTTCCAAATGCTTGGAATACCAGGATGCCTTGAACTCTGTGAGGTGCTTTGTTTGGGGTGGCAAAACCCAGGAGCAAGCGGCTTCCCTGGGCGCACTCCGCCCCTGGATGAGACCCAGGGCCTCAGGCTGCAGTGATTCACTGAGGGCTTCCAGTGCTGATTGGGACACAGCATGGAGTCTCTCCACCAGGGTTTGGGGCCTAGGTCAACCACTTTCCAGCATGTAAATCCCCTGTTCTGGGCCTCAGCTCCTCATCTTTGAAATGGGGACAATCCCTGGACCTACCTCGAAGGCTATGTGTAAGGATGATCATTTACTTACAAGTGATAGGACTAAAAGCTGACAGCAGGGGCTGGCTCGCACAAGTACTTGATCAATGTAACCTCTCGTTTCATCAGAAGAGTGGCGAACCGACTGCACTGTCAACTCTTGTACTTTTAGAATTCAGTACCATTTGCACGCATCATTATCCATATAAACAGATTAAGAGTAAAAACAAAATGAGAAAGTAAAACCAAAACTAAAATAAGTTTTCAGTTAAAACCACCTCTTGGTCGCAGAACGAGAAAGGCGCTGTGATGGGTGAGGTCATGTGTCCCTTTGATGGACCACAGGGAACCCAGATGCTTGGTCAAACACGATTCTGGGTGTTTCCAAAAGGTGTATTCGGATGAGATTAACATTTGCATTGGAGAATAAAGCAGATTACCCTCCATAATGTGGGGGGTCTCATCTAATCAGGTGAAGGTTAGAACGGAACAAAAAGACTGACCCGCTCTCAAATAAGAGAATTCTCCAGAAGACTACCTCTGGACTTCCTCTGCAACACTGGCCCTGCTAGTGCATATGGCCTTTGTACTGGAACACTGGATCTTTCTGGGTCTCCAACTGGCTGATTCAACCCGCAGATTGGAATCACACACACACATGCGTGCGCGCGCACACTCTATTGGTTCTGTTTCTCTGGAAACCTTGACTAACAATACATTTGTGAAAGGTGAGCTCATGCCTTGATGAAGAGTGTCACACAGTAAGGACTCCCCCCACCCCCCCCGCAGCAGGCATCGCACTGAGGGGGACCCAGCCCCAGCCCCAGCCCTGCTCTGGGGCTGCCAGAACTCTTACTTGAGCATGCCTTCTCCTGGTCTGGTAACACAGCAGAGGGCTGAGGGTTCAAGTTCAGTTCGGGTCTGCTGGGAATGAAAACCTCAGCATTGTCCTTCCGCTTCGCCGACAAATTCCTTTCCTTTTTATTACCTATAGGGAGACAAGGGTTTAGATGTCAGACACAGAATGCCAGCAAAGTCGGGGCATGCCGCTCAGGCATCTGCTGGTTCGTTCATGTGTTCATTTAACAAACACTGGGTGAACCCCTGCTTGCGCCAGGTACTGTGCTAATTTGGGACCAGAGATGTGAATAATGCAGCACATTTGGGCAAACGAGTGAAAACAGTCTATGATACAGGTTTTTGGAGGTTAACATTTCCGAGTAGGGACAAGTCTGGCAACTGTCGAGGTTGATTTAATTGGCAGCGTGATACATAAAATAATGGTGCGACCAAGGACATCGCAGGGTGGAAAGAGCAGGTAAAATGCATCTGCTGCCCCCGAGATGCTCACAGCCTAGCCGAGGAAATGCCGTGGAAGGGGTAAGAGGGGAGGGCTGGGATGGAAGAAGTTTCTAGTACCAGGGGCACAGAGGAGCACGCAGCCTGGAGCTGTGAGCAAGACGAATCCACTTTCTGATGGAGGCATAAAGCCAGTGTCTCAGTTCTGTGTCTGGATGTGGAGAGCCCAGCTGTGAATGGTACCAGGACCAAGGAAGGCAGAGACGGGACAGAAGAAGGGACGGAGCAGGGAAGGGGGAAGTGGGGGAGGGGAGAGTTCTTGACGGTTCTGGACTCCTCAGTTGGCCAAGCCAATATAGTCCCTTTGGTTTCAGACAGAATGTATTAACCGGCTGGCAGGGAGATCCTAATACATGTCCTACAAGACACAGGACCCCCCCAAAACCATCTGCCAGACATCTGCCCTCTGGAATCTCAGGGTCTTCTGGAGGCCTTTGGAAGCCTTGGCTCTTTACAATCAGAAGAGTCCTAACTGGCCTGCGGGACAGTCTCCCCAAAGCTGAACCCCAAACATGGCTGGAAATTCAAGTCCTACTATCAGACCCAAACACACTGAAGGCAAAGATGTGCTCACGTAAGACGGAACTCACTCTTGGAAGCTGGGTTGAATTCCAGCACCACGAGGGGGTCTGGGCCCTGGGAAGGGCATCCTTCTGGCCCGTGGTCCTTGGGCACAGCCTTCTGCACGGAGTTCCCGCTGGAAAGAGGGGGGTCCTCTCTGCCGTGGCCCAGCAGCACCGGCTCCTCGGGCTCGGGCTCGGGCTCGGAGAGCACCTCTTCCTCGATAGAGTCATACTCGTCGCCAGAATCATCTCTTTGTTTCCTCTGCAGATTTACACTTAGTTCCAGGCTTTTTCTCAGCTCCTGCCAAAAGTCAGGGAGAGAGGCAAAAAAATGAAATATGTTACTTTGAGAAATACTCCTCTGAAAATAGATCATTAGAACCCAGGAACGATTCCCAGCAAACGAACATTTACCAAGATCAGCTCGACTCTCGACACATGGGGTTGTCATCGCTTTGAAGACGAGAAGACAAAGACAGGGACAAAGGAACAACTCTCTAGCAGAGCCGTATTTAGGGTATGAATTGTGGCCACACGCCGGGGATGTCACTAAGAGTGTGCGTCTGTGTGTGTGTGTGTGTCTGTGCATTACAGATGTTTTCGTCTGGGGACTCGTTTAAACAGACTGTGGGGTCCCACACTACCCAGAGTTTCTGATTCAGGGTGTCCTGGACGAGGCCTGACAAGGTGCACTTCTAACAAGATGATGGTAATGTTGCTGGTCTGGGGACCACACTCTGAATATAAAATCCCAAAGACCTTCAAATGCCCCTGAAATTCTAGACAGTATAATGTCTGGCAGACAGTTGCGGGGCGGGGGAGCTGTCCTATGTCTCAAAGGATGTTTAGAAGCACCTAAGATGTCATAAGATTTAGCACTTAACCATTGCTGCTTGATAATTTTTTGTCAATCTGTGTTTCATCCCCATGCAACAGCAGATTTACAATCTGAAGGATAAGCATTAAGATCTACACATAGGGTGGCCAGAAAATTGATCACCGAAGCCAGAACACTTTTGAAAGGGAGAAAGGGCACTAGTCCGTTTACCCTGGGACAAGAAAATGCCAACTGGACCACCTGGGCAGACCAGTGTGTTTCGTCCACCTGGCTATCCTTCCCCCATAGCTTGTGCTGCCTAACACAGCTCTGAGAAAACGAGAAGGAATCAATATTGCTTGCTTGGTATTGGTGGTTGACCAGTAACCTTCACAGTTGCCACGCTGTCCAAGTTCTAACCCCCGGACCCTGTGAACCAGTGACCGCTCACAAAGAGGAGAGAGGCACTAAAATACTTCGATTATTCTAGATAAATCATCCTAAAAAGACCTGATGGTAGAAATATGGATACCAAAGGTGTTGGCCTGAGGGGGCTTAGGAAACAAGGGACATGTTATGGAAACGAGAGGGGGTCCTGTGATGTAGTGGCAGGAGCTTCCCAGCTGGGCTGTGCCTACGGTTCTGTGTAAGTGGAACTCGGAACGGAGATTTGATGATATGGGAGTCTCTGAGCCTGTCCCAGTGGCAAAAGATGCTAAGATGCGCGCTCAGAAGAGCGTGCTCTGGAAGGAACCCCGAGGCATGGCTGGACAACCTTTTGCTAGTACTTAAGAAGGATCCAAAGTCAATCACATGGAGGGTTCTCTGAAGACACTAGATCTGGGCCTCATGGATCATCTTCGACATCCAGCAAGCCCCAGGCACAGAGAGAAGATTATCCAGCAAGGACCTGTGAAGGAGCCTGTGGTCTAATGGAGGGAATCGATGAGGTGTCCGTAGGAGACCGTATGGTGTGTGGGGACGTCATACCCACGGAAACACCGCCCACTGGCACCGGAAGAGAGACAGGAAGGACGAAATAAAAGAAGGCCGTCATCCGCCCCAAGTTCTACACTCAGGAAGCAGGGCGCTCCTTGGCTGCGACTACGTGCCACCCTCCACGAGAGAGAAGGACGGCTCCGGGGGCGGGGGGCGGGGGGCGGGGTGGCACCTTGGGCCCAGAGGCCCTCCCACCCCGCCAGAGGGTGGAGCCCTGAGCCACAGAGAATCATCCTGAGGCCTTGAAACCCAATGGAGTTTGCCCAGTTGGGATTTCCAAACTGCTTGGGTTTGGGGACTCCCTTTTCCTTTGCCGTCCGCCATGGTCCAAGCACTGGGGGAGGAGGGGAGGAGGCGACGGCCGCCACCACTAACTTATCCAGGCACGCAGGCACGCTAAGGGCTGGGGTAACGGTGGGCGGTAAGATGGCAAAGCCTCAGAACGACTGGGGTATAAAAAAAAAGAAATAGGGGTGTTTCTGCTGTGGCCACGACGGTGAGGGAAAGAGCCAGCCCGGATAACGGCACAGAGGGTGAGCGGGCTGAGAAGCCCCTGCTGAAAGCTGGTCAGAGGAGGCTGGCTGATGAACCACCATCCAGGGAGGATCTGGGACCCCGGCAAGTCGGCCAGGGGGAACAGCAGAGGCAAAGGCCAGGAGGCAGCCATGGCTGGAGGACAGTGTGCACCAGAGGAGGGAGGGCAGGGAGCAGGGAGGGGTCACAGCAGGGCTCCGCGGAGGGACAATGTGGAGGGGGCAGCATAGGGCAGGAGACAGGGAATGCCTGGGGAGATGCACCTGGGAGGCAGTGGGGACAAACGACCGACCAGAAGCGAACGCCGTCTACGCTCTTTGACCAAGTCCGTCTGAGAAGTTATCCTTCGGTCAATGCATACAGATCCGGGATCACTGATAATCGAGAAAGTTCCAAATGGCAACAAGAAGAGTGGGTTAAATGCTCGCTGAGCAGACCTCGATGGAGCCTCAAGAGGCCCTCACGGAAAACCAGGTAGATCTTGTGCACTTACTTAGAAAAGTAGCAGGATACACACTTAAGCCAAAATGAGCCTGTCGAAGAATGTACACGTACAATAAATCCGATTTTAAAAAATGAGTTTCTGTGCAGATACCCACACGAAAAGTTTGGAAAAATAGTCACCAACCTATTAACAGTGCTCTCTCTGGGGGTCGCACGGTGAGAACTTTCTTTTTCTCTGTTGTTTTACTTCTTTTTTTCATAACCATGTTTCCAGTTTAATAATTAGGAACAAATGATACATTTACATGTATGTTTAAATCCCTTCCGTGACTCCTGCAAAAAATAAATTCCCCGCAGGAATGGGAGGGACAGTGGGGTGCAGGGCCCTGGACAGCCAGAGGTTTGAAAAGTAACTGATCTCCATCCCCAGGACACATCTCGTCCCCCCAGAAGAATGACTCAGAAAGCAGAAAGCAGCCGCCCCCGACACTGGGTCTGTCCGACTTTGTGTATCCGGTCAAGTAGCCCAGACTTACAAATAACAGGGCACCGATCCTAACGGGAAGACGCTCAGGGAATCCAGCAACCCTGAGCCCTTCTCCGGATAAAAGCTCCCAGAACAAAATCCAAACAATGAAGGGTAAAGTCAGAATAAAGAGCACAGACTTGGAGAAGCTGTGGTAAAATGTCTAACAGTAAATGCGGAAGCCACTTAGAGACCAAATAAATACAGGACAATTGTGCACACTTGGGCTATGGGCCAGAATGCTATGTTCTCTGCCGAAGCCCTTAGCTAGGTCAACAAAAGCCAGAAGAGGGCAGGCAGTGGGGGTCCCCCCCGCCCCGGCCTCATTTTCAACTTCCATTCAAATCCATCTTTGGTGGAAACACGCAGTTTGAACATGGCAAACACAGTTGAAACATAGCAACTCCGACCTCGTAATATTGTTTTCACAATTTACTAAACCGATGCGATATTTTTAAAAACTCCTCTTGCAGTAAGAAGAATCTGAATTTCAATAATTCTTCCTGTTTCCATCTGCTTTTGCTTCTGTTAAGTTAATGCAAATTTCAAGGCCATAATTGTATTGACAAAACACACACGAAAAAGCAGCCCAGATTCTGCGTGGCTGGTCTCTTCTCTAAAAAGAAAAATAATACATTTGCTCACACTGGATGAGCAAACTTTAGGAACCTATGCGCTCAGGATGCCGATGTGATCTAAAACCATCTGTTCCTGGGGCAGCAGGGAGACGGAGTGAGGAACCACACTACCTCCAGGAAGTGGTTCAAAGCCCTTCCGTCCGCAAGGGTGAGGACCTTGGATTGGTCGCTTTGGAGGCCAACCTGCCCGTGCTTCAAAGGGATACTGTGCAGGGGGATATACTGGTTGCTTTTGAAGCTGTCCTCTAGAAATTTCTCTCTGAAAACTAACATTAGAGCTTTGCTTTACAACCTGATCATATGTGATTTCAGTGTTCAGTTAAAAATGTTGGGCTCACGCCTTTGCAACAGAAAGCCCTCTGCTCAGATGCTAGGCGGTAAACACGGCAGGTGGAGAACAAATCAGGTCCCCTTGCTGGGGACGGGGAGCCAGGGAGGAGGCAGAGGGAGGAACAGATGCCCAGACCACCTGCTAAAACGCAGTAGGGGTTTGACAGGTCAGTGGATTAGTGTCTTACAGTCCTGATCTGCCTCCTTCTGCGGGGCTAGGGAGGGAGGGAACTAGGTGCCATGACATAGGAAATGTTGGCAATAACGGTGAAATCTAACATTCCCAGCGGCACCAGCTACCAATTACCAAGCTTTTGCTACGTACGGGGCACCGAGCTAACCTTGTCTTGTTGCAGCCTCCCGCCATCCCAGTGGGGGTCCTTGTCTTCGAGGCTCAGGGCACCCAAGGACCCGTGCAAGGTCACACCGCTAGCAACAGCAGATCAGCTTGGACGAATGACTGTTTGACTCCAAAGTCCGGGCTCCGCACCATGGTGCCCGTGTTTATTTCCTGCCCGATACCAATGCGGTGGAAGCCAGGGGTCTCTAGAGCGGGATGAAAGTCAGGGGCTCAGTGACTGTGGGACCGATGAAAGGCGGCGCCTGTAAGAGCTTTTGACACAAAGCAGCCTTGAGGGCAGAAAACGTGCTCATATGTGTGCTAAGTGCTAGTGACGCAAGCAGACCTCTGACTACACTCAGAAAGGGGAACGGCTCTAAGTTCTGCACCTGGGTTCTGAGCCTGACTCCAGCCGCTCTGGGTCCTCAAGCAAGTTTCTGGGCCCAAGAACCCCCGCCCCGGCCCCCCTCCAATGTGGGAAAATGGGCTCTGGAGACCTGACAAGGTTGCTGAAGGGCTGCACGGACGTGAGAGTTATGAATCAGTGCTCCCTGACTGCTTTCACAGAACATTTTAAATTCAGATGACAGCATGCTCTATATGTCACATGATATACTGAGTTTGCCTTGGAGAAGATCAGATGTTTTGACCGTGAAGCCACGATGGAGACTGACAGTCTTCAAGAGGGAGCAGTGATCTTTGGGGTGGAGGTCCCTGACCCGCAGCCAGCCCCCCAGCTCCCCAGTAAGATCCCCAGTGAGGTCTCATTTGGTTGGCAGGGGTTTGGAAGGCGTTGGGGTCTGGCATGCATTGTTGGTCGCGATATTTCCCACTCACTCCTCTTGCCCTCCATGAGCTGCTTTGCACATGTGTATTCATCTGCCTGGTCCAGAAAGGATTTTTACCCGACATCAAAGGGTTAATTTTTTTTTCTTCCATTAATTCATTTATTCAACCAATATTTGTTGTTGAGTATGTTTGTCCTGAACAGTAGGTATGACGTGCTAACTATTAGGGACAGAGGAATGAACCAGGCCGACAGAGTGTTCTCATGGAATTTCTAGTCCAGCAATAAAGATGGCCATTCTAGGGGCGCCTGGGTGGCTCAGCAGGTTAAGCTTCTGCCTTCGGTTCAGGTCATGATCTAAGGGTCCTGGGATCGAATCCCACATCAGGACTGCTCTGCTCTGCTCTGAAATCTGCTCTGCAGGGAGCCTGCTTCCCCCCCGCCGCCCCCACCCCTGCCTGCCTCTCTGCCTACTTGCAATCTCTCTCTGTCAAATAAATAAATAAAATCTTAAAAAAAAAAAAAAAAAAAGATGGCCATTCTAGAAGAAATGACAAGTGCAACAGGCTTCAAGAAGCCAAATCTAGGGCATGCCAGCCCAAGTTTCAGTCCTGGTGGTGCCTGGATCACAAACTTCCCAGAATAAAGCAACTTGGGCCCTAACTTTAGGGTCCACGCTGTGTATATTTCAAGTTGCATTCCCTTCCACCCATTCTGATGGAGCTGTTGCCAGGCAAATCTGAGTCATATGTTATATGCTTCAAATACCTGTGGGATATTGTTAGTTTTTGACACTTTCTTATTGTCCCACTCACCCTTGCATTTTCTTGCACTAATTTTCATTCAAAGCTAAACTTAAAGTACCTTAGAGTTCAGTCTCAAACGTCCACTGCTATGAAGAAAACAAAAAATCTACCCTTGTCTTACGGAGTGGAGTGACGTCAGGGGTGGGGGCGGAAGGTCCTGGAGGCTGCCTGCCTGTTTCCATGGCTGTGTCCCTTGGCATCAGTGTGCCTTTGCGGCCTCACCTGAGCCTGCCCAGAGCAGGGGCTGGCTGTGGGAAATTGGACAGGGGTGAGGGGATAGAGAAAAAGTAACAATGCCGCCAGCCAACTAGAGATTTTGAGGAATGCCTCAAACGCTCTCTAAAGGACAGAGAGCAGAGAACCCATCTATGAATAACTAAAAGCAAAGGAAACTTCAGACCCAAACATGGGCATTAACATTTTCCACAGAAGGAGTGGTACGTAATTGAGTCCGGACTCAAGATGGAGAGAGAGGAAGTGCTGGGGCATTCCTTGGGAAGATGTTTTTAGGACTGCTGGCCCCTTCGCAGTGTATTAAGTGTAGAAGCGCTCACCTATAGGCTGAAACCCAGAGGGTAGGCAATGCCCCAGGAAGCCACCGTCCTCAAGGTAGGCAGGAGCGCCTATACCTAAGGTGCAGAGCTTGTACACAGCATGTCATACCCCAATCCCTGGGGTTATGTTACACCAAACAGGATGGGCAGAGGGTGTGGGATTCTCAAATACAAAGATGAGAACACAACCAAGAATGGGAAAACATCTGGGGAAAATCAACACCCTGAAAGACAGGCACCAAATTTAATTAACAAAAGAACTAATACCCAATAAAAGAGAGTTAATACAATGAATAGAAAAAGACTAGAATACAGAAAATTAACATCCCTAGAGACATTAACGAGGACATTTCGTCCATGAAAAAGAAACAACTAGATATCCCAAAAGTTTTAATTTTATTGACCTTTTAAAAAGATAAACTAAATAGTAGAAACAGATAAAAGATGTGCTAGAAAATCAAACCAAACAAATTTATAAGAACACAGTACAAAAAGACAAAAATAAAGTGTGAAAGAAAAATTAAGAGACTTGAAGGATAAATGTGGGCCAATATTTGTGCAACAGAAACTCCAGAGAATAGAACAGACACAATGAAAGAGAATGATGATGATGATGATGATGATGATGATGATGATGACAGAAGATTTTCCGGGGCTAAAGAAGAACACAAACCTTCAAATTGAAAAGGGATACCTACTGCTTTAAATGGGACAGATGTTAATACTGACCTATTCGAATGGATTAAATATCCAACCTGTCAGAAAATATCTTGACTCTGTATGCACACAGTAATAGCAATTTGAAATATATAAAGCAACAACAGAGAAATATAAGGGAAAATTGGCAAGTTCAGAGAAATCAACTAGATGAAGTAAATAAAAATTAAGTAGGATCTATTGCAGTAGTTTGCTAATGAGCATAAAAATTTCCTGCCTTATTAAAAATACAGATTCCAAACACTCCATTATGACCCTACAACCCACCCCCTCCATCTAATTCTGTATCTTTGAGTGGAAAATTTCACATTTTTAATAAGAAGTCCAGGTGATTCTGATGTGGGTGGTCTGAGCTATACTTTAAGACTCACCAGGTTAAATACTCAATAAATGGCTTGACTTTCTAGATACATAAAGAACTTTGTACCAAAAGAAGAGTATTATTCTTCTGAATAACATGGAGCAGTCATAAAAATGATCTGGTAGACAAGAAACAAAATTTCAAAAGCTCCCCAAAACCAGAAACCAAACAAACCATCCTCTGATCATAATATAGTATAATTAGAAATTACCACAAAAGGACAGGAAAAAAAAAAAAGGCAAACAAAAAAGCTATTTACTTGGAACATTAATAAAAACTCTCCTATATAAAGAGGGAACTCCCTCCCCTCCCGAATCACAAACCAGTTAGAATTAAATGATCATGAAAACACTACACACAAAGCAAAATTTGTGGGATAAGGACAAAGCAGTATTTGGAGGAAAACTTATAGCCTTAAAAATTGTTGTATTAGAAAACAAGACTGGAAATAGATGAATTAAGTGCTTAACACAACAGGCTGTAACATGGGGTGGGGAGAGAACCAAAGCAATCAATTAAAGCACCAAGTTTAGGGCAAGAATCAAGATAAAAGTAAAAATGAACCAAAACTGGGGCACCTGGGTGGCTCAGTGGGTTAAGCCTCTGCCTTTGGCTCAGGTCATGATCTCAGGGTCCTGGGATCGAGCCCCACATCAGGCTCTTTGCTCAGCAGGGAGCCTGCTTACCCCTCTCTCTCACTGCCTGCTGCTTTGCCTACTTGTGATTTCACTCTGTGTCAAATAAATAAATAAAATCTTTTTAAAAAATGAACAAAACAGAAGCCAATAAATGAATGAGTGAAAAATAAGTAAATGATGAACTAAAGGGTTCCTCAATAAAACTTAAAGCTGGGTATGGTTTGGCTAGGTAGGTGGAGAGAGCTTTCCATATTTTACTCACCTCTGAATTATTTCACTCTTTTCTAATGAGAAAGCACTCATATGTTAGATGTCATATTAAGCGATACAAAATAATGTACAAATACCTAAGAAGTCCTACGTAGGCTATAACTGCAAGAAATACATGGCATTATTTATTCCAGTAGTGACCCAGAGGTTAGTTAGTCTTTACTTTCATTAAGACTGCAAAGGAAGCGTTAGTAACTCAGATACCATCCGGTGCCTTGACGTACAGAAATGCTCTATTGGGTAAAAGAATCACTCTATCTCTCACTTCTGGACCAGCATTTCATGGGCAGTGAGTGCTTGCTCAGCACCATTCCCCATGAATCATTCAAACTCATTACTGAAGAATTCCTGTACAGCTGGCCTTATGCTGTCTGACCCTCCTGCCCAGGGCACGGCCTAATGCCATCAGTCAGGCTGTCCTTTGGTCTGAGCTGTCTAGCTGGGCATCTCTGGGTACATTCAGGGCACCTTGCCCCCCAGTGGCTCTGGGTACCAGAGGTGCTAACTCCAGTGTCCCTGGAAAGGAGAAAGACCTCTCCTTCTCTTGTCAGGAAGACACAAAGCTTTCTAAACCAGTGGTTGCAAGCCAGTGGTCTCAGGCCGAATCTGGCCAGCCATATATTTTGTTTAATCTATAGAAAATAGTGAGTTAGTAATCAACATTAAAAAAATTGGGGGGGGCACCTGGGTGGCTCAGTGGGTTAAAGCCTCTGCCTTCAGTTCAGGTCATGATCCCAGGGTCCTGGGATCGAGCACCACTTTGGGCTCTCTGCTCAGCAGGGAGCCTGCTTCCCTTCCTCTCTCTGCCTGCCTCTCTGCCTGCTTGTGATCTCTGCCTGTCAAATAAATAAATAACAATCTTAAAAAAATTTTTTTTGGAGAAACCAAGCACAAACAAACCCAGATACCTGGCTTCTCTTAAAGTTAGAAAGCCTGGTATCACTGGGCCTCTGTTTCCACACAATGACAGCCAAGCTGTGTTGACAACACTGTTCCCTCTGCCACAACAGCTCCCTGCCATGCCCTGATACCCAGGCCAAGGGATATTACCCGCTTGTCTCACTATGTCATGTAAAATACTCAAATAATTCATAATAGAACAGGATTCCCAGGGAAGGTGGTGAAATAGGAAGATTCTAAGCCCGCCTTGTCCCATGGATACAACTAGATAACATCCACATCAGTGTAAATAACCCAGAAAGTGACCCAAAGATGCAGAACAGACTCTCCACAGCTAAACACAGAGAAGAGGCCACATTGAAGAAGGCAGGTTGAGCACGGATGCAGTCGGGAGCTAATCGGACCTGTGGGACTGTCCGTAGCGGGGACAGAGGGAGGGACATCGCAGGTGTGGAGAAGGGAGAGAAACAGACCCTCCCACAGGCACCCCAGCCTAGGGAACCTGTGTAAGGAAGACAAATCCCCATAACATATGGCTTTGAACACCAGAGGGGCTGAATCTCACTTATAATCAGTGAAGCTTGACACATGGAGCTTTAAAAAGTAGTTGCTTGGCTCTGGGAGATACAAGAGAGTGAGAGGAAACTGAGTCCTTGTCCTTAGGGAGACAGCCCAGAAGATACAGCCCCGAAGCAGCAATTCAAAAAACGAGTAGGGTGAACGGGTGCGACATGTGTTTGCTAGTCTCACGGTGTGTGCCAGAGGGGCAGGAATCTTAGTAGACTTCTCCAGGAACAAAGGAGCCGATGAGTGCCATTTCCTTACCTGTCCCCCAGTCTAGACACATAGACACCTGTGGGGACCAGCAAAGCACCAACCCCTTCTAGCTTGCTTACAGTGTGCCTGCCCCTAAGTTCTCCTGTGGACATACACCCTCCAATATGTCCTTGGCTGGAGCCCATCCAAAGTGGTGTCACAAGCCTAGGAGTGTGCAAGCAGCCCCACTTGGTAGGGGCCAGTACTGCTAAAAGTGACTCTTGCCCCGGGGACAGAAGATAATTACATATACCAGTCCAAGTGTGGCTCCAGCAGTGGGCTGGGGGCAGACATCTGGTCTGTGCAAGCCCCGCCCGCCAACAAAAGCTTCTCTGGGACAACACAGGGAAAGCTTCCTATAGTTTGGTGCTACTGCATTTCTGGCAAATGCTGGATATGACTCAACTCAAGCCCAAGGCAGAACAAGATTGGCCTGCTAACAACACAGGGACCAAACACTGCCCTCACTAGGCAAAGAGAGCCACTGCGGACGACTGGACTGACAGGAGCACCAGCTCAGCTACAACAGGCAGGAACATGCAACACACATAGGAGACATCCTTGAGGTTCTGAAAACAGGGGACATTGCACTGCAGGCCACCACAGGACCTCTTCTTTGTAAGGCACTACCTTCAAGACCAGGAGATGTAGCTGACTTTCCTAACACATAGAAAGAGGCACAGAGAGTTAGACAAAATGAGGTGACAGAAGAAAATATCCCAAATGAAAGAATGGGACAAAATCACAGCAAGAGACCTAAACAGAACAAAGACAAGTAAGTACTTGATAGAGAATTTAAAGTAATGGTCCTAAAGATACTCACTGGACTCAACAGTGGAAGAAGGCTTCAGTGAGACAAGAAAGAGATAGAAAACATAAAAATGAACTAATCAAAGAAGAAGAACGTGATAACTTAAATGAAGAATGCACTCGAAGGAATGAATAGTAGGCTAGAGGAAGGAAAACAGATTAGTGACCCGGAGGTCAGAGTAACGGAAAGCAAGCTAAACAGGAGAGAGAAAAAGTAGTAATAAAAAATGAAAATGGGGCATACGGAGGCGAAGTTGGTTAAGCCGATAACTCTTGATTTCGGCTCAGGTCATGATCTCAGGGTTCTGGGATCAAGTCCCACATTGGGCCCTATGCTCAGCGGGGGGTCTGGTTAAGGATTCTCTCCCTCTCTCTCCCTGTCCCCTATTTGCTCTCATTCTCTCTCTAAAATAAATAAGTAGCTCTTAAGAAAAAAAAAAACCCAGTCATAAAACAAGTAAAAAATTGGTAATAAGTATATACCTATCAATAATTACTTTGGAACAAATGCTCTTATCAAAAGACACAGGGTATCAGAGTGGATAAAAAAAGCAAGACCCATCCATATGCTGCCTACAAGAGACTCATTTCAGACATAAAGACACAAGCAAACTGAAAGCAAAGGGATGGGGGCGCTTGGGTGGCTCAGTGGGTTAAAGCCTCTGCCTTCGGCTCAGGTCATGATCCCAGGGTCCTGGGATCGAGCCCCGCATCGGGCTCTCTGCTCAGCGGGGAGCCTGCTTCCTCCTCTCTCTCTGCCTGCCTCTCTGCCTACTTGTGATCTCTGCCTGTCAAATAAATAAATAAACCTTAAAAAAAAATAAAGCAAAGGGATGGAAAAGCATTTATCATGCAAATAGAAGTGAAAAGAAAGCTTGGATAGCAATACTTATTCAGACAAAATAGACTTTAAAACAAAGACTGTAACAAGAGACAAAGGGCACTATGTAATCACAAAGGGAATAATCCACCAAGAGTAATAACAATTGGAGATACTTACATAAGCAATATCGGAGCACCTAAATACATAAAGCAGGAAATAATAAACATAAGGGAAGTAATCAATAGTAACACAACAATAGCAGCAGACTTTAACACCACACTTATGTCCATGGGCATATCTTCCAAGCAGAAAATCAACAAGGAAACAGTGGCTTTGAATGACATATTGGACCAAATGGGTCTAACAGATATATTCAGAACCTTCTATCCTAAAACAGCAGAATACATGCTCTTTTCAAATGCACATGAAATATTCTCCAGAACAGACCATATATTAGGTCACAAAACAAGTCTCAATTCAAAAAGACTAAAGTCATACCATGCATCTTTTCTGACCATAATGCTATGAAACTAGAAATCAACCACAAGAAAAAAAAAAAAAAACCTGAAAAGAATACAAATACATGGAGGTTAAATAACACACTACTGAACAAGGAATGGGTCAACCAAGAAATCAAAGAAGAAATTAAAAAAAAAAATACATGGAGACAAATGAAAACACGATGGTCCAAAACCTTTGGGACACATCAAAAGCTGTTCTAAGAGGTAAGTTTATAGCAATACAGGCCTACCTCCAGAAGCAAGAAAAAGCTCAAGGAAGCAACCTAACCTTATACCTAAAGGAACTAGAAAAAGAACAAACAAATCCCAAAATCAGCAGAAGGAAGAAAATAATAAAGATTAGAACAGAAATAAATGAGGGGTGCCTGGGTGGCTCAGTGGGTTAAGCCTCTGCCTTGGGCTAAGGTCATGATCTTAGGATCCTGGGATCGAGCCCCACATCGGGCTCTCTGCTCGGCGAGGAGCCTGCTTCCCCGCCCCTCCCTCCTCTCTGCCTACTTGTGATCTCTCTCTCTCTGTCAAATAAATAAATAAATAATCTTAAAAAAAAAAAAAAGAACAGAAATAAATGAAATAGAAACTAAAAGAATAATAGAACAGATCAATGAAACCAGGAGTTGGTTCTTTGAAAAGACCAACAAAATTGATAAACCTAGCCAGACTCATTGAGAGAGACACGGAGAGACAAAATCAGAAATGAAAGAGGAGCCACAAAAACAGATACCACCAAAATACAAAGGATTATAAGAGAATATTATGCAAAATTATATGCCCACAAATTGGACAAACTAGAAGAAGTGGATAAATTCCTACAAACATAAAACGTCCCAAAACTGAACCAGGAAAAAACCAGAAAATTTGAACAGGCTGATTGCCAGGAAAAAATAAAAAATTTGAACAGTGAAATTGAATCAGTAATCAAAAAACTCTGAACAGACAAAAGCCCAGATCAGTTGGCTTCACAGGTGAATTCCAGCACACATTTAAAGAAGAGTTAATACCCATTCTTCTCAAATTATTCCAAAAAGTGAAGAGGATGAAAACTTTCTAATTCATTCCATGAGGCTAGTATTATCTTGACACCAAAACCAGATAAAGACATTACAAAAAAAAAAAAAAGAATTGCAGGCCAATGTCACTGATGAATACAGATGCAAAAATCCTCAACGAAATATCAGCAAACCAAATCCAACAGTATCTTAAAGAAATCATTCACCATGATCAAGTGGGATTTATTACTGGGCTGCAAGGATGGTTCAGTATTTGAAAAACAATCAATGTGATACACCAAATCAACAAGAGAGATGATAAATACCACACGGTCATTTCAATTGATGCATAAAAACCACCTGACAAAGAGCAATATCCATTCATGGTAAAAACCATCAACAAAGTAGGTTTAGAGGGAACATAGCTCAACATGATAAAGGCCATGTATGAAAAACCCAGGACTAACATCATACTGAGATAAAAAAAACTCTGAGTTTTCCCCTAAGGTCAGGATCAGGACAAGGAAACTAGAGAAAGGATGTCCACTTGCAACACTTTTTTTTTTATTAAGATTTTATTTATTTATTTATTTGACAGAGATCACAAGTAGGCAGAGAGGCAGGCAGAGAGAGAGGAAGGGAAGCAGGCTCCCTGCTGAGCAGAGAGCCAGACACGGGTCTTGATCCCAGGACCCTGAGATCACGACCTGAGCTGAAGGCAGAGGCTTTAACCCACTGAGCCACCCAGGCACCCCAGCTCTCACCACTTTTATTGAACATGGGACTGGAAGTCCTAGCCATAGCAATCAGACAAGAAAAAGAAACAAAATGCATCTAACTCGGCGAGCAAGAAGTCACTAACCGCAGACAACATGATACTATATACAGAAATCTCTAAAGACTGCACTAAACAACGACAAGAACTGATAAATTAATCCAGTAAAGTCACAGGATCCAAAATCAATGTACAGAAATCCGCTGCATTTCTATACACTAATGATGAGGTAGCAGAAAAGGAAATTAACAACCCCACTTACAACTGCACCAAAAAGAATAAAATACCTAAGAATAAACCTAACCAAGGAGGTGAAAGATCTATACGCAGAAAACTATGCAACCTTAATGAAAGAAATTGAAGATGACCCAAACAAATGAAAAGATATTCCATTCTCATGGACTGGGAGAACAAACATTGTTAAAATGTCCATACTACCCCAATCAATCCCTATTAAAATACCACCAACATTTTTCAAATAGATAGAACAAATAATCGTAAAATTTGTGAGGAACCACAAAAGATCCCAAATAGCCAGAGCAGTGTTTTTCTTCTTGAAAAAGAAGAAAAACACTGAAGGTATCACATTCCCAGATTTCCAGATATACTACAAAACTGTAGTGCTCAAAACAGTATGGTACTGGCACAAAAAACAGACACACAGATCAATGAAGCAGACTAGAAGGCCCAGTATTAAACCCACACTTATATGGTCAATTAATTTTCAACAAAGGGGGCAAGAATATGCAATGGGAAAAAGACAGTCTCTTAGACGAATGGTGTTGGGAAAACTGGACAGCAACATGCAGAAAGAATGAAACTGGGTCACTTTCTTATACCACACACAAAAATAAACTCAAAACAGATAAAGGACCTAAATGTGAGACCCGAAACCATAAAAACCCTAAAAGCACAGACAGTAATGCCTCTGACATCAGCCATAGCATTATTTTCCTAGATCTGTCTCTTGAGGCAAGGGAAACGAAAGTGAAAATGACCTGCTGGGACCACATGAAAATGAAAAGCTTCTGGGGCACCTGGTGGCTCAGTTGGTCAAGCATCTGACTCTTGATCTGGGCTCAGGTCATGGTCTCAGGGTCCTGGGATCAAGTCACGCATCCGGCTCCCCATCAAGCGGGGAATCTGCTCGTCTCCCTCTCCCTCTGCCCTTTTCCCCCAGCTCTCTCTCTCTCTCTTTCAATTAAATAAATAACTCTTTTTTTTTAAATAACAAAAAGCGTCTTCGCAGCAAAGGAAACAATCAACAAAATGAAAGACAATGTACTGAATGGGAGAAGGTATCTGCAAGGGTTAGTATCCAGAATGTCAAGAACTTACACAACACCAAAAAAAAAGATCTACTTAAAAAATGAGCAGAAGACATGGGCAGACATTTCTCCGTAGAAGACTTCCAGAGGGTCAACAGGCACATGAAAAGATGCTCAACATCACTTTGATGTAAATCAAAACCACAATGAGCTCGCACCTCACACCGGTCCCAATGGCTAATATAAAAAACACAAGAAACGATAGGATGTGGAGAAAAAGGAACCCTCGTGCACTAGGGAGCCGAAGCTGGTACAACCAGGATGAAGGCTCCTCAAAAATAACTAAAGAATTAGTATATGATCCCATAATCCCATAAATATTGGGTATTTACCCAAAGAACAGGAAAACACACATTCAAAAAGATACACGTACCCCTATGTTTATTACAGCATTATTTATAATAGCCAAATTACAGAGGCAACCCCACTGTCCAATGATGGATGGCTAAAAATGTTGTGACACAGATATCTGATGGAATATTACTCAGCCATCAAGAAGAATGAAATCTTGCCATTTGCAACAACATGGATGGAGCTAGAGAGTATTATGCGAAATAAGTCCGTGGAAGACAAATACCATGTGATTTCACCATATGTGGAATTTAAAAAACAAAACAAAACAAAAAAAAAAAGAAGAAAGAGACAAACCAAGAAGCTGACTCCTAGCTATAGAGAAAAACAGCTGGTCATGGCGGCTGGCGGGGGGTGGAGATTAGGTGATAGGGATTAAGAGTACATTTATCATGCTGAGCGCTGAGTCATGTACAGAATTGTTGAATCACCGATGGTACACCTGAAGCTAATATAACACTGCAGTTAGCTACACTGGAATTAAAATACGGCAGTGACAGTAATGACCCCAGCACAGCACGAGGCCAGCCAAGGAGACACACCTGTGAGCTGAAGCAGACCCGGCAGCCCTCTTGGCCACACCCTCTTCTATTCATCACCGTATTTTACTTTCACCTTAACATCCAGCTTAGTTTTTTCAACTCCTAACTCATAAATCCTCTCCTACAGGTCCGTTTTCTCTGAATTGGTTTTTTTTTCCAGTTTGAAACATACTTTGAATGTGACTAAAGTGAGAAAAGCCAGATATGAAGGATTCGTATTCATCTTCTTAATGATGCTTTAATTACACAAAATGCTTTTCTGTTTACCTAAACTTCACCTCTTTAAACAGTCAAACCCTAAATAAAATAATTTTCTATGAAAATATTTCTAGGACCACCTGGGTGGCTCAGCCGGTTAAGCGTCTGGCTTCCGCTCAGGTCAGGATCCCAGGGTTCTGGGATCGAGTCCCACATGGGGCTCCCTGCTCCGTGGGGAGCCTGCTTCCTCCTCTCTCTCTGCCCCCCCACCCTGCCTGTGCGTGCTCTATCTCTTTCTCTCGAGTGCACACATTCTTTCTCTCTGTCAAATAAATAAATGAAATCTTTAAAAAGAGAAAGAGAGAAGGAAAATATTTCTAAAATACATTAGGACTTTCTCGCCGCCTTAAAACATAATTTTGTCTTTCCTTGATCCTAATGGTCGATGTTCTGGATAGAAATTGATCTGTAATAGAGGAGATGCCATCAGGAGCTATTATGGTTTTGTGTCTTTCATTTATTATTTTAAGCAATATCCTCTGTCACCGAGTTTCTGGAAGCACAAATTACGGTTTTGAAGACAAGGGCGGAGCTCCCTCCCATCCTTTTCTAGCTTTTATGAATCTCCTGGATTTTTGTTCTTGTTTTATTTTGTTTTTTACTTCACAGTTATCTCACTTTTATATGATGAAGAAAGATTTGAACTTCGAATTTTAAAATTCCTTTCTTTTATGGTCCCCAGACCTAACCCACAAAGTCCAAATTATCCAAAACTTTCCTTCCATCTGAGGTAAACTGAAATCTTTAGGTCTTCTGATTCAGAATTACAATCTTCAAAAAAAGATTTATTTATTTAATTGAAAGAGAGCGAGCAAGCAGGTCTCCTATACAAATTCCATTAACTTAGAATGAAATCTAAAATATGTATTTCAAACAAATATCCTAAGTGATTCTTGTGCATATCAAATTTTGAGATCTGCAGCTCTGTTTTTTCTTAAAGCTCCGGGTCTCAAACATTGCTGCAAATCACACTCACGTATGTTGGTGCTTTAAAAAACAAAAACAAAAAACAAAACAAAACGAAACAAAAAAATGCGTGAGCCCAAACCCAGGATCCGAATCTGAGCCTCTGGAAGGTGGGACATGTGCATTTGTGTTTATTTAGTTAGCTTTTACTTTTTATGTCATGTTTATTGTAGATTTCATATGCTGTTTGTAGGAAACAACAGAGACAGATCCCATGTACCCCCCATGGTAACACCCTGCATAATTATGAAGCAGAACAGCACAATTGGGAAATTAACATCAATACAATCCTACTCAGCCTTTCCAACTACGTCTCCTTTTTTTTTCTTTTAAGATTTTATTTATTTATTTGATAGACAGCGAGAGAGGGAACACAAGCTGGGGGAGAGGGAGAAGCAGGCTTCCCGCAGAGCAGGGAGCCTGAGGTGGGGGCTGGATCCCAGGACCCTGGGATCATGACCTGAACCAAAGACAGACGCTTCACCCACTGAGCCACCCAGGTGCCTCTCAACTCGGTCTCCTTTTAAACTTTTCTCTTTCTTTCTCTGCTGATGCTTAGCTCTGTTGAAGCAGAGTATCTCCTCCTTAATGTGCTAGCTTCAAAAAAAATAAATAACTTTATTTAAAAAAAAAAAAAAAGCTAAACCCACAGAAAACCTACCAGAATTGTGTAACAGAAGGGTATACTGCTCCCCCAAAACCCTTCACCTACACCTTCACCAATTCTCGGGAGACCTGAGAATGAGGACCTTCTCTTCCATAAACACAATATAATCCTCAAGTTCAGGAAATTTCACATCGATACAATATAATACAGCGAGTTTTCAAATCTGTCTATTTCCCAAAGCATCCCAACACTCAGAGCAGTTACCACCCTGACACCACCCTGCCCCGGCCCCCCCGCAAGGATCACATGCAGCCTAACTGTGGTATCTGGTTAGCCTCTTTTAACTGGAATAGGCTTTCTCGTGCCGCCAATAGTTCTGAAGACCCCAGCCCAGCTGTTTCGCAGACAGTCCCTCGATTTGGCTTTGGCTGGTGGTTTCCTCACTGGATTTCATTTTTGAAAAACATTTTTTCATCATTGTTCCCAGCTCTGGGTTCGCTACGGAGAGGTCTTCCAGATCCTAAGCTCAGCTGACAGATGGCCACCTCTCGGCCCCTCGCTTCCCGGCAGCACACCAATTATATTCAAAACCGACCGCTGCCCCTACAGAGAACTGGGCACTCTGGGGAGCAAAAGTAGCTCCGCGGAATTCCCAGCCTACGATCGTTAATTGCAAGGAGTAAGGAGTCATGGGGTCGGGGTTTCCAGTCTGGGTTCCTCTGAGGCCTGGCCTCCTTTCTCTCCTACCTAGCACTTGAGTGCCTGGGGGGCCCACTCATGTGCCTCCGGCTCAGGTCATGATCCCGGGGTCCTGGGATGGAGTCCCACACTAGGCTCCCTGCACAGCAGGGAGTCTGCCTCTCCCTCTACCCCTCACCCCTGCTTGTGCTCTCTCTCACACACACTCTCTCTTTCTCTCAAATAAATAAATAAAATCTTAGGAAAGAAAGAAAAAAAAAGAAAGAAAATACCTAGCATTTAACTCACAGGGTTAACGCAGGAATGGAGGTAACATACTCAACACAGTGCACAGAACTTAGGAAGGGTTCACTTAATACAAGCTTCCACTATCTTTAAAAAAAATAGCATCAAGTCAAATTTCACATGTATTGTTTTAAAACTAGTGGGGGGCCCAAGGTTTTTGTGAAAGCCACATCTGGCTGTGACCAGCGTCATCTTCCCAGGTGTAGGGGAAGATGCTCTCATGGGGCCCGACCTCCAGCCTAGCGGCTTGGTTCTGGGAGAGACCCCGGCCCTTCGTGGGGACATGAGGCTGAAATGCATCTTACCATCACATCCTGGATAGTTAAGAGGATCCTTTCTTTGTCGGTATTGCTCGCAGGGTCAGGGCATCCGTGGGCGTCCAGAAGGGAGAGATGGAAATCACAGGGCGTGGTGTCAGTGGAAGACTTGGTGCCCTAGGGACAAGCGGAGAGAACAGGTGTGGGGAAAGCGACTCACGTCCCTGAAGACGTGCTGGGTCCCTTGTCCTCTCCGGCGGTCTCCATGCCTTCCAGTTCCCTCCTCAGCTCCTCCTCCTCCTCTGCGCCAGCTCCCAAAGCTGACTGGGTCAAACCCATCCCTGCCTCCCCCACACCACGGCAGGCACACGGAAAGTAAGCAGACTTGGGCCGCCCAACACCTAAACACTGGCTCAGTGAGGACCGAGTGAGGACTGGTGTGGAGGTGCGGCTACCACATCTGGTTGAATAAAAAAAGGCAGGCTTATCAGAGAGGGCAGAGGGTCTATAATCCCATCTATGGGAAAATAACAATAAAAAATAAAGGCGGGGGGCCTGGGTGGCTCCAACCAGTTAAGCGTCTGACCCTTGCTTTCCGCTCAGGTCAGGATCCAAGCGTCTTGGGATCAAGCCCCTTGTTGGACTCCAGGCTCAGTGCTGGGCCTGCTTGATATTCTCTCTCTCCCATTCCCTCTGCCCCTTTCCCCCCAATAAATAATGAAAATCTTAAAAACAAAAAACAAAAACAAAAACAAAACAAGGCAAAAACAGTCCTCACGGGAAGTCATTTATATGGTCATCTAAAACAGAAGTACCCATGCAACGGCACAGGTTTTAAGCCTCACCACTGAAATTGCTAAAGGCGGACTGAAGGCTGCAGGGCCCTGCTGGGGACCAGTGGGGCGGGCTGAGCCCCTGGAGGAGGCCCGGCCAGCGATGGCAGCAGAGAATTTCCACGGCACCCGCAGGGGCTGAGCTGTCATGGGCCTCAGCAGAGGCCACAGGGGGAGGAGCTGCTGGGGACACACAGCTTGTGACAGGTGTTTAGTTGTTTCTAAACACAGCCCATAACAATGATTTGAGATCACTGAACTGTGTTGGGGGCAAATAACCACTTCACCCCACTTCAAGGTCCACACAATGGAGGGAAAACTCAGAGCCGGTAACAGAACTCAGGGACTAGCTAGCACTCACCAGGAATGGGCCGGGACTGGAACATTCCAGATCGACCACCTCCTCTTGGAATATAATCAATACATATGTATAATGAATATAAGAAATCTTTATCCTGGATAGGTATACCCATCTATGGTCTCTGGGGCAGCGGAATGATGAAAGGACTTTTATTTTCTTTATTATCAGTTGAATTTGTTTATACAGACTGCACATTATCAGGGGAAAAAAGACATCTTACTAATAGAGCAGAGTGCACACTTTGCTTCATTCCCGATACACAAATGGAGCCCTATTATCCCTTGCAACACAAAGCCCAACAAGACTGAGACCTGGCACTCTGGCAGAACTCTCTGGAAAGAGGCGTCCTCTTTTTGCTGGGGTTCCTAAGCTGCCCAGGACCCTACGGTGGCTGCCCCTCTAACTCAAAGTAGAACCCCTCATCTTTACGACGGGCCATCTGAGCCTTGGCCTCACCTTGTTTCCTCGCCTCTTGCTCACCCAGCTCCCAGGCACACTGATGCCCCCCCGCACCCCAATCTCAGGGCCTTCGTGCCTGCCGTTCCCGCGCCTGGCAAGCTCTTCCCTGCAGGGCTTGCTCCCGGTCTTTCTCCAGAACCACTCCCAGGGCATCTCATCTTTTTCCAGCCCTTTGCCGTTGCTCTGATCAGCCCTATCGCCTACTGGCACAGGACATATTGTTTATTGTCTGTTTTATCTTCAGTGTCTAGAACGGCGCCTACAATCTGGAGCAGGGACCGTGGCCCGCGCAGCGCACACCTGTCCCCGGGGGCGGCCGCTTCTCAGCCCCAGTTGCTGCTGCCATGTAAGGACGGGGCTCCCAAACGTTCGCCTGTTTCAAGGCAAGCCCCCAATTCACATTCTGACATGGAATCTCCTGATTCTTAAATGTCAGCTAGTAATTCTTTCAAAAGCCCCGTGCACGTCAATGGACTGGAGGCCAACCGAGCATGTCTGTGGCACGCCGGTCTGTGAACTCACAACCGCCAAGAAATTGAAGATCACTAAGGGTATGAAGGAAGGTGGACAGGCTGGTGTGTTTCAACAGTGAAGGTCAGAGGAAAAGTACACACACACACACACACACGCATCTCCTTTTGCTCCATTTCAGAGCTGCACTCGCAAACAGTGTGAGGTGGCTGAGTATATTTAGCCACACGCCTTTCTCTCTCTCTCTCTTGTTCAGATTGCATCTCTACGGCTTCTGCCTTGGCCGAACACTGGCGTCACCATTTTACTCTTTCACTTAGCAGGAAAATAACTCCAAGGGGAAATTGACTGTGAAGCCTTACGGAGTGCCCCCTAAAGATGGGGGGGGGGGCGGAGAAAGAAATAGAATCAAGCACTCAGGGTGGAGAAAATGAAGTGTTGGCAGAGTGCTGATTCTGAGCACGCGCGTGCGCACACAGGAATGCTAATGGAAGCTTTAATAGCTCGTGAGGGGCAGGCTGTCTGGGGCTGCGGGGAGCCTAGGAGCTTGCAAAGGAAGAACTATAGGTTCATTTACCGGGGCGGGGTGGGGGGGACCAAATGGCCAAAGGAGGAGAGAGGGAACTACCCCACTTCCTGCGTGAAGGGCCAAGGGTGTGCACACGTTCTCCGACAGGGGGCGTGGCTGAGCCTGCAACAGACTGAACTTGGGGATGGACCAGCCTCCCCAGTGAAGGGAGACTGAGGCTGTTTGCACAGACATGTGCTCAGACCCTGAGCAGGCACCTTCTGTTGATTCAGAAGCGTGCATGTGTGTGTCTGTGCGTGTGTGTGCGTGTGTGTGTGTATTGTGTGGGAGGTGGGCGTTAAAGGCAGTAAAGTCCACACCACAATTTTGCCTACTGTAAAATCTCATTTCTAGGGACTGGGTAGGGAACAAGGTCGTTCATTGGGTTATTCTATTAAAAAAAAATAATAATTTTAAAAAAGGATGTTCTTTTCTTTTTTCCCCCAGGAAGACAGAATTTCCAATTTATTTGCAGACTTTTGTGGCCAGGATAGGAAACAAAGTGACCCTTTGCTCCTTACCTGTCCTTCGTGTGCCAAGAAGGAGACACAAACAGGCAACACCACAGAGGAATGTGTCCTGGATGCTATTCCCATGGCTTTTATGAGTCACATGTATTTCTTAAAGGGACGGAGGCAAGATTTTTGTTCTTTGAGGGAGAGCGTCACATCTGCAGCCCGGACCCACAGCAGAACATAGGCCCAGTGAATGGGGCAGGGTTTGGTTTAGGGGCCTGACTTTGTCCAGCTGCCTGCTAATAATTTTGCTTCTATATAACCACGGAGATGATCTACACACTCATTCTATGTATAAAAGCTATGCCCTTGGAATAAAATGCAACCAACCACCCATGGTTGCCCCTCGCCAGGCCCATTGTGCAGACCTCCTGGCCTGCTCCCTGCCCCTCCAACCTTACTTCATCCCACGCTCCCCGACTCACACTGGGCCTGCACTGCGCTCCTTCCACACGTCCAGCCTCATGGCATCTGTGTGTGCTATTCCCTCTGCCTGCAGTCCTTTTCCATCAGGTTCTGTCCGCCCTCCTCTCCCCTCTCATCCAGCTTTTAGGACTCTGACAAATGTCACTTCCTCTAGGAAGCCCTCCTGGATACCCTAGAAGCTCTCCTGAGCCCACCACGCCTTGCCCCCACCCCTCAACTCCCTCCGGCGGTAGAGGGATTGTATGCTGTTGCTACTCTGGGGTCAGACACCAGCCTTCCTGACACCTGGCCTCCGGGGACCTAGTGGAGCATCCAGCCTGTGGTCTGGGTGCTCGCTACAGTGTGGGAGATGAA
This sequence comes from Mustela erminea, assembly GCF_009829155.1. Classification (NCBI taxonomy): domain Eukaryota; kingdom Metazoa; phylum Chordata; class Mammalia; order Carnivora; family Mustelidae; genus Mustela; species Mustela erminea. The sequence continues at coordinate 2,222,095 of NC_045633.1, forward strand.
TGTCGCAGTGAAAGAACTCAGGGGCATATGGAAGGAAAGTCGCCATGTGCCCTGAGAGCCGCTGTGACACAAGCAAGGCCCGTCAGTCCTACCTGCGGACGGTCGCCAGCAGCACCCTGGGCCTTGGCGGTCTCATCTGCGCGTGCCTCAAAATCTTCAGAAGAGCCCAGAGGAGGCTCAATGTGGAGCCGCGGGCCAGCTTCTGTTCTGATCTGCACCGATTTCTAGACAGAAGAAGATGGTTTCAGAAGCAATGGAACAAATGCCTCGATTCCTCCAAGGGGTGAGCACCTTAGGGGGCAGACCGTGAGGTGGCAGGTCCCTGTCCCCCAGCAGTCATGCTATGAGGCACGGTGGCCCGGCACTGGCTTGCAAGAGCCAGCCTGGTGGGTCCTGACCCCACTGCTCAGAAGTCTTTACTGGTTGCTACCACAAAAAGCATGCTCAGTACGATTTTTTTAAAGCAACTTTTTGGTGTGAAATACCTTATCAGTAAAATGTCAGTGCGCGTCCCCAAATTGGCGTTGTGATCCAATGGGTTTAGGAGACCCTGGGTTTCCCCCCACCCCCAGGACTTCTCAGGGCCAGGGCCTGGGTGGGGGGCATAAGCGAGACATGACATTTTAGAGGGGTTACAGATCCAAGAGCGAGGGCCTCCTTAAACTTTCTGCTCTGGGCCTCGCTCTAGGGAGCCCCAGCTTCTGAGAGAAGAGATTGGCCAAGCCATGTGTACTGAACGTAGCACCCTCTGAGGGACAAGGGGTTAGACCCTGCCTTTCCCCTCGTGTCCTGGGTTCGAACCCTCCACCCCGTAAAACTCCGCGGCCCTGCAGGCTTGGTGAACCGAGCTGTTATCTCAGTGAAGGACACAATGCAGGGCCTTAGTGCCGGCGGGCCTCTCCGTGGTAGGACTGAACACCTTCCTCAGCCACAGTCACATCGCATCGTTCCCCACCACCACCACCACCACTAGCGCTTTCACACTAGTGGCACTCCTAGTGTGTCAGAAGCTCACTTAGTCCTATAGCAACCCCGGGGGGAAACTGAGGCACGAGGCTGCATGCCTCTCACCGCAGGTCACACAGCTTAGGAAGCCGCAGAGCCTTGATCTGAACCCCAGCAGGACGGCTCCAGAGGCCTTGCTCTAAACCAGGGTCAAACGCTTCCCGTAAAGAGGACGTATTTTAGGTTTTGCCTGCCCCACAGTCTCCATCACAGTATTTAACTGTCCCACTGTCATTTGAAAGCAGCCACAGATTTTGCCTAAGTAAATGCGCATGGCTAGGTCCCCAAAACACTTGATTTTTAAGAACAGGCTATGGCCAGATTCAGCCCAAGAGCTGGAGTTTGGCCACCGGCCCCAGTACTAAACTGGCCTGCTGGACTGTCCCCAGTGGGCTCGTGAAAAAGAAATGTGCCCGGCTTTGACTATAGTGGCCTTTGGGGAGAAGAGAGGGAAATTAAGAAATTTCCTGAGACTATCAAACACTCAAAAAAGTAGGCAGGGGCATGGTTATAGATCATTCGAGAAAAAAGATCTCGGCAAGAAAGAGTAAAGAAAAAGAGAGGCTGGAAAATGCAGGTGGGGAGTCCCCTGTCCGAGAACGGGGAGAGGCAGAGGGGCAGAAGGAAGGTGCTCTGGGACACTTCCCCTTCGCCTGGGCAGTCCGTCCCTTGGCGATGCCCCCACCCCCATGCTCCGAGTGTGGCCACCCGGCCTCCCGGGCTGTATCAGCTTGCTCTCAGAGCATTTCCCATGGTGGCCGAGGTCTGTACGGAGGGGAAGCAGTACACAGAATACCTAAAACCTGGGGCTTCCTGGCCAGGAGACTCCTGAGAGCTTCCTTGCCTCGGGCCAGGATGAAGCTATAAGGGCTTTGAAGTTCATCTCCAAGATAGATTTTCAACCAGAACTCCGGGGAGGGCAGGCTCCCCCCTCCTCCACAGGAATCACTCAATAGAGCCCAAATGCTTTAATGAGAGCGACACAGAGGGAGAGAGACAGACGGAAGGAGAGAGAGCAGGAAGGCGGGATCAGGGGAGGCAGTGTGGAGGGGGGAGGGGCAGAGGGAGGGGCGCTGGGCACGGGGCACAGCCCGGCCCCTTCATGGCTCTCTGTTCCTTTATCTAGAAAGGGAAGGCCTAGACTAGGACCTCACTACTCCATGTACTCCACCGGTGTGTGCCCCAGGAGCCTTGGCTTCTCCTGGGGAATTTGTGAGAAATGCTACATTTCAAGCCCGCCTTAGAGCTAGGCATCAGAACCCGCATTTCCACAAGAGCCCGGGTGACTCACATGCACACTGAAGTTCCAGTAGTGTGAGCCGAAGTTTTGTTGGCAGGTGGGGGGCTGCTGTGCCCACCCATCTCCTCCCTTCACTGCCGTCTTCGGGCAAAGGCGCCCTGATTTTCTTTTGGGAAATCCTCTCTCTCCTCACCCCCAATCCCAGTGTTCCTGTGGAGCGGAGTCCACGGGAGGCTGGTGTGTATGACAGGCCCAGCAGAACTGAGCACTAGATCCTGCTGGCCCAGAGCGACTAGGTGATCGGTTCAGGGGAGCCAAGAAATGCCAACAGCAGGGTGACAGAATGTAAGGTTGTTGCTGGTGGTGGCCCCCCTGGCATCACACAGAGCAGCATGGAGAGAAACCGAGTCAGGAGGCGGAGAATGAGCCCTGCTACACTGTCTGAGCACCTGTATCCAGCCATGCCTGAGCTGGGCTTTCCCACCGGCGAGTGAAAGCGCTGTGGCCTCAGTGCAGTTCTGCTGGTCTGATCTGAATGACAGATACGAGAACGACCTCCAGGGTCCCAGGAGGAGAGGGCAGGCAGGTCTCTCTCCACTGCCGCTTTCCCATCCCCCCTTTTCCCAGAAGCATCCTTCTCCCCTCCTCGGAGCTTGACACAACTGCTCGCCTTGCCAGAAGGTCAGGGGACGGTTTTGCAGTAGGCATGAGGGCACTTAATTGGGAAATTCTTACTGAATCCTGACTGCATACAAGGTTCTGGAAGCATGTCAAGATAGCAAAAAAAAAAAATAAAAATGTAACCACCAACGGCCTGGCCTTAGGGAGTTCACACAGCACACACCATGGAAGAACACGTTTAGGAAGCAACATCTGACAAAATTAACGTAGTCCAGAAAGAGTTTTCAATGCTGAGTGGGTGCTGGAGAGGGGAAGAAATAGGCTTCCATCTGGCTGCTCTCCTACCCCAGCCCCAGGGAGGCGGCTCTGCTGCCGCTGGAGAAGATGGGGGAGCCGTCTCCCCCACATGGCGACGCCCACCTCCCCAAAGGAGCTCGAGGCTGGCAGGTTCCGGCCCCGCCCCCAGGAGGCGCCCGCTCCCAGCCTCCTCCCCACCTTCACAGGCTCACAAGGATGATGCCCGAGCTCCTGGCTGGCTCCCGCCTGGCATGCTGCTTTACCCAGAGTGGGTGCCTTTAAGCGGCTGCTCTCTCTTGCCTCCCTGTGGCGCCCAGACCTGGGTAGACCCCTCAGTATCACCCACGTGCCAGGACAGGATTTAAAATCCAGACACCCCTGTTCCAGTTTGCCAGCCCAAGGCCATGCCCAGAGTGATCTGTGTGTATCTACTGCCCCCTTAGCAGAGCGTTCTAACAGGTGTGCATTCAAGCTTCTGCAGTTGAGAAATATCAAGGCTAGGGGTTGCCCTGTATGGTTGTTCAGGTTGTGCAGTATGTGAGTGGCTCCCCCTAGAGGCAGGAGAGCTCTGAAGATCCTGCCAGGCAGGTTTGGGGTGGGGAGTAAATCTACCTTATTTGCTAGGTTCTTCCCGGATTTGTCTGATCTCTTACAAATAATAGCGCTCGACACTCTTGACAGTCTGCGTCATACAAGGTCGCTGTCAAAGCTGATGCTTTATGGGTTGTTTCATTTATTGTCCTCACAGCAGGGGTTTTCAAAACCCAGAAATAGGAAAACAAAGGAAAGGGCTTCACATTTGTACTCGTGAGCTTTCCTGGAGGTGCTTTAGCTGCCTGGCCCACCACAGAAAACCGGATACAGCAGCAGAGTGAGAGCAAAGCCTCTGCTTTCCATGGCAATGAACTTGCTTTCCGGGCCTTTAAGGAAAGCCCACCCCACAGCAAATTGCTGAAAGGCCAATCCCTTCACTACCAATTTAATGCTAAGAGCCGGTGATGTTCATCAAATCTGACAGCATTTTGGTAAAGGACGGCTCTGCTGATTAGGCCGTTGTCCACCCAAGTATTACAAGGCTGAGGAAGCCATAAATCTTAATCCAGGGATAGCAGGAGAAAGATCTGAGGCTGAGAAGGGTGGGGGAGAAAGAACAGTCCCAGCAAGAGCCCATCTATCACTTCCGGCCCAGCCCACGGGTGCCACGGCGGCAGCTCGGAGGCCGACACTGAGCCGCCAGGCCCCTCCTTGGCTCTCCCACAGTTGGAGGGTCCCCAGGAAGGGTTTTCCAGGTCAGGCTCTTAGCCAGTGTCTGGATGACTGTGGGACCTTCTGGAGAGCAAGGATCCCGACAGCCCCTTCCATCAGGGGCATCTCTACCCACAAAGTGCTTCCTAGTTGGTGGGCAAGACCCTAAGAAGGGAGCTTATTCTACTGGACGAGGTGAAGGTGTTGGTCCTGGTCACTGGGAAGGGGACGTGCGACCCCAGGGAGTTTAGGGCAACAGTCGGAAAAACTGGCAAGCTAGCCAGCTGAAGAGGACAGGGAGGCCACGGTGGGGAGAAGTGCTAGCCGGGGATGGGCTGAGACTTCGGGGCTAGCCGGGGGTGGGCTGAGACTTCGGGGCTCCCTGAGCGCTGGGCCTCCGTGTCCCCTGCTGACCAGGCCGTGGTTAGTGCCAAAACACCGAGTGCCTATGTGGCCCCCTGCTGGGCACAGCCACACAGGAGCAACCCCAGGACCGGGAACGGGCGGTGGGACCTCTCCCGATGGAGTGGCTTTTGAGAACTGGCCACCCCTGGCCACTGGGGATTCTGCTGCCTTCGCCACTGCCAACCTCTGGCTGCTTCCAAGGACAGCGGAGCCCACCCAAAAGGGTGAGGTCGAGACTGCCTTCTTCTTCATCCTATGTACCCCAAAACCTGTCCCCAGGTACTTTCTACCACGGAGAACCTTTCCACTTAACTCCACTACTTGGGGCCAAAGGAAACCCAGTCGGTTCCTCTTTCTCCTGGCAACAGTTCGGTCGGTCCACTGGATCTATCTACTGTCCTGGAAGAGAAGCTGAGGGCCCCAAGCAGGCTTTTCGCTTCTGGTCACAGCCTAGCAGGGCGGGAGAGGGCGTCCGGCCCAGGCTGACCGACTGAGAGATTCAGATGGTCTCTTTCCCGCACGGTTTCCGCAAACCAACACGGGAAGACCGGGTGATGACAGCCTGGGACGCGTCGAGGAAGCGGAGATGATGGGGCCTGCGGGGCCAGGGACAGAGCTGTGACGCGGAGGCCGGGGGACAAGACACAGGCTGCATTAGGCTCACGGCGGGGGACGGGGGAGCCCTGCTTCCAAGTCTCCTGCCTGGTGCTCCTACAGCCCGTTGGCCCTGTGGGCACCCTTCGGAATGCAGCCGCTGGGGATCTTCTTAAAACGTGAGCCCAAACACATAACTCTCCTACTGAAAACCCTCCAGAAGATTCTTTGCATTTAAAATGAAATCCAGGGACGCCTGGGTGGCTCAGTTGGTTAAGCAGCTGCCTTCGGCTCAGGTCATGATCCCAGCGTCCTGGGATCGAGTCCCACATCGGGCTCCTTGCTCCGCAGGGAGCCTGCTTCTTCCTCTCCCTCTGACTCTGCCTGCCACTCTGTCTGCCTGTGCTCGCTCTCGCCCTCTCTCTGACAAATAAATAAATAAAATCTTTAAAAAAAAAAAAAATAATAAATAAATAAAATGAAATCCAGACTTCCTCCCGGGCTCCTTCCGGCCACTGTGTCATCTGCCTGCTGTGACCTGTGACCCCTGACCCCCACGCTCTGCCTCTCCATCCCTCCACACCGGCCACCCCAGGGACCCTTCAGCCTGACCCACCTTCCTGCCACCCCCACTGCGCCCTCCACTGGGAGACTCCCACCAGACCTTCACGGGGCTGGCTCTGCTCCTCCTCAGCAACCAGGTCAGGGGTGGCCCCCAGGGAAGACTCTGCTGTCCCCCTTCTCTAGAGCGGCTGCCCCCCAGAGCCTCCCCATGACCCCCAGGCTCGAGGAGGAAGTGTGAGCTCCAGGCCAGCAGGGCCCGGCCTGCCTCACTCACGGCGCTGACTCCAGCACCTACAATTGTCCCCCACAGGCCAAGGGTTCAAAGGCCCCAACGGGCCAGGTGGGAAGCCACGTGGTTGGGGAAACAGCAGCCAGAGCACAGCCACCAACCGCAGCCACCACGTGGCCTCAGCCCGGGGCGCTAAAGGGAGTGGTGGGGACTGTGGGCACCACGTCTGCAGGTACCCGGCCTCATGGGGCGACTGTTACCGCGCTCTGCTGGCGGCGGCCTCAAGGGAAGGGGAAGCCGAGCATACAGCTCTTTCCATTTTTCCAGGGAAGTCGGAATGGAGCTTTAAAAAAAAAAAAAAAAAAAAAATACAGAAAAACTTTTGAATTTAAATGTTAGTGAGTGACTAAGATTCTTTTAAACCGTTTTGAGTCCAAAAAACATTCTCCGGGGGACAAGTTCAGCCCCCAGGCCTCAAGCTGCTCATCTGCAAGTCCAGCAGGCCAGTCCTCCGTGCGCTTGGACCGGCTGCCACATCTTCCTCGCAGGCGGGGCAGTCCCCCCACCATCGTCCTAGCCGGGACTCCAGGGCAAGAACCCAGCCTTGTGGGATTGTTTCTACCTCCAGAGCCTCACACAGTGCCTGGGTCAGGGTCATAAATGTTCATTTAAAATTAAAGGATGATGTCTTTTGGGACCTGACTTCTAGTCCTCTCACCACACTGAATGCTCCCCGGTTTATCCATATCAAGGGGGAATGTCCCCCAAAACACCGCATGCAGGGGGAGCAGCATAGTAGGGGGGTGGGCTGAACTCCCAGGACCCCTTCCGCTTTCCGCCTAGGACGCCTGTGAGTTCAGTAGAGGCCAGAAAGTCGGTCTATGTTTCCCGGATGCCCTTTCTGTGGACGTTCTGGAAGCGAGCGAGGTACAGCCCATCAGCAGGCCTCCTGCAAGCAGGGAGAGCAAAAGTGGGGTGGAAAGAACAGGACACACACTGGCTGATTCTGGGCTGAGCACAGTGGCCGAGGAGACAAGTTTTCAAGTGCCCCAGCCTGGTGGGACCGGCTATGGGCAGGGCTGATCTAGCAGGCGCGGCATCAACAGAGGCCAAGAGTGGTGGTGGTGGCCACCTGCTTTCCGGAAGCCAGCTAGGGTGACGCGTCCCTGATGCGGACCCGCCACCTGCCCCGCCGTGTCCTAGGTAGTGGCTTTCCTGGCAGGCTGTGCTGGAAGGCTGGGTGCCGTTCCAGGAGGCCCCCCAGTCTCCCACTCGGGATCCCTCCTCTTGCCACCCAGAGAGCTTGTAAGCACCTGCTTCCCTTCATCTCTGATTACAACGGCCTGAGTGGTCTCTATGGTTAGGCACTGACTGACCCCTGACTGATACAGTGCAGAAGGACAATTACAGCCTTCATGGCATTAGGAAGCCAGGAAATTAGCCATGATTAGGCCCCGTGAAGTGTGGGACCACAGGGAGAGGTGTGGTGCGGGGGGAGGGATGCTAATTAATCTTAGGCCAAGTCTTTTTAAATTGCACAGGCTCTGGGGCCAGCCGTGAAGTCACAGTCTAAGATGCAAACATGGCTCCCGATAATAGAAGGCACTCAAACAACTAGGAGGGTCTGAAGTGGGAAGTGGAGAAAGGCTTCCTTAATGAGAAATTAACATTCATTGCTGGGGACAAAAGGAGGCCTCCGGGCTGTGGGCCCCATAGGCCTTGCTCTTCTGCACTGAGATAAGGCTGTGGGATTCAGTGGGCCAGAAAAACCCTTCAGTACTTCATTATAGACCCACAAAGGCAAGGGAAGATCAGTGGGTTTGGGGGTCACAGGTCTGGGGTTCAAACCTCCCTAGTGGCTATGTGGCTCTGAGCAAGTCACCTTATCCTTCTGGCCCTCAGTTTCATCAAGGGCACAATGACAACAGTTACAGACCTACAAGGTGATGGATTGCAAAGATGGGCCAATAAAACTTACAGAAAAATTTCCTACAGACCCACCCATTTGGCACAGTGTAAAAGATCAGGCCCAACATGGGTGACCACATTAAAAAGGATCACATACCATTGCTTAAGCCTCACCTCAGACCAAGTGAGTCAGAATCTCTGCGGGGAGGGACTGCCAGGTGATGTGAATGCACTGTGGGGACTGAGACCCACTGACCCCAGGCCAAGTGTGAGTAACCACAGGGTGAGGACTACATGGGCAGGAATACAGCACCTGGAGCGCAGATCTAGGCTCGGGTTTTGCTGCTGTCACTTCTTAGTGGTTGGCCTTGGAAAGCTCACTTAGCTTTACCGAGCATTCATTTCCTTGGCTTCCTTAAAACAGAAGGAAACTTGCCCCACCAATCTGCCGTGCGGACAAAGGTACATAGTAGGTGCGCAGTAAAAGATAGCCGTGTAGGGGCGCCTGGGTGGCTCAGAGGGTTAAGCCTCTGCCTTCGGCTCAGGTCATGATCCCAGGGTCCTGGGATGGAGCCCCGCATCGGGCTCTCTGCTCAGCAGGGAGCCTGCTTCCTCCTCTTTCTCTGCCTGTCTCTCTGCCTCCTTGTGATCTCTGACAAATAAATAAAATCTTTTTTTTTTTTTTTTAAAAAAGATAGCTGTGTAAACAGGTTATCACCACGGGGCTGTGAGTCTGTGCTGGGGTGCCCCATCCCCCACCTGGAGGGGAGGATCATGCCACAGAGAGGGAACTAGAGGACCCCCAGACCCCTCTACCTTCTAGGGGCCAATACCACACACAGAAAGGACACCCATGTGGTGCCCTGCCAGACGCACCAAGGCCCACAGGGATTCCCAATGCCGGGATTACGTTTCTGTTCCCACAAGAACCCTGTTCCTTATTCTAAAGCATGAGCAGGGGCCATGCGTCTCGACACTGCCCAGGGCTCCCAGACCTGGTGCCATCCGCGGCGCTGGACTTTGCTGGGGGCTGTCCGCGAATTGCGTCTTAAAGCTTCCTCCGCTTCTCGCAATAGGGTTCTCCGTCCATGATCTGCAACAGGGATGAGGGAAAGAGGCTCAGCGAGGCACTGGTGGTAAGTTCACACCCAGGGAAGACCAGTGACCTCCAGCTAAAATGCACTCCCCTGTGCCCGAAGTTCTGTAGGCAAAGAGAGTCCTGTTTGTAGCAGCAGGCCGGTAGAAAATGGGCCAAATGCTCAGGAGAAAGGGAATGGGGGGTAAGTCATAGCTGAAATGGGCAGGTCTGTATACAAAAGGAACAGTCTCCGAGATTCAGAAGCAGGATACAAGCCAGGTGCGCTACAGGCCAGTGTTTGTGTAAAAGAGGAGAGAAGGGAGAGATATTTGTTGGGGGAGTGAAGGTACCGCTGGTGGCCCAAGTACAGAAGAGACTCCTGCTAACCGCACCTCCTTGAAACCTGGACCAGGAAAGGCCTGTTTCTCCCAGCCAGCAGCAGGTTGGCCCGACTCCTCCTCCCCAAGAGCTAGGAGAATCATCCCATTTCCCTCATTGCCCTGGGTGCTAGGAAGCTCATGCTAAACTTGAAGCTGGACTGCAGTGTCTCTTCTCCTAGGAGAAGGTTTGGGGACATCACTCTCTCCTTTTATCTCCTTGTTGTTTTGACTTGTGCTGTCTGTTACGGCTTGGGACATTTCCCATACCTGTAAGGCAGTGACTCAGAACAACATGAATCAAGATTATTGTGCAACGGGCATTTTACATTTCTTATGTCATTTAATCTTCCTGGCAAGCCGGCAAGGTGGGCTTAAGTATTCTCATGTCATAGAAGAGGAAACTGAGGGTCAGGGAGGACCCTATTGCCAGAGCTCTCAAAGCTAGAGAGTGGCAGAAACCCAGCTCTGTCTCATTCCAAATGTTCTTCCTGTAACGCAGGAAGTAGGCCAGGTCCCCAGACAAAGCAGTCTGCCTTCAAGGGCACCCTGGTGTCCTCGGGATGGGTGCCCCCCTCAGTCCCATTTGACAGATGGCCCGGGAAACAAAGGCCCGGGAGAGAGACAAAGTAACCTGGCCAAAAACTGAGACCCCACCCCGTGTGCTCTGACATGTCGTTTGCTTTCCCGCCAGGTTGTTTTTGGTGCCTGTCCTGGGCCGGCTGCTGGGTGGCGTGATCCTATACCAACTTCACAAACTCCCTGAGATTTCAATACAGGACACACAGGATCGATTGCAAGTCTGTGCAGTCTGGATTAAATACACTCAGCACAAACCGTGGAGTTAAATATCACGCAGGGTTGGGTACTGAAGTGAAGACAGAGCCACTGAAAATTGGGTATAATTTAAATTATTCTAGACACTTCTTTCAATTACTGGCATCGCAAAATGGAAAAGCCAGGAATTTACTGCTCTCATCACCTTTGCCCTGGGGGTAATGGAGGCCAAGGCTAAGTTTTAAAAGGAATAAAAAGGGATTTTGTTCTTTCTCACACTCCTGCTCTCTCTCTCTCTTTTTTTTTTAGAGAGAGAGAAATGAAGTGCACGCACAGACAAGCAGGGGGCGGGGCAGAGGGCGAGACAGAATCTCAAGCAGGCTCCTCATCTGGTACAGAGCCTGACATGGAGCTCGATCTCACGACCCTGAGACCATGACCCGCGCTGAAATCCCCAGTTGGCTGCTTAACCCACTGTGCCACCCAGGCGCCCCCTGCTCTCTTGCTGGCAAAGTGAGTAAACTTAAACAGGTTAACTAGTCATTTGCAGGTAAGTTTAGGGGCACAGGATGTGGCTCCACGGGGCCCTGTGACCTGTGCTCACCGTGTGTCCCCTCGGCGTGGGAGGCACTCCTGGTGAAGTCGGAGTGGACGGCTTTCCGGGGGGACGACTTCAGCTCCGAATTGGCTCCATTGACGTAGACAGAGAAACCCTGCTCCAAGTGCTCCAGCCTCAGCTGCATGGGGTCCTTGGTTTTCAGATGCTTTAATATCCTGGAAGAGAAACAATCACTTCCTCCTTGTTATGTGAGCCTGGGCCGCTGCCCACCCCCACGTGGGGAGAGAACTGTGTCTCTGACGGGCAAAGCGTCTCTAATCGGAGGCCGGGTGGTGGGTGCCCAGCTGTTCATCGACAAACAGCCTGTCAGGGGCCCATTACACACACGGAGAAGCAGCAAGGGGGAGACTGTTCCGGGCTCTGCAGGGGTGTTTCTGCTTTCGCTCTGAGGCTCAAGTGCACGTTAGCAGCAACGCAGGCACGCGTCATTCCTCGCCCCGCGGGGACCAGGAGGGAAAGCAGGCAGGTGCGAACACTGCCCAATTTCATGCATCTCCACCTTGTGTGGACAGTGGCACCTTCTCCAGGGTTTAACAAAACACGGGTCTAAGAGTCTTAGGTCCTAAGCCTTTGGACCAAGGAATTTTAGAGAACATCTACAAATCAGAAAACAACCTTCGTCAGACCAGGCAGACTGACTTTTTGCTTCAGTAAATAAATGTGTTCTCAGAAGCTCGCCTGACACCTCAAATGTCATCATTTTATATTCTGATGCAGTGAAGGTATATATCAAAGTAGGCTTTAGCTCATGCCCTTTTGGCTAAAAGGGTCTTGGTTTGAACAAGGCTGGACCTCTAGTTCAAGTTTTCTCGAGTTTTCTCTGGATTTATTCCCACACCACCAAGCTGCCTGGCAACCAGCGTGCATTCCCTTTGTGATTTTAAGTAAGTTCCTATCAAACTAGCAAAATGCAAATTTTAAAAAAATAATAGAAATAGTAACCACATAAAGGGTGTGTACAAGGTGCCAAATTTGGTTCTACTTGTGGTACGGATACAGTAGTTGGTTCTTGTTATTCGCAGCAGTTTTGTTTTATGAAGTCCCCACAAATCCTGAGTTAGGGAATACTGAAATCTTGTTCCCAGGGGAAAATAAAGGATTTGGTTTCTGTGAGCCTCTGTCGCAACAGTTTCATTAAATGATCACTACAGAAGCCTGCTGCATATGCGTTTCTGTTTAAAGGCACCTTGTTTGATACATGGTTGAGACACTGACATGAAACTCAGCAGCCAACAGGTCTGTAACTCAGGCCTGAGGGAAGCTCATCTAACGTGTTTTTTCTCCCTTGAGAGACACCATAGCCTCCTTGCACTTAGGAACATCAGAGAGCACTTCAGGACCATGCTTAGGGTACAGTTTTAACAGCAAAATCACCAAGGGAAAACATAACAATGTGTAAGACACGGCACTCAGTATATACTGTGAGAAGGCCACTTTTTTATGGGGTAAGAGCTAAAATAAGAAGGTGAAGTATTCCCTTGTTCTACTGCAGCTGGGAATGTGTGTGTGTTGGGCAGCTAAAATTTTTTGCCACTCTGCACTTGTCTTTGAATGAACACAAAAGCACTGCAAATATTTAAAATTTACAAATAAGTTTTCGTCAGTAGATGAATTCATATTTAGGGAACCATGAATAACAAGGATTGACTATATTAAGACTTTCATCTTCTCCAACAACCCTATGGGGTAATTACTTTTATTATCGCCATTTAATAGACAAGGCACATACTCTGGTTTCTCTTCAGATCGCATAAATCTTTCGCCTTTTAATAGACAAGGCACGTGAGACACAGAGAGGTTAAGTAACTGGCCCAAGGTCACACAGCAGGCACGGTGGTAGGCTAGACTGCAAACTTAAGCAATCTGGCTTGAGTGTTCACCACAGCAAAGACAACCTCTAAAGCTAAGCAAGAGGACACTGAACCTGGCAAACTTAGACACTGCTGCTAATTCAGACATAATATGAAAATAGAGAAAATGCCATATGCTTGGGGTTCCCCCAGGGAGCCCACTGCAGCAAATCAGTCTTGACCAGGAACAACAGTGTTCGGTCATCACCAACCCCTGAAAGCAACCCAAATGTGCAACAGCGGGGAATGGAACCACGTAGCTGATATCATCACTAAGAGTCTGTCCAGATGTGAGGAACTGCTTGCAATTGGGGGGAAGGGGAGGGGGAGCAAAGGCAGAATAAAAACGGAACTGTGTGGTTCAGTGCCAAGTTGGAAAAAGGTGGGTTTGTGGACCAGGAGTGGAAGGTAATACGTGGGAAAATCCTATCAGTTGTTGAGGAGGGTGGTGGCATTACGGGTGATCTCTTTGTTTGTTTTTCAAATGTTTCTTTAGCTGTTGATACATCCATCTTTTTCAACAATTGTGGCAGGAACATTTACTACAGACTTCTTATCTCCTGCCGGCCTTAGAAGCCTGGGAGTTGATTGTTGGGCAGGCAACAGCATGAAACAGAAGGAAGGAAAACACAAGTCACTAAGAGACGCTTTGGCAAACAGAGCCATCCTTGCTCTCTCTGGAGCAAAACACCCAAGGCTGCCGTGGGCCCCGGGGAAAGTGTGCAGGGAGCCTGAGCCCTAGGAGGGGCCCAGAGAGTGGAAAATCTGACCACCCAGGCACAGGGTGCCTGCCTCCACCTCCCTCCGGGGGTCTCCTGACGCTGGGCAGGTGGTGACGGTGACATCCACTTGCTGTGTGGGATCCGGAGCTGGTACTCCATGTGTGCTTCTTTTTAAGCAGAATGATTGATGAAAACACGGATTTATGAAACTGATAAATGAGGAGATAATTATCCAGACTGTGAAAGGGATCACTGAAGGAACTCCCCGGCTACAGCTGAGCCGACAGTGATGCGCACTATGCACGCGGCATCGAAGAAAAGTGGTGTCTTTTTGTTTTTTTGTTTAACTGATAGCCTGCTTTGCATAAAAAGCGGGCCCTCGTGTAGGGGATTCAGAAAACTCAGACAAGGTCCCTCCCCTGAGGAAGAAGGAGCCCCCGCCCACCTGGTGCCCCACCACACGCTGGGTTCCGGGTTTTGAGGGATGCAGGGAAGGGGCTGGCTGCCTCACACCACGGGAGACTCTCGCTGTGTCTGTCCATTCTCTCCTCCTACTGTGGAGACGGACCCCTGGATGTGGGGACCATGCTGAGCATAAGGAATGTTCTCGATACCTGTTTCTGGAAAAAATGGCTCTAAGACCCTCCAGGTCTAGCAGGGGAGAGAAGACACAGATGCATATGCTCCCAGCTCCCATGGGCCTCGTGCTCATCACTGGAGCCTCTGTCTTAGCCTGTAGCGGCCTGTGGGGCTGCTTGTACCGAGCTCTTTGGACAGAGAGGAAGTAGGAGCATGACAGGGGGATACCACTGGGTGGGAGGGGCACAAACAGGGGCCCAGCAGGTGAGAGGCATGACCAAGCGGGGCTTGTTGTTCCTGGGCGTGGCCATGCCTGGGTTGCTGGCTGAACCCCTTGGCCTGAGAGCGCTGTGGCTGCTGTGTGACCAGGCTAGCCACGAGGCCCCTCCAACCTCAGTTACCCCCGGGGACCTGAGAGCTTCTCCAAGGGTCAAACATTCCAGCAATACCTGGATGTCAGCTCAGGGAGAATTGTTACGGCAGTATGGCAATGATGGTGATGGTGATGGTGATGGTGATGGTGATGGTGGTGGTGGTGATGGCACCTGGGTGTTGTCCCTCTCACTCCCTTACTGGTCCTTCCATTGGCTTATTTTATAGATAAACTTACCCAAGGTCACAGAGCCCAGGATGCAGCCAGGACTTAAAGCCTGGTCCACAAGGCTCCAGAGCCCACTCCCACCCACATCATTCTGCTGTGTCTAGTCTCCTCCCTTAACATGTCACAGGGTCCCTGAGGGAGGAGAGTCTGGATGAGGAGCAGTGGCTTCCCGCTGGGGGCTTCCTGGAGGTGGTGGCATTTGAGAGCAGGCCTGATGGGTGGAGAGGGGGAGGGCAGTGGTTCAGAGAGCCTGCTATTTCTCCAAGAACGTCAGTGCCCACGGGCTCTGGGATTCACCCTTTCGGATGTCAGCATCCCCCACAGGAGGATATAATACCATTGCTGGGCTCCTGGATCTGGTCCAGCCTTCAGCATTTAGAGGGATGCATTACAGCCCATCTTGGCCATCCACCCTCCAGCACTTGGCCCTGTCTGGTTGATGTGTTGTTGAGCAAATGTGCCAGGTGTGATTATATCTTTCACGAAGGTGAGTGACCAGAATCACTAAGGATCCTCTGGGAGGTTTGTACAGGGGTGACCCAGGGCTGTCACACCCTCTTCCACCTCCTCTGGTCCTCTCCTGCAGCACAAGATCATGTTCTGCTTCTTTGGGCATAGTTATAAATAGATGACCTTGTGCTCACCTGCCGCACCCCAGGAGTTCCTCAAGGGCAAGGGCTATGGGCAGACACCTGTCCGTTCTGCCTCGCCGGCAACTCTCCCCCATCTTCCAAACCGAGCCTCTCAGATCCGCTTTCAGAACCTCCCCACTCCTACTCTTACTCTACTATTATACACTTGCTCCGCCACCCAGCTTAAGGAGATAGCCAAGGAGTGGCCCGTCAGACCATGCCACCTCACCTGGCACAGGGCGTGACTGACTCGGGGCCGGGGCCAGGGCCCTCCTCAAGACGTTCACTGGAACTATCAGGAAGGAAGTGTGGGGCCGCCAGTGGCTACCGTGGCCTCCATGAAGAAAGTACCCGCCCGAGGGACTCCAACATGGAGTTAGAACTGAGTACCTGGATACAACTATGCCTGAAGCTGGTTTCTTGCTTTTATGAGCCAATACTTTTTCCTTATTGTTTAAGGTCTATTTACCCTGGGTTTCTCTCCACTTGAGCCCGGGAGCACTAACTAATAAAGTCTGTACCTTCCTCATCACGATGCTCTCCCTCACGCCAGTGGCAGTGCTAAGCACCGAGAAGGCACTCAGTGAATTCCTACTGAATGAGGAAAAGAGTAACATCACCAGCCTCTGTGGCGGCTATGTTCTGGGCAAGGTCACTCCTGGAAACTGGCTCCAATGATCACACCCCCCCCCCCCCCATTTCTCAGGTCACAGGGCAACCTGGGTAAGAAGGCTAGGTTTTCATTTCTGTCTGTGCACACTACACAGCCGAGATGCTGATTTTCTACCAGGTCATATAACTAGATTTCCAATAAGCTGCAGTTTATTTCCACAAAACCCGTCATTGTGAATGTGGCAACTCTGGCGGGTTTCTCCGCTCCTGGTAATTTATGACAATGTCATACCAAACATCAATCAGAAAGTAGAGCCCAGCTCTACCACTTCCTGCCTCGATGACCTTGGACACACGGCTTACCGCTCTGGGTCTCCTTTGTCTGGAAAATGGGTGCAAGGAGTGTAGCTACACCTTACCACGTAGTGGGAGGGCACAATGAAATGATGGGGTGAGGTGCCTGGCATGCGGAAGGCACCCCAGAAAAGGTGTCTCTAAAGCAACACCCGGCAATAGCTCGGGGGGCCACGCACTTTTCATGTCTCCAGTGGGAGTCACGCCAGCCCCCTCTTGGTGACAACACGTCCCCCAATTTTTATGGCAACTTGGCTTGGACATATTTTTTCATTGCCTTTGTGCTACAACCTTGTCTCTGGATATTCTTCTCTATGCTATTGGCTGGGGCCCTTTGATTGTGCACCTATTGATCTGCTGATTAATGAGAAGCAATTTGCTCCTAAGGAACTATGACAATGTCCTCCCAGACAAGTCACAAGGATATGATTAAACGATCACTCAGGTGTTCGGTGGCACCATCCAGCCTGCCAGGAACAGGATAAAAACACCCTGCTCCATGGCATTAATGATGATAAAAACCCATGTTGGACTAATCAGCACAAGCCTCCTGCTACGGTAGTCGGAGCCGCCCCCGGGTCGGGGAGATGAGCGAGCACAGGGCAACCCGCACAGAGGACACTGCCTGGCTGCGCTTCTAGCTGCTCCTACAGCTAGACGCTGTTCAAGAGTTCTGTATCCGTTCGAGAGTTCGCCACTAGGGGTCGCGCTGCCTCAAATGGGGGCATCTGGCAACAAGAGCGGGTGTTGGTAGAGATCCTGGGCATCTCAGTGGTAAAGGGGTCGGAATACTCAACTCCTGTAACACCAAGGACTGAACCTGTCCATGCAACATGCAGCGGGAGTCCAGCCAGTCAGATGAGGGCTGAATAGACAGGATGACAGCCACCACCCTCCCCACCCCTCGCCCCAGGGCTCTCTTGCCTGCAAGACCCTAGACTCATTCCCAGTAACACCAAGGCCCAGATTAGGACCCCTCCTCCCCACTCCTGCAGCTCTGTTTGAGGAGCCTGCAGCCTTCTTCCTGTTGTTTTGTGTTTTAATCTGAGTGCCTTACCAACATTTTAAAACTCAGGAGATTCCGACCCAAATCTGAGAAGCAATTTGCTTCTGTCTGTCTTCTGTCTTTTTTGCAGCTGCTCCAGCAACCCTGGAGGAGAGGGAGCCCGGGGCCCAGGTTCCCATAAACAACAACTGGCCTGAGCTGAGCAGCTGGGAAGTGGGCCTCCCAGGTGCCCACGGTCTACACCGAGCTGGCTTCACTCACTGCCCGGCCCCTCCTGGCATCTGAGTTTGCAAATCCAGCTTAACGCGCAGCCTGAGGCCTGGGGACCAACCACAGTTCAGACCGTGAACTTCCGTGGGCCCGAGGCAGGCAGTGAGGAGGGATGCCTCTTTCCAGCCAGACCACATTGCTTTGCCCTCGGTCACCAAACATGGCATCTACCGTGGGATTCTTCCAGAGCTAGCACACCACACTCAAAATGAGTACCGACTTCATGTTAAATGACATATTGACCGCCTTTAAACACAGACATGAAACGATTCACCTTGATCTAATGAGGCATGATGACAGGCTCAGATTCCACGGGCCGGTCAGAGCCTGGATGACCACAGACTGAGCTATTCCGGTGACTAATGCACAGCCCTGCCAAGTTCAAGATTTGGTCATGACAAAGCCACCTTCTCCCAGAGCGGTGGCAGGGAGGCTAGAGGTGGTACTTACATGTAGAACCATTGCTACAGCTCAATCAAGGATGCAATTAAATCAGCGAGTGGAGAAACGGGAGCTAGGATTGCAGATAATATCCCGAGCCTCTGAGTGGAGGCTGCCTGCAGCCCGTTCCTAGGTGAAGCAGAGCCTGCATGCTGTTTAATAAATCGAAATAGGGCTTTTATTGGGCTAATAGGAAGGGCTGCCATTGAGCAGCTCATCTTACCTGTTCCTCTGCTGAAGCAATATTAAATACTCATCATGTTTCTCATCAAAGTCAGGCACCATGTCCTTAGCGTAACCCTGAAACGAAGAAACAGACCAGGATGATGTCGGAATGCGGGGGAATTATTTACAGAGGCAGGAGGCTGAGCTTGACGAAGGCCCAGCTCCCTGGGTGCATCGCTCAGGCGACCTGGAGCCCCCAGAGATGGTCTGATGGCCCCATGGGTCTTAGTCACAGTCAACATCTACAGAAGGGACGAGGCTGGTTTCCCGGTCTCAACAGTGTTCATTCTGGCCATGCCCTGTAAGATCAGGGGCTCTGGCCAAGATCTGAGCTTTGATGTTTTCTCCACGCTCATTATTTAGTTACCTGAATGATCATAACCAGATGTAACGCACATCAGTTGTTTAAGGAGGGGTCTCATTTTCTTCTTATGCATGCTTATTAAAACACAGTTATCACAAAACTCTATGGCCCAGATGGGGTTCCTTTAAGAGCAGACACTGGTGGGTGCAGGCCTCCTCTTTAGGCAACAGAATTCTAGATTTCCTTTCGAGAATCATTCAGCACCGCCCCCCCCTTTTTTTTTTTTTAGTTCACTGTCTTCCTAAGAGGCCCTTGAAAGTTCCTTTGTTGGCCTCTTGGGTCACATGACCTTGGCCTTAGCCTCTCAACACAGTGCCCCCCTCCCCCCCCAACCCGTAGCCACAGTGATTCACTGGTCTGAGGATGAGCTGTGGCCCAAGCCAGGCCCTTGAAAGTCAGCCCTGGGATGGTGCTGATCCTCTTGGGGGAAGAGCTGCTCTCTTTCCAGTGGGGGCTAGGCTGATGAGACACAGGCCAGAACTGAGAATGAGGCCCATAACTGAGACAGCAGGTGCATCAAGAGATGGAGAGAGATCCTTAATGTCATGATTTGACACCCTGGACCCACTCATGTCTGAAGAAGTGTCTGGACAATTCAGATCTTGCTTTAGAAATTTCTGCTGAGTCTCTGTCATTTGCAGCCAAAAGAATTATGTCATATATACCATAATCTGACCATTAAAGATAACCCCTATTACAATTTTCTATAGTTTTATAGAGGGATAATTAGTGTAGACTAAACTACACATATTTAAAGTGACATACGTATATACCAGTGAAACCCCCAACATAACCCCCAGATGTTTTCTTTATCATGTACATACATATTTATAAATACACACACAAACGTAAACATTCTTTTTTTTTTTTTTAATTTATTTTTTGAGGGGGGAGGGAAGAAGGAGAAGGAGAGAGAACCTTAAGCAGGTTCCATCCCCAGCCTGAAGCCGGGCCCGGAGCCCAATCTCACGACCCTGAGATCATGACCTGAACCGAAATCAAGAGTTGGATGTTTAACCGACTGAGCCACCCAGGAGCCCCCACAGACATTCCTTTAGATAAAAACAGGATCATACTATAAACAACGTTTTGCAATTTTCTGTTTCTTTCTTTTCTTTTCTTTTCTTTTCTTTTTTAAACATATAACGTATTATTTGCCCCAGGGGTACAGGTCTGTGAATCGTCAGGTTTACACACTTCACAGCACTCACCATAGCACACATTCTCCCCAATGTCCATAACCCAATCACCCTCTTCCTACTCCCCACAATTTTCTTTTTCTTAAATTTTTTTTTTTTTTTGGCCAAGGGATGGATTAAAGAGACAATACAGGCTTGGTTCTGGTCACAAGTTACATGGATTAAGTTTTAAATGGCAAGTAAGACATTTGCAATAGAAGTGCAATTTGTATGAAAATCCTAACTGCTACCACGGGGAGAAGAGAAAAGCCCCAGCATTCTCTTCTTCTTAAAATCTGGCTTTAACACCATTATTCTATCATAACCCCAGCCACATGTGACCCATAACCTCCTTAATCAAATACAACAGTTCTTCCCGTGTTCCTCCTTTTCAAAGGCTCTGGGCCACAGGGGACTGCTGACCCCCGTCCGTCCCCAAATTCTCGTCCTTCAGCTTCTCCGGCTGTAAAAGAGCCTCTCTTCCCTCCCGCGTCTTGTCTGGCTTCCTTTCCTCCTTGGCCTCAGTTGGGGAAGGTCACTATCTGTCCGTTTCACTCCTCCAGGTCTCTGCCCCATCTTCTCTCTCCAGTTACAAGGAAATGGGTCCTCTGGATGGAAACCTGAGGTCACTCCTGCCCAATCCCCCTTCCTGTCCTCTTTCCTACAGAACTCTTGCTGTTGCTACCTGCTTACCGCTTCCTCGTCACCCCGCTTCCCATAATACCCCAACATCCCCCTCTCTTTGGGCCCACTCGGGGACAGAATGTACTCCCATCTTCTCCCCCATCCTGATGTCCCAGACACATCTGAGTTTTACTGGGGTTTTCCTGCCGGCTCATCCGGCCCAGCAATCAGGAAGTGGGGACTCCTACGGAACGTAAGCGAACAATTCAGCAATAGCTGACCCTAATCTCTTACTCCGCTGGCTTCCTGAGATGCCCAGAGAGGTGCCTTCTTCCTCTCTGGGACTGAGCCCTGCCTCACCCTGAATGGGAAAAGAGAATGTACAACCTCAGTCTTCTGAGAGCTGCTCGCAGGACAGTGGGTCTGGGGAGGACTCTCAGTCCCAACTAGCATAACACGGGTCTGATGTGGCGCATTTCCATATCCGTGATTCTCCTTTGATCTTCGCAAGAGCTCTTAGAGTGGTTATTATTACCCCATTTAAGATACAAAGAAACCCATCTCATGCATCTTCCGGGAATAGGCACCCTACCCCATGGCCATTTACATAACCATTTTGAAATATCAGAATGACCACTGATACATTATAGTGTGGAATGAACATTCCGTGACATTTGTAGATGAAATACGAGGCCACAGGGAGACCTTAGCTCGTGAGGTCTGGGCCCTGGGCTTGCACCTCAAACCCTCCCAGAATGCATTTATTTGCCTGTGCCAGGCGGGAGATGTCATCACAAAGGCTTGACCAGCTCAGGCACGCGCCCAGCCCCATGCTTTTTCCCTGCTTCTCATATACTAACCAACACACGCACAGATCAGATCGCCTGGGACTCTATTAATGTGCAGTTCTGACTCAGTAGGACTGGGGAGGGAGGGGCCCCACATCTGCATTTCTTTATTTTTTTTAAGGGTATTCATTTATTTGAGAGAGCTAGCATGCACGCAGGAGCAGGGGGGTAGGAGCAGAACAAGGAGAAGCAGGCTCCCCACTGAGCAGGACACCCCCCCCCACCACCACGTCTGCATTTCTGACAAGCTCCCAGGCAATGCCCATGGGCCACACTTGGAGTAGCAAGTCCTGAGACTAGCCTGCCTCTCATCAGACAGTCTCCGGAACTGAGCTGGGGAGAACATGAGCTTTGAGACCAGGCCTGGCTCTGAGTAGCAACACTGCCCTTAGTTTACTCCTCTGTTAAAATGGGAGTGATAACAGTACCTGTCTGGTTGGATTTTTCTTTCCTGTGTAGGGTTAAACGTGGACTGGAAGCAGTAACGGGCAGAAAGGACTTCGCACGGTACCCGGTACTTAGAAGGTTCTCAGTGACTATTAGGTTCATTTTACACCTAGAGAGTTCCATTATTTATTTCCTTATTTATGTTAAGATTTTATTTACTTATTTGACAGAGAGAGACGGTGAGAGAGGAAGCACAATTTGGGGGAGAGGCAGAGGGAGAGGAAGGAGCGGGCTCCCCACTGAGAGCCTCATGTGGGGCTTGTCTCAGGGCGCTGGGATCATGACCTGAGCCGAAGGCAGATGCTCAACCACGGAACCACCCAGACCCCTGAGTTCCACTATTTGAAGAGCGCTACCTTGGCTCCTCCCTACCCTTGCGCATCCTACCCGGTCCACCTTAATTTTTCTACTCTCTTTTCCTGAAATTCCACTTCCTGCCCTCCAGCCTCCATCCAAATCCTCTCCAGGGCCCAGCTGAGTTTCCAAAGTCTCCATGAACCTTCCCTTCCCATTCTCGCCCCACTCCCTTCAGCTCAGTCCCAAACCCTGCAATTAGCATTAAATTATATACAATACGAGGCACAACCATGCATAATTAAAGGCTGAGTTGTTAGCATTTAACTATATACGTTGCTCACTAATTATCTGGGGATCTGGAGACTTGGGGGTGAACCCTGAACTCCACTCACCTTTGCTGAGCCTCTGCTGCTCTCGTCTGTAAAAGGAGGGGGGCCAAGAATAAGGTGTACCTCACAAGGCAGCTCGAAGGCTCACTCAGAGAAAAGCAAAAGTGACTGAGGATCCTTTTCTTTCCTCTTCCCAACTCTCTGGAGCAGATTATAAATTCCGGGAGGGCACAACTACGGGGAGGCAGGGGGAAGAGCCTGAGCCTCACCACCATCCAGCTGTCGGGTGGTAAGTGCTAGGGCTGGCTAAGCACCAGCTCGGGTTGCCCCACTCCAGCCCTGGTCGGATGCCAGACACCGACTCTACCCAGCACTGCACGCTTTACTTTGGGGAGGCTTCAAGTGTCTGGCTAGACGATGGAGGCATTTACAATGAAAGCACCCCACGAAGGAGAAGCTCGTGAGAGGCCAACTGTATCCTTATGGTCTTGCAACAAACACGTACCAGTGCTTAGCCTCAGACCCGGCGTTTGTACATGGTGAGCACCTACGGGCTGTGCTCAACCACTTGTCAGGGGCCTGCTCCCCATGGTCCCGCTGGGCTCGGAACGAATGCTTTACATGTAGTCACGCAAACACGTGGACCTGGGGGTCCCTGACTTCGGGGGATGGCCTGCAGGGGGTGCGAGGAACACCCATTTGATTGCATGCAAGCGGACACTCTGGGAAGAACATCTGTCATTTTCAACAGATTACCAAAGGCATCCAAGACCCCCGAAAAAGAAACAAATGACCATAATGAAATGTATAAAAATGGGATGCCAAGGATTTGAATGAGGGGCCTGAGACGGCTCCCCAGGGCACGGCCAGGCCCCAGTCTCCAAGGGAAACCACTGTATACCCCAAACCTGACCGCTCCTCCTCGCCTCCCGCCACTGCTGTGCGTTACAGCCCGACTCCCACTCTCCGCGGATACCCTACCTCCATCATTGCATTTACTCCGCTTTTTATGTGTTGATTCCACTGAGGCAGGGACTGGGTCTGTTTTGATCGCTTGTGCATTCCAAGCCTCTAGGATCGTGTCTGGCACATGGTGCGTCCTGCCTAAATACGGTTGAGGGAATGAATGCATCAGGACCCACTTGAGCTGGGATTTTAAAGCCTGAAACATTTTCTGGGCCGCATAAAAAGGGAAAGGCGTTGGGCAAAGGTTTGGGATGGGGTGGGGGCTTGCCAAAACCTGAGATGTTCCTGGACTGGCCAGAAGTTTGGTTTGACCAGAAGGGTGGTGCGGGGGCTGCACAAGTTAGTGACGGTGAAGGGTCTAAGGAGTTTGGATGCGACACGGACGCAAAGTGTCACCGCCACCACCGTCATTGCCATCATCTTTATCCAGGACACCGGCCCCAGAGACAGCACAGAACCTTATCAATGGCCGGACTCTTCTTTCTCTTTAGGCGAAAAATGGAATTGGAAAGAAATGCCAAGAATCAGTTATGCTTAAAGGTGCTCGACAGAGTCTGTATTTCAGGGATCACATACTCCTCTGAGGCCAGAATATTGGAATTCTCCTAAACAGGGCTGATCTAGCGAGTGCCTGTGTGTGAGCTGTGTTCCCAAGCAGCTCAGAGCTGCGGAGTGGGTTTCCAGGGCTTGTGAATGCGGGGGCCCTAGCCTTGCTGGGGTCAGGTCCCAGCAGGGCAGAACAATAACTTTGGATGGTTTAATAATGAGGCTGGGCAAACACCACTGTCTTGAGACCCTGCAGAGTTCAGAGGGCAACCCCTCCCACCCCATCTCCCCTCCAGGCTCCTGTCCTACTTGAGGAACAATTAAGGAGACGAGCAAATGCTCCGGGTCACCAGGGCCCAGCATTGCAGGCTGTTATGCTCTGGGGGGTGATTACTTTGGGTGTGTGCAGTTGTGCTGTGTTCTAGGATCTGAATGCCCATTTTACAGGCTCTGAAAGCTGAGACAAATGGCCTCAGGGTCACAGAGCAACGAAGCGGCTCCAGCACATTTGTTGTTTGTGTGGGCTCTGAGTTTTTCGTTTCCTTCTGGTTACATCACTTCAAGTTTCCCTTGAGAAACCACTTCTCTGCCACTCTTAGGCCATGTGGTACCCTGGCCAACCAGGGCACTCCTCTCCCTGGCAGTGTGATTGGCTCAGGGCTAGGCCAACAGACTCAGCTAAGGGATCTGTGGGAAAAGTACCCGCCCCCCAGGCCCTCTTTCCCTGGAATTATTAGCTAATAGGAGCAGAGAGCCACAAAAGCCAGCACGAAGGGAGAAGTCTTTTTCTTTTTTTTTAAGATTTTATTTATTTGACAGAGAGATCATAAGCAGGCAAAGAGGCAGACAGAGAGAGAGAGAGGGGGAAGCAGGCTCCCCGCTAGAAAGCCCAATGCGGGGCCCGATCCCAGGACCCTGAGATCATGACCTGAGCTGAAGGCAGAGGCTTAACCCACTGAGCCACCCAGGCGCCCCGGGAGAAGTCATTTTTATTCAACTGCTGAAGTTCACTGTTATGAACATATTTATATGTTCCCAGGAGAGATCTGTCCGAGAGTCACACCGACACAGAGGCAGCTGAATTGAGGACAGAAAGAGACAGACCGTATGGAAACCAGATCATCTTGATCACGTTTGAGACTCTGTATCCAGCCATGCCTGAAGTCAGCACTGTATCAGACTTGTTAGTCACACACCTTTCTTGACTTGAGCCGGTCTGAACTGTGTGTGCGCGTGCAGGGTAGGTGGGGGTGGGGGGAGAGAGAAAGAGAGAGAAAATGAGAGAGGGAGGGAGATTAACAGCACCTGGGTGACCTCTGGCTGGCACAGCAGTAAAGCCAATACTCAGAAGTATCTGAATCCAGTCTGTCCGTGACCTAGGGCTCAGAGTAGTAAGTAAAGGATTAAAGTGACATTCCTGGGCGCCTGGGTGGCTCAGAGGGTTAAGCTGCTGCCTTCAGCTCAGGTCATGATCTCGGGGTCCTGGAATCAGTCCTGCATCGGGTTCCTTGCTCAGCAGGGAGCCTGCTTCCCTCTCTCTCGCTCTCTGCCTGCCTCTCTGCCTACTTGTGATCTCGGTCTGTCAAATAAATAAATAAATAAAATCTTAAAAAAGAAAGAAAGAAATTACATTCCTTAAGGAATGTTCCCAGTGATGGCTCTAAACCCACACTAAGAGATGATCCAAATGCATCTCAAATACAAAACTCCTATTCTTCCTTCAAAACCGACTCCCAGCTACCTCCTGCTCTGCTCTCCTCACCCGGAGACCCTGTTCTTTAGGTCCCCAGGTAGAGTAAGGCTTTAATGCATATTAGTTGAATGAGAAAGGATGGTTGAGGGCTTCCCTCTCTACTGTCCCTGCTAAGGTATCAGGTGTCCTCCCAGCCTCAAAAGAGGAACAAAAAATGCTCTCTATTCAGGATGCTAAATCGAGAAGGAAACTAAAGCATCAGCTGATACTACCCCCTAGAGGTTCCAGCGAAAGAAGGCAAGCCACAGCAGCAAAGATCTGAGTTTCGCACACCCTGGGGAGACTGGGTTAGCAAAATGGCTTGCTTTGCGCACACCAGGTGGAGAATCAAAGGAAGAATCTAGGTTATTTCTCAGATGCCTGAAACTTACATTGATTATGTCCCTGCCCTGCTACGTATCGGTATGTATTGATACCGACGCACACCTGGAGATTTCGAACATAGTGCCAGGATTTGCAGAACATCAATGTAGATCTAGAATCTAGGATTTCCTCCGGGACTTCTGGACACAGTAAACCCTATTTACGTGAAAATGTTTTTCTTCCACACCTCCTGAAAAAATCATCTGCAATACCTATCTGCTAGATAGCTGTTTTTTTAACTCTCAGAAAAGTTTCCTTGGACAACTGCAGTGTGTGTTATAAACTATCTTTCAGGCTGGCATATATAGATTTTCTCTTTTTAATCTTGAATGAGTTTACTTTAAAAAAGGAAACTTTATATTAATGCCGTAAATGGAAAATCATTACCCCTTGCCATAAATAGAAGGCAGACATAAATACGGACCTACTGAAATAGCCCACACTTTACGAGCCACCTACCGAGCCGTGGAAGTACGCGAACTGTGCGCCGGGAAACCACACCACCCTGTGAGGTGGACAGCACCGACCTCATTTTACAAATTCGCCTGTCCGCTCAATATTCATCGAATTTCTCTTCTGGAGACACGCCGCGAGCACATCAAAGTCTCTGCTATGACATGCTAACGAGAGGAGGCGAGCAGTAGAAAAAGGAGTAACTGGCACAAATGGATGGTGCTGAGTGCTGTGCGGAATGGAAGGCAGAGAAAGGCAGGGGTGGGGGGGCAGGGGAAGGGCGGAGGGGTGGGGACGGAGGTGCTGTTTTTGCCAGGGGGTCAGAGAAGGCCGCTGGTGCGGTGACATTCAAGAGGAGGCTGCAGGAAGTGCAGGAGAAGCTGCAGGAACCTGGCCTGAGCAGTTTTCTGGGGGGCAGGAGTAAGTGCAAAGGCCCAGAGGTGGAGCATGGTGGTGTCCCGGACAAGCAGTGAGCGAGGTTGGGGAGTGGGAGGACTGCGGTGGACGGGGTGGAGGCCGTGGTGAGGATGCTGGTGTTCTTCTCAGGCACCGGGAAGCTCTCCGAGTGTTTTGAGCAGAGCTGATACCTTGGTACTTGGGTTTTAAGTGAGTTGTGATGGGCTGAGGCTGTTCCCACCCTCCTTCCCGAGGAGAGCTCTGCAAGGGGCTTAGGCTGGCAGGGCCCCGGAAACAGGGTCTGCAGCATCACGGGAAGGAAGAGGCCTGCCCGCTTTTGCTCTCCCACGGCTTGTGCTAAACCCATTCAGGTGGCTGCTCTACCGGTCAGACCCTCCCCATCCCGAAGGACTGGCCACTTGGCCTGGCGATAGGAGAAGGCTGGCCTGGGCGCAATTCTCTTCTCCCCTCACTCCACCACCGTTTGATTTGCATCAAGAACTTTTCCTTCTGGGCGCCTGGGTGGCTCAGCTGCCAAGTGTCTTTGGCTCAGGTCATGATCCCAAGATCCTGGGCTCGAGCCCCGTGTCGGGCTTCCCTGCTCAGCGGAAAGCCTGCTTCTCCCTCTCCCACTCCCTCTGCTTGTGTTTGTTCCCTCTCTCGCTGTCTCTCTCTGTCAGATAAATAAGCAAAATCTTAGAAAAGAAAAAAGAAAGAACTTTTCCTTTTAAGGGAATGAACCTCCAAAGAGCTCTTCCTTCCCCTGGTTGCCAGAAAGGATGCTCACTGCTCAGGCAGGGGCCTCCCCCAGCCCCCTGAAGCGGGGGGCCCTCCGAGGCCCTTGCTATTTATTCAACAGCGTTCCCTGGCTTCTCCTGTGGGACAAGCACTGCACTGGAAACCGGCAGAGATGAATGGAGTCTGGCTTCACCACCCTCCCCAACCTCGCGCCCACCTCTCCTACCCCCGGCCCCAGCTTCACAGCCCTCTGGTTCTTACTCAGAGAAGCTGAGCCCCTGCTGGAAGGTTTCCTCCTTGCTTGTGGCCACAGGTGGCCCTACCTGGGGCCTCTCCCGAATCCCCAGGCCTCTACTCTCTGAAAGTCTACCCACTGGCGAAGTTTGTGCTTCTCCTGCTGGGACACCAGAGCCAGGAGAACAGGGCCATACCAACACTCCCCCGTGGACCTCTCAGCCCCCAACCAGTGCCTGGCACACAGGAGGAGCTCGTAAGGTATTGTTGAAAGGAAAGAAGGGGAGGCAGGAATGCAGGATCACTGTCCTCAAAGAATTTAGCAGGGTCTGAAAGACAAATGCTTGGTGGGATCATTGCGACCAAGAGGAGGCACAAGCTCCTGGGGCCAGCGGGGGCGGTGGGGGGGTGGCTGGCGCGGATGCCTGGCACCACTCAGGGCTGATGGGCTCTATGGAGAGGACAGAGGTGCCGACCTGTAGGGGAGCTCACTAGGCGGATGGCGGAGAGGAGGGGGGTGGGGAGGCATCCAGGCAGGAAGCAGGGTGTGCAGAAGCACAGGGTGAGGGGCACCGGGAGCATGTCTGGGGGGTGGGACAGAGAATGCTCAGAGCACGTTGGTTTTATCTCAGGGGACAGCAAGAGGCACCTGGTGTCTGACATTTCGGGTCTGCTTTAGGCTGGTGAAGGGCAAAGCCCACTGTGCCCGTGACAGGTGCTGGGGTGCAGGCGTTGGGGGAGGAAACTGAGGAAGGTTCAAGTCTGGGGCATGCAGTGCACTCAGGGGCCCAAATTCCACGTTCCCTCACTCACTGAAGTCAAAAGCTCTGCCATGTGAGCTCATGGAGACGTAGGAGTTTACGGGAAGCAGGTCATGTCATCTCCCGTGCCCAACCCCTCGCCCGCCTTGGAAGACCATGATCCTCGCCTTCCCTCTTCCTCCCCGCGCCCCTCTTTCCCTTCCTCAGGTTTGCCGCTTTCAGGCTCCCTGGGCACCTCCCAGCCCAGGCCAGGACCAGGTCCCTCACCTTCTGGAGCTGACCGGCTACGGAAGGGGTCCGGTTGTCAACAAAAGAGCCCACCACCCAGTATTATGTCATCTACCATTCCCAGCACTCCCGAGGTGCATGTGGGACACCTTTGCTGTGGACACACAAGGACGGCAGGGGGGTCAGCCGAGGCTTCGTGGACGGGCAACACGGAACCAAAAGGTGAAGGGCAAACAGGGTAATTTGGGGCAGAGAGGGAAGCACCCCCGCAAGCAAAGCAGGTGGCCGCGTGAAGGCCGTGTGGCAAGAAGGCCCAAAGGACGGGAGGAGTGAGGATGTCTCTGCAGGGCCGGAGCCGGCCTGCGGAAGGGGAGCGGAGGGCAGCGTGGGGCTGTGTGCAGGCCACCAACCACCAGCTGCCACATGCCCACAGCAAGGTGTTCTGTCCTCAACCCCAGACCACTGGGGACCCACATGGGGGTACTGGGTCAGAGGCTGGAGGTGGCCAAGAGCAGGTGATGGAAGCAGGTAGAAGGCTGCTCTGGGTGTTCACAGCAACACGGAGGAGGCAGGAAGAAGAGATTTTCAAGGCGCAGGTGCAGGGCTTGATGCCACGGGGAGGGGAGGGACTGAAAACTCGGCCGTGCCTGGGCCGTGTCATGGGAGGGATGGCGCAGCCGTTCTTGGAGAAGTGGGCTGGCAGGGAGCAGGGCTGACGTTGGTTTGGGGCAGCTATATGGAGACGCTGAGGCCCCCAAGAGGGGCGGTTCAGGGGCTGGCAGTGGGGTGTCCAGGTTTGGGGTTCAAGGCTTCACAGTGCAGTGACGATGCCCCTTCCTGCCTGCTTATCCCCATCCCAGGTGGGGTTACGCCCTCCCCCAGCAGTGTTCCTGACACCTTCTTGTGGACTGCTCTCTGTTGGGGAGTACTTAGCCAAGCCACTGTGGATGCAACCCGGATGACTCCTTGTCACCCCAATACCGGGACCAGTGACGGGTGGTCCTTTCCCAGGAAGAAGCCAGGTGATGCTGGCTCTCAGACACGGCCTGATGCCAAGGGTACAAAGACCCAGGCACCTTGCCTGAACTGAGAACATCTCTGAAGTGCCACCCATCTCCAGACGTCCCTTTGGGATGACCAAGGCTGCATCACCATTCAACTCCTCCCGCTACCCAGTTCTACTTCCCTCCCCGCTCAGAGGTGTCATTCGAGAGAGCCCCCCCCACCCCCAACAATGTATCTCCCTCCCAGAGTCTGCTTCCTGGGGGACCAAGATAGCACATCTCTCCTGCTTGACCATGAGCTTTCAGGGCATGGCTGAGTCCTGTTACATCAAAGGGCATGGATAAATGCATTTTGGACAGCATGAACAATCATGACTCAGCCAGAACGTCCTACAGGGTCCTGAATGCAAACAAGACAGACCCAAGTCCCAAACGTGTGATGAATTCTTGCACCACAGGACCATATATATATGTATAATATATACGCATGCGTGTATATATATATATGACTTATTCATTTGAGGGAGAGGGAGGGCATGAGCAGGGGGAGGGGCAGAAGGAGACGGAGAGCAAGAATCCTCAAGCAGACTCCCCGCTGAGCACAGATTTTCCCCCCTACCACCACCAACTATGCAGGGCTCCATCCCAGGACCCTGAGATCATCACCTGAGCCGAAATCAAGAGCCAGTGGCCCAACTGACTGATTCACCCAGGCACCCCCACAGGATCCAATTTTTAAGTCTGAAATATGGTTGCCATGGACGTGTATGGCACAGGCCCTTAATTCTTGGGGTCTTCATCTGACTGCTGAGCAGCCGGGAGGGGTGGCTGGGACTCGGCTGTGCGGCCAGATGCCCGGGTAGGGTTCCCATCCTGCTTGGGTGAGTGGCAAATGGTACTTGTGCCTCAGTTTCTCCGGCTATCAACCTGGGATGACGTTCTGGCAGCATAGTGCCTAACAGCCAAAAAGCAGAAGCAGCCCAGCTTGTCCCTCAATGGATAAATGAATAAACAGGGTGTGCTATCTCCATGCGATGGAGTGTCACCGGGCCATAGAAAGGAATGAGACGTACTGACATACGCTACAGCACGGCTGGACCCTGTAAACATTATGCTGAGTGAGAGAAGCCAGAAATTTACATGAAATGTCCAGGACAGGCAAATCCGCACAGAAAAAAAGCAGAATAATGGGCGCCTGAGCCCCAGGGAAAGAGGAATGGGGAGTAACCGCTAATGGGTACAGGTTTCTATCTGGGGTAATGTACATGTTTTAGGGATTAGGTAGTGGTGATGACTGCAGAGCGCTATGAATATGCTAAATACCACTGAATTGTACACTTTAACATGGTAAAATTTTGTGCTATGGAAATTAGCTCTCCATAAAAAACAACAACAACAACAAAAGAAATAGGGATAATGAAAAGCATCTCCCTTATAAACATAAACCGTTCAGAACACGGCCTGGCATAGAACAGATACTCGTTATGTGTTAGCAATGAAGACAGACGATGCCAATTAGAAATATTGAGGAGTTTCTCCAATGTCACACGCTCTGAACGCCAGGTGGACCCTGGACCCAGCTCCCCGAGCTACCCCCAAAGGCAGATTCCACCTCAGCCAACACCCACCTGAAATTCACACGAAGATGACGCAACCTTTTTTAAGGACGCCACTCTCCTTTGCCCGTGTGGGATGTGGCTGAGCTAAACTGTTTCTGGGGAGAGCAGCTGGGTGTAGGATCTGGTCTGCCTCCAGAGAGGGGCTGCGATCACACCCTCAGAACAGGCGCTGGGCTGGTGACAATCACAACCCTGGTCGTGCGCCAACCCTTGGACATGGCATCGCAGTGGCGGGGGCTTGGGGTGTGCATGGTGGGGGACTGGTGCCTGCAAAGAATGCCGGCAGGCTGGTAGCAGAATAAGAGGCCCGAGGATAGAGGAGCTGGTCTGCTCTAATAAAAATAGCGTTTTTATAATGTCTTGACTGGTGTGTTTGTCAAAAGGGGATGACTTCAAGCTGGTGAGGAGGTCTAGGAATAGAAACTGGCTGGCAGAGAAGCCAGGCTTGCCGGCTGCAGGAGAGAAGGCATTTCGTTTGTATAGAAGGAAAGGAAAGGGCAGGGAGGGTCTCTTCCAGCCCCTGGAGGAGCCTGTGTCCTGTCCCAGGGCAGGTTCTAACAGTGGGACAATAGTCCACAGCTTCCATGCTCTCTTTGGCTTCCTCCTCACTCCTTACAACTCACAGCCCGCCACTGAGCTTTGCTGTGAAACACAGATCTCTGTGGCTCCCCTCGTCACAAGCCTGCCAAGTATGGTGGGTCAGGAGGCAGAGGCACCTTGGGGGGCCGCGTGGCAGTACCCACCCAAACAAGACCAAACAAAACGCTGCAGAGCTTCGATTTACTCAGACCCAGCCACTTCACTCCTTGGAAGCCTCTGGAAAGATACAGGTGCTGGAGGAGAAAGGTACGAAATGCTAATACCCTCCCATTGGGAAATGGCTAAATAACCCATGGTCTGGCTAAACCAGACTGTAACAAGTTGGAAAAAAAAAAAAAGACCTAGGTTCATTTGTAACACCAAGGATGGATCTCCAACATGTAGTTCAAGAAGGCTAGTTACAAGTTATAAAAGCACATCGTCCAACAGCACATTCATTATGATACCATTTTGTTAGAATACATGCACTCCCCAAATACATGTATTTTACAGATACACTTGGGTATATGGAGGCACACTGAAAGGTCTGGAAGGATGCATGCATGGCAAGCTCCTGACAACAGTTACAACAGAGGGGGAGGCTGGGTTTAGGGAGGGGTGGGAACTGACAAAGCCCTATCCAGAAGCTTAAAAATAATTTTCTTAAGGAAGTTGTTTTCATGTATTAGTAATGACCTCGACCCATCCTACCTTCCTTCTCAAAAAAAGGGGAAAAAAGGCAGGGGCGCCTAGGTGGCTCAGTTAAGGCCTCTGACCCTGGCTTTCGGCACAGGTCATGAACTCAGGGTCAGGAGATCTAGCCCCGCTGGTCGGCTCCATGCTGAGTGTGGAGACTGCTTAAGAGTCTTTCTCTCCCTCTACGTCTCCCCCATGACCCTGCTCCTGCCACCCTGTGCTCACTCTCTCTCTGGGAAAAAAAAAAAAAAAATCAATGGTTTCACATTCCAGATAGATGAAGCTTGACATGGTTTTCCCTCTGAATTCCAGATTTTCAGATCCAGTAGCCTGCTTAAGGTCTTGAGAGGTTTTGGGCTGATTCCTTGCCCCTAAAAGCTGCTCCCACTCCTTCCCATTTCAGGTATTAACTGACCTTTGTTTTCTGGTTGCTCAGGCAGGACCTGAAAAGCCCTTGATTCCCCTCTTTCTCTCCCACACATGGCCAACCCAAAACAAATCCACGTGGCTCTCCCTTCACCGTGCTTGGGACGCAGCCCCTTCTCTGCACCGCCACTGCCGCCCCCCAATCCCAGCCACCATCACACGGGGATTCTGCCGGGGGACCCCAGTGATCTCCTGCTTCTGCCCTTGCCCCAGGGTCTAGTCATACACACAGTCAGAGAGCACATGCTGCTACAATGTTCGGTTCTGGCCCCCTCCTGCCCAAAGTGCTCCTCACTCGGACAAAAGCCCAAGTCCTTCTAAATGGCCACAAGGTATGGGGCGCCTGGGTGGCTCAGTGGGTTAAATGGCCACAAGGCCCTATACGACCCGGCCTCTCCCCGTGTCCTTGCCCCCCCCCCCGCCCCTCATCCCCTCCGCTAACCCAGCCACACAGCCCCCACCATTGGGACTTCTGTCCCAGCTCTCTCCCCCTTACTTCCTTTAGTCTCTGCTCCCTTCTCACGGGGGCCTTCCTGGGGACCCCGGCCCAGAACTCCCCATCCCCTTCCCTGCTCTATTTTTTTCTCTGACACCCTTCATATTTCACTCATTCATTTGCCCAGGGTCTGCCTCTAACCATCAGGACACGAGCTCTGCGCGGTGTGGATTTGTGTGTTTCTCTACTGCAGAACCGACAGGACCATGGACAGTGCTGGGGACACAGCAGGTAATTGACAAATATTGGCCAAGTCCACGTATGAATGAGCAAACAAAGTTTTCCCTACGGGGCCCCAGTCACCCCCTTTGCTCCTAGTACATATCCTTTGCTTCTATCCCAACAAACTACTTGCTGGCCCCCTGAACTTCTGTGTATGTTCACGTGTGTGCTGCACCTGTTCTTTTTTGTCTGTTACCCCAATACCCCAAGCCTACCCACTCATTGTTCTAGCTTCAGTGTCATTTCCTCCAACACACATCCCCCTCGCTATCCTGTTGGCTCATTTGCAGGCTTCCTCCTCTGGAATCCTGTACTTTCTCCTTGTTCCAGAGTTGATAAACTGCTACGATTTATAGAATCGATTACTCTGCACTGGCCACATGGGGTTTACATGTTATTATCTCACTGAATCATCATAACAACCGACAAAGTAGGTATCTGTATAATCTCCACTTTAAAGTTATGGAAACTGAGGCACAGAGAGTCACCAGTTAAAAAGTGAAACCCCTGGAATTTGAATCTGGCTTTACTGGACTCCAAAATCTGCGGTTATACTCTTAAGTGTTAAGTCCTTCCACAAAGCTTTGAGTTCTGTAATGGCATCTGCTGAGTCACTAAAGAAACAGGAAAGCCAGGGAGCCAAGGATCTCAGGGCCCTGGGCTGGGGCTGGACCACGGTGATGACACAAGGTGGCCCTGAGCTCTCTGGCCCGAGACACTGGCCAGCCCTGACTGACCTCATCATAGAGGTCATCCTGGGACAATGTGGCCCAGGGTATGGGATGCATGTTGTATAGACAGGAGCTTCAGCACCAGACAAAACCACAGTCAAGTCCTGGTCCCTCTACTTACTGGCTGTGTGACTTTGGGTCTCTCTTTCATTTATAAAATGTACAGGGGGCCTCTGGACGTTGACCTGTTCCGTGGCCATAGGTTACAGCACTGAGACTCCCACAGGCCATGTCCAGACAGGACGACGTTGCCACTCACCGCATGTGCCTGGACTAGGAGCAGGCCCCTGACCCAGGCAGGGCCACTAATCCTGCAGAACTGGGACTGACAGGCTCAGGGAGGATCTGGGAGCTCTTGAATCTCTTGAAATGAACAACGTGAGCTCAGGTGTTGCTCGTGGGATGACTTTCTGCCCGGTGAAATGAGGAGAGAAAGCTGGTTTGTACCAAGTGTGAAGAATGACAGATGCCGACAGACCTAAAGATAAGAGCCACTGAGAAGGATTTTCTGGGACCCTACAAGGTTGTAGGCTCTGGTTCACCGTTCTTGACACCCAGGTGCGTCCCTACCCTTGTCTTCTGGGAGGTGGCCACACTGCAGAGTCTTTTTCTTTTTTTATGACTTATTTATTCACCTTAGAGAGAGAGAGAGAGCGTGCATGAGTGAGCAGGGGGAGGGGAAGAGAAAGACTAATCAAGCAGAAGATTTTCTGTATATGAGTACAGAGTCGGATACAGGGCTTCTTGATCCCAGAACCCCAAGAACATGACATGGGCCGAAATCAAGAGTCGGCCACCCAACTGACTGAGCCACCCAGGCACCCCTACACTGCAGTCTTGTAACGAAGTAACATAGTCCTTCTCCCAAAGCTAAAGGTTTTTGTTTTGTTTTGTTTTGTTTTAAACGGAGTCCTAAATAACGCAAATACTTCCCTTGCAGACTTTTATAATAAAAGTAATATATGAAAAGTGCTTACCTCAGTGCCTGGTCTGTGGCAAATAAGAATGGATACATGGTTGCTAATGTTACTATTATTATAATCAAGCCACAAGGACAGACGATTACAGGAACTGGACGAATTAATCAGCTTTGTGCAGTCATCTAAATTACTCTTCCCCTGAAGGGTGGCATGCCACGGGGTTTTGTCCTTGATCCTATCCCAAGCCATCATTTGATCAATGGCTAGATCTGGCCGTGGAAGGCTGCTTATGAAGTCTGCAGATGACACTCGGATGGGAGGCACACGGAGTAAGCTGGATGACGAAATCCGTGCTCAGATCAATCTCTACAGGCTGGAGACGGATCGAGAACAGCTTGAGAGAGCGCAGCACGGCCAAGGGAGAGGTCCTCTACAAGGAGAGGCACTGGGAGAGAAGTCTGGCTGGAGGCAAGTTCATGAAACAAAGACGGGGCCTTTTGCTAATGTGGTTCGTATGAGCTAACAGCATGCTGTGGCTGCCAAAAGCTACCGCCGCCACAGCACACACAATGTGTTTGAAATTCCTTAAAATAAGAGGATAGGAAGTAACGTGTTTTGGCACCTACTGTATGCCGAGCCCCACATTAAACTCTTGATGTACTGTTTCAGTTGATAGTCTCATGAACCTGGAGGTGGGTGCTATGATCATTCCTCCCATTTGACACGTGGGGAGGCAGGGGCTTAGAGAAGTCAATGGACTTGGCCAATGGAGTAGAGAGCCGAGTTAGTATCTGAATCCAGTTCTTACTAAGAAGTGCACACCATCTCTATAGTCTACGTGGATCAGTTCATAGTTGGAATGTTCAGTCTGGTTCCAACATAGTGTATTTTTAGAGAAAGATGAACTTGTTCAGATGAACATGACCAGGAAGGTGAAAACCGTTCACAAGAAGTCACTTTGAGACTGAACTGAGTTGGAAAGACCGAGGGCAAGTACACATGTCAACCTCTCCTGCCCAAGCCCACAGATATGGCCCCATTTAAAGTCCATGAGAGCACGGGAAAATAAAGAGGGGGTGCTCCTGGTAGAGTCCGGATGTCGAGACGTCCCTGGGAAAGGGATGGCGGAGAGAACTGGGCCAATGAAAAGAAATACGGGCCAAACCAGAAGGTGGGAAGGCTTGCTGCAAAAGGGGAAGGGAGTCATGGGCTGCTCCAAACCAGGAGGAAGCACATTCTCTGCGAGGAGATAATCTGAAGTCAGAGCTCAAAGACACGGACTGCAAACTTCTGTGAGGGCACTAACAGGTAGCTCTTTGGTTCACCTAGCTTGTCATTCTGTGACTAGGGGTCTCTGGGACAGAAAAGCAGGACATATCTAGAAGGAAAAAGAAGATCCTGTGCTCAGAAGACAAACTATTAGCACCACACTTCTCGTAGCAAGTTCCACACCTCTAACTTGATCACTGGCAGCTAAAAAGAAATGGGTTCAGGGCACCTGGGTGGCTCAGTCGCTTGAGTGTCTGAGTTTTGATTTTGGCTCAGGTCATGATCTCAGGGTCATGAGATCAAGCTTTACGTTGGGTTCCAGGCGGGGTGTGGAGCCTGCCCAAGATTTTCTTCCTCCCTGTCCTTCCCCAACTTGCACTGTCTTGCAAAAAAAAAAAAAAAAAAGAAAGAAAGAAAGAAAAAGAAATACATCCACAGAGATGAAAACAGGAGCTCACAGAACACAGAAGAAGCACATACTCATGAGTCACCGAACATTCCAGGAAAACTCACACCATGAAAGAGAGGGGCCAACTCAATTAACAGAAGGACAACAAGCAAAGACATCAGGATAGTGATGCAAACAGAGACATTTGAAGTATATTTAATACTTTTGGAGGGATAATGGGGGACACTGTCTTCATCAAACAAGAATAACCTAGTATGGAGAAGAATTAATTAGAAATCATGAATGAAAGATTTAATCATCAAAATAAAAAGATCAAAAGACAGTGAAGAGCAGCCTAGATACAGACAGAGAGAAAATCACTGAGCTGGAAGACGAGGGAGCAGCATTTACCCAAAACACAGGAATGAGGACAAAGAATATTGACAAAAACATAAAAGGCTGTTAATACCCAGTATTGGCAAGATTGCTGGCATTCTCAAATTTTTTTGGGAGGAATGTAAATTAGGTTTTTCTTATGAGGGTATTTCCAGATTTCTTGCCACTGGAGCCACACGAATTCTTGCTGTCCAGCCCAGGGTGAGCCAATTACAGCCTATAGGCCAAATCTGGCCTGCCACCTATCTTTGTAAATAAAGTTTTATTGGAACAGCCACACCCATTCATTTACATATTGAATTGGCTGCATTCCTGGGATAATGACATAGCTGAGGAGCTGTGATAGAGACAGTGCAGCCTATGAAGCCTAAAACATGTATTATCTGACCTTTTACAAAAAAAACTTGCTGACCCCCAATTTAGGCCATTATTAGTTGGCTTTTCTGTTATGTGCAGCCAAATACCTCCCCAAGGAAACGATGAATAGAACTGTAAGAATAGAATGAGGTCTAGAAAGATGAACATTCCACTGAGAACTGGCTATTTCCAGGTGTACTCCCTTGCGCAAATTCTTAAAACTATATACTTAAGATCATCCACTTTATTGTATGTTAAGTTACAGCTCAATAAATAAAAAGCTGAAAATAAGAATGGAAGGTAGGCATCTCTTTTTTTCTTTTCCATTTTTTTTTTTTTTTTTAATTTAAAGAGAGAGAGCGGGGTTGGGGGGGCAGAGGGACAGAACAGAGAGAGAATCCCAAGCAGGGTCCACACTCAGTATGGAGACTGATGTAGGACTTGATCTCACGCCCCTGAGGTCATGGCCTGAGCCACAATCAAGAATCAGTCGCTTAGCTGTGGAACCACCCAGGCACCCTGGAGGGCAGGCATTTCTAATTGTCCCACAGCACGATCCTAATCCTGACATACAGGTACGTGTGCACAAAAGAGCCAAAAGGAAACATGAAAGCAAGTGAGTGGCGTGATCTAGGTGTAGAATAATGACGGGTTGGTGTACCTTTTCCGTATTTTCTAATTTCTTAACAGTCAGCATCCATTAGCTCTGGAATCAGAAAGAGACGAAAAATGTCTAATATGGGCCCCAGCCAGGTGCGTGGGGATGGACCAGCCCCACCTCTGGTGCTCCCCCTGCTGGCAGCACAGCTGCACAGGATGCCCCTGGGGGAGAAGGGAGGACCACACACATGTCCAAGTACTCCGTTTCAGCTCCACTCTGCAGATGGGGACACAGAGGCACAGACCTACATAACGGAAGCAGCTAACTTGCCAACGCCACCACAGCTAGAGCCAGGATGCGAGCGCCAACAGTCTGGGCTAGACCCTGCCCTGTCCTTGATCCCTCCTGCCGCTCCATCTCTCTTGTGCCAACCATCTTCAGGGGCATCAACAAAGTATGAGCTTCCCAAAGAATATTTTTTTGGAAGAGTTTAGGTTTCTAGATCAAAAAAAGGAACAGAAAAGAAGTGGAGCACTTCAATGAATTTGCTTATATTTGCTTCACAGTTTGGGGCTGAATCATAGAGTGGGGGTGGGGGTGGAGCACATACTCTCTTCACTGGCCTCAGATTGGAATCCAGCGGTCATTAACTGCACTTGGGGACACGGGGAGTAAGTACCAGACCAGCTTGGCTTGGAGTGATCTGTCATTGCCCCTGCCTCCCTACTCACGTGCCCAGTCTTTTGGTCCCAGGAGGACGGATGCAGTCCTCCAGGGTAACTCTGAACTGGCAATAGGGTCTAGGGGAGAAGAGGGAAAGTGGCCGGTGGGAGAGCCAGTCGGTGACCCGAGCGGGGCCGGGCTTCATGCGTTCACCTCTCTCAACCTCCCCTGAGTCCTCAGACTGGGGAGGAAGGAGTGAAGATGCCCATTTTACAGATCAAGAAACTGATCCTTGCTCTTGGGGCCTACTTCCAAGATGGCCCCAAATAGGCTGCAGCCACGTGCAGCCTATTTGCCATGCCAACGCTATCCAGTGTGTGTCCCTATACGAGGACATTAGGAAATCCGTCATTTGCAACACAGTAGAGGCCATAGCCATCAGGGACATTTTGAAAGTGAGAGTTCCGGGTGCCTAGGTGCTTCCCAAGCTGTAGGGGAATCCCCATGACTTGGGCCCCTGGCAGCCAGGCAGGCAGGAATTGTATTCCAGCAGCCCCCTGGAGGACCGAACACCCTCTTCCCCAACTGCGATCCATGGGAGCTACCCCATGGCCGGCACCAAGGCCCAACGGAGGAGCGAGGTCCTCTAGGACCAAAGAAAAACCGTCCTCTAGAAAAAAAGGAAAGTGGAAGTCATGCTGAAAAACAAAAGAAAGGATGATGAGGCTTGGGACGGCCACAGAACTCACGTGAGGAGGCGACACAGGCACTCGCCACTTCCCATGCTGCGCACAATGTGCAGCACCGCTGCAGCCCCATATTCGCAGTGGGGACTGGGTAAGCTTGCCTCCTTGCCTTGAGCCAGGGGCCCTCACTTGCAAGATGAGGACAACGTTGCTTACCTCACAGGGTCTCATGAGGACCTGACAACGGCACTGTTGTCGGCCTCACCGTCCCCACCGCAAGGTGGCCGTGTGCTGGACAGCTTTGACCTTCTGCCCACTCACTGTCTACCTTTCCCTGCCTTCTTCTGGGAACTGGATCCTGATTCTCCTTTGCGCAAACACCCCTTCCCCAGCAAGTGCTTCCCATGGGGTCAACCCCGACTCCAGCCACCTCATTGGGATGCCATAAACCCTGGGCTGGCCGTGGGTCTCAAACTGTTCTCTCTGGCTGCCACTGTTGAGAGAATTATATAAAGACAGGGCGGAAAGGAGAGGAAGAAATACCTGTCACTTTCTCGGGGCTTACTACACGCCGGGCCCTGCTTTGAGTGAAGCAGTGTCCCCTGAAGACACGATGAGGAGGGTGCCGCTAGCATCCCCACTCTACGTACGAAGAAACCAAGGCCCGCGGGTGAATACACAGTAAGTGAGGAGCTGGGATTCAACCCCAGACCTTCTGGCTCCAGCCCCTGTACCCCTCCCCCCAACGTGTCTTCCTGCTTCTATGAAGTGAACCTGGGGCGACTGGTGGCCAGCTTGCTCTGAGATGGAACAGCCTGCTGGGGGAGGCGGGGAGGGCGGGCTTGGATCAATCTGGAGGGACTGAACGAGAACATGTCTCCAGCCATGCCTGGTGTGGTCCGCCCCTGAACTTTTCAGCTAGGTGAGGCACCTGAAGTCCCTTTCTGGCTGAAGCTAGTTCGAGGAAGGCTCCTATCGCTTGAATGTCTGAGAGACAGCCTGTGAACCCGGAGAAAGTGGGGGTCACAGAACCAACGGCTCTTGTCAGAGTGGGGGACACAGAGGAAATGGAGGCCCAGCGAGGGGATAGTAAGTGTACCCACGGGCAGCAGTGGTGGCTGGAGCCCACGTGGCCTGGCACTGACATGGCCCCTGTCCTGCTCTTCCAGAAGTGTCCACAGGCCCTTTTCCCCCAGCACACATGCCTTTCAAGAGGCATTCACAGGAAGCTCCTTCTCTTAGCATCATTCTCATTTCTAACCACATTCTGTATTCCACAAAGTGAATCTGGGGGTGGGGAGGTAGAGGGAGACATTTTCAAGGCAATTTCATGCCTCAGATCTGGAAATAGAGAAAACTTTGATGAAGCTCTTTTGAAGGGCACATTGTTTACCCAAAACAGACCCAGGAAGGGGAAGCTGTCAACATTATCTCTTTCTGGTCACAAATTGCGGCTCTCTGATGGGTTTTTCCTAGAGTTTAATCTTGTGCTGGAAGCTAAGCTGATACCAGAAAGGTTTCCAACGCGTCAATCTCCTTCCTGGCATTTTATCAGAAATTGATTCTCTTTGCTTTCCGAGGCTCGTATCTTAGCCCTGCTGTCAAATGTGGGTTATGGGCACTGTATCTGTGGACATGTCTCCTGGGCTCCTGGCCTGACTGTGGGGGTCTCAGAGTAGGCTGGCCATTTGGTGCAATGAGTTTCCATCACCCACAAAGGCGTGAGGAACACCGGCCCACCTGTGGCCTGTTTTTCCGTGGTAAGACCTCTCAACCACCTCTGACTCTGAAGGGATGAGCTTTCTAAATAAACAGGTGACTTTGCCCTTGCCAGTCCTAAATTACAGCACACAACATTTACTGAGCTCCTAGTCCGTGCCAAGCACTCTTGCCAGGACTTTACACATATTAAATCACTGAGTTCTTCCTAGGACCCTCCGATGCAGGCTTTCTATGATCCCTACTCCTTAGAAGAGAAAGTCAACTCACAGGCAGGACAGGCAACGGGCCTGAATGATGGGGTGGGTAGGCTAAGAATCTAGGCCACTTGGCTCCAGGGTTCCCAGGATCCCCTACTTTGCTAAGTGGCTTTGAGCCCCACCACATGACTTGTTTGCCCTGGAGTGATCAGAAGTTGTCGGTGGCATGAAGGCTCCACCACTTCCAAACCCTCAGAGCTGCAGAGACCAAGACCTCACGGGGCCAAAAGACTGACAGTTGTAACTTTGCCATGGGGAATGTGGTTGGCAACTGGATGAAAAATGGATTTAGTCCTTCTCTGCCCAGAAATGTGAACTAAAAGCTTTCATTCCAGGAAAAGTACGGATTTGGAATGTCAGCTGTCACACTGGACAGGCTCTTGTAATATAGGGCTAACAGCCTGCATTGCTGTATTTTTTTTTCCTCCCCCACGCTTCTTCTTCTTCTTCTTATTTTTCAAAAAAAATTTTTTTTTACTTTTTAAAGAATTTTTAAAAATTTTTAAATAAGGGGTTGAGATCTGTAAATATGGAGGGCCAATGCTCTATTCCCCAGAAAGCTGAAGTGGCAAGAAGCCTGGAATCGGAAATGAGAAAGGGGAAGGGTCTCTTCACTGCACGCCAGCAGAGTCTGAAACTTCCAAGTCGCTAGTCCCACTGGTGCTCTGGCAACCCGTCAAGCAAGGTGCTCAGAGCCAAGGGCCCAGGAAAAATGGCTTTTAGAAATCGAGGTGCTGGACATGCCTCCCAGTCCTTCTCCGGACAGCTGCCCTGCTCCTACTCCCTCCTGAGAAAAGCGGACTGGAGAGCATATGGGAGTGGCCCCTGTGGTCCTGGGGTGGACAGCCACACTTCACTGTGGTTAGCATGCTATAGGGCGGCCTGGAACAAAAGCTTTGCCTCTCTCGTGCTGTTGGGAGACCAAGTGGCAATGTCCGTTTTTAAAAAGAGCAACTCTTTGAGTCAGTCATTCTACTTTTAAGAATTTCAGCTTTGGACATGTGCACAAAGATGTCTGCTCGAGGGTATTCTTTAAAGTGCGCTTCTGCTAGCAAATTCTCTTAACAGCCTCGAGAGCTGTCCACCAGGAACGGTAACATTATCTACGGACAGGTCCACACTCCCTTACATGCGTTATTTGGTATCAGAACCAGACCAGATCAGATCAGAACTGACACGAAATTTACAACCTTTGTTTATCCTACTTAGTACGAATAATCATATTTCCCTGCAGATGTGTTAATGAGTTTGATCATAGGGTGTTGTCCCGGGCCACACTGGATGGTGTTACTTTCTAAATTCTAAAACAGCGAAACACATTTGGCCCCAAGGGTTTCAGAGAAAGGACTGTGCTTCCGTGAATTCACAGTGGAGCACTACGCAGCAACAGACAGGAACGGATGACGTCCGAGCACATGTCCGTATGGAATGCTCTCCAAAACACGGAATTACGTGGAAAAAAAAAAATCCAAGGAAAAGGTGTCATGTGTTGTTGTGCTATCACGGGGACAAAGAGGGACAGATCTGTTCTGCATAGCTGCATGTCTACGCAAGATTTCTCGAAGGACACACCAGCCATTGCTTACTGCGTCTGCTTCTTGAGAGGGCCTCCGCGGCACTGACAGCAGGAG
Organism: Mustela erminea; assembly: GCF_009829155.1. Lineage (NCBI taxonomy): Eukaryota > Metazoa > Chordata > Mammalia > Carnivora > Mustelidae > Mustela > Mustela erminea. The sequence continues at coordinate 2,265,534 of NC_045633.1, forward strand.
CACTGTGTCCCCCAAATATCCTTTGGTACTGACTACCTGGTCAATCAGACTAGACTCTCTGCGTCTGAACTGGGAGACGGGAGGAGAGGGAAGAGCAAGACAGCGACGAGGTGCACAGAGCAGAGAAGAGCGGCGGCATGTTCGTGACAGAGCAGAGCAGAGTGGCGGCATGTTCGTGACAGAGCAGAGCAGAGTGGCGGCATGTTCGAGATGGTAGAGAGAGTCATCGGGCCTTCCCCATCCCTGGAGGCAGCCGGAATCCTGGATTCCCTCCACTGTGATCTCCAGCTCCTCTTTTGCATGGCAAAGATGGAAGGAGTCTCTAGTCCTTGCAATGAAAGACTTTGCTTAACAGCAGGAAGTACTTGTGTGTGTGTGTGTGCGTGCGTGTGTGTGTGGGCGCACGCGCCAGTGTCCATGTGTCCATGTGTCCAAGTGTGTGTGCTTGTACGTGCATGCAAAGGGAAAGCGTAACATTTTCTTGGTGGTTGAGTTAAACGACTTTTGCAGTCCTTTACAAAGTGAGCTCAGCAGATCAGTGTGCTGTTAAGAGCATTTTTCAGAATCTCCAATCAGCTGCAAAGGAAGGCAGTCCATTATCACTGGAGACTCTCAGACTGGTTCAGAGTAGGGGCGCGGGATCGAGCCTGCCTGGGGCGTACAGCCAGGAGACTGGAAGGATGGAACCAGCTCCCAGTGCAGCTGGAGCAAGGGACATCCCTTCAGCAGGAAGTACCATCGGGCACCTTCTCTGTCCAAGGACACGAATACCTCTCTGTTAAATATTAGACATGCTAAGAAATGACTAAAATAATGTAACAACTAACATTTATGGAATGCTCACTACGGGTCTGGTACTGTGCGGGGTACTTTAACGCATTACTGCCTAGTAAACAGAAATCTCAAAAGGCAGTGAGAGGGGTCAAGAGAATCAGCCAAGGTCAGATGACCGGGACCTGAGGCAGGAGTACACTGAGGGAACTCCGTCTCGTGCGGCCCGAGCAGCTCTGTGCTGTCCCCAGTGCCATGGCCGTGAGCCCCACAGTGCCATGGGCAATAGGATGGATGCTGGGGGGCTGATGAACACAGATCTTTTTCCTCCTTTGTGGATTTCTTTTCCACGTTTTTAAACACTGTGTGATAAATTTACTTCCTAATGATTTTTGAGTAAACTACAATGACCACAATTTCAAAATCATGAATAATTCAAGACCAAGGGCCATAAACACTATATAATCTCCACAGGCAGAAACCACGAATACTTGTTAGAGACAAGGCCAAGCATACTTTTACCAGCTAAATGGAAAGTACCTACCGGCTTCAGGTAAACCATCGGACGCCTGTTTCTGAAAGGACCGGGGCTCTTCCAAAGCCTCGCTTTACGGGGCTCTTCCAGGAAGCCCTGGAAGCTCTCCCTCCTCCAGCACCTGATGGGGGTTCATCTGTGTCTGTGGGAGGCCTTGAGAACTGGGGTGTCTCGGGGCCGTGCAGGCATGCACTGCTCAGGGCAGGACCCGAGCTGAGAGCCAGAGAGCCAGGGGTTACTTCATACGGACCAAGCACTGGTTCTCACCTGTGGCTTGGGGTGTGGGGGGGGGGGGTGTCCCACCCCAAAAGATGCGGATTTAACTGGTCTGGAAAAACGCCTAAACTTCAGGGTATGTAAAAAGCTCCAGGGTGACTCTAACGGGCAGCAATGTTTTCGACCACCGAAACAAAGCCCTTGGCATAGGGCTGGTCACAGTGCGGTTGCTGACAGCTGTCTGCTGCTCAGCAGGTGTGTGTGTGTGTGTGTGTGTGTGTGTGGAGGGCAGGGACGGCAGAATGGAGCCCCCCCACCAGCCAGGCCCAGCATTGCTTCACGGGAATAAGGCCTCTGCTGTCATTCTGCATTTTATCAAAGAAGCCAGAAGTGCACATTTTAATGCGCAAATTGTAAATGTGGACAGCTAATTTTTTTTTTTAATGGAATAGGGTCTGGGCCAAATAAAACACATCTTGGGGCTGAATTTGGCCTGCTGAGCTCACTGTGGATAGCCTTCTCTCCTCCCCTTGCCGGGTTGGCTCAGGACCACATGGAGAACTACCCAGTCCCGACCCAGGAAGGAAACAGCACGTTCACCCGCCCTGGTGCGACCAGGCCCGTGTCACCTCACCACCGAAGCAGCATAAGGCACCTGTCTGTCTGTTCCAACGAGCTCGTCTTCCCCTTGCCTTTCATGGTGACAGAGTCTGATCTCTACCTAGCATCCTGCGTTAGGTACGAGTCTCAGGAAATACAGATTTCACAGGTGATGGGGGTGCGGGTTGCAGGAGAGGAAGTGGGCAGGAAAAGCATGTTCTCATAGATCAAGATGAGCATCCTGGCAGCTTGCTATCTCCGTCTCTTGATTCTCTAACCAAACAAAAGCCCTGTTTTTTTAAAGAGTCCGCACCATCTTTTCCAGAAAGGCCTGAAAGCATTTGAATCTCTTTTGGGGTGAAACTTAGAAATTGTGATAAACATCTCCACTCTCTTTGCAGAAGGGAGATGAAGTGCTCTCGGGCAACCGGCATGATGGGAGGAGCCAGGAAAGCAGCAATCAGGGAGTCCTTGTTGCCAAGGAGAAAGACAGAGGGGGACCTGAGTATCTCCTTTCCTGCTGCCCTGTTTTGTCGATTTCCAGCCAACGTCTTCAGGTGGATAAATGCCGTGATGTTACTCTGTGACCGAAAGCCTCGGTTAGGTTGAAATACTTCATTCCTGGTTTTGGGGGAGCCCACACTAAGTCACTTGATCAAGGGGGGCTGGGAGCTTGCTGGGGCCTATGCTCACTCCTGTTCCAAGACCCTGGAAGGACTTTGTGGGAGATACGCACACCAGCTCCTGCTTCCAGAAAAATGTTCCTACCAGGAAGGAGTGACAGAATTCACTCTGGTTCAGTTTCTAGAATGGCCATCAGGGCTGACAGCTAGATGTTTTCAGCAGCACCAAGGTCCTAGCCCTCGTCCCTGGCGGGTGGCTTAAATAAAAAGGAAACCCACGCCGGCTGTTCTGGCTACAGCTGAGAAAGGAGACAAGAGGGGACAAGATGACAGCCACTGCAAAGCTCCCACGGCCCTTTGCGGTCCAACCCCAACCTGCTTCACTTGGCTGAGGATGAGGCCAACTCAGAGGACACAGGACGAATTTCAAGATTTGGTCAATACTTAAGATGAGCCTCATGCCTTCGCACGGTTCCCCTACACCCATCTGTGGCTACATACGACTCCAATACAAACTCTGGGGAGCTTGAGACTGGATCCGAGGGCCCTGAGGTACCGTCTGGGTCCTTGCTTCTACTTTGTACCCTCCGGCTCAGTAATCTTTTTTTTTTTTTTTTTAAGATTTTATTTATTTGACAGACAGAGATCACAAGTGGGCAGAGAGGCAGGCAGAGAGAGATGAGGAAGCAGGTTCCCCACTGAGCAGAGAGCCCGATGTGGGGCTCGATCCCAGTACCCTGGGATCATGACCCAAGTTGAAGGCAGAGGCTTTAACTCACTGAGCCACCCAGGCACCCCATCGGCTCAGTAATCTTGCAACCTTCCTTATCTGTGTCTGACTTTGACTTTGACCATGCTCTTCACTTGGCTTGAAAAACTGCTGCTCATTCTAAAGAGGCAGACTGCATATCGGCTTTTCTGCCTGCCTTTCTGGAGATCACTGGCAGAGTCAGGTGAGCCCTTTTCTGTACTGAAATTCCACTCTCTTTGTGCTTCTCACACGGCGTTATGATGACCCCACTGCACATCCCTTCCATCTATACGGCACCCACCATGAGATCGGGGCTGTGTCCCTCTCATCCCCTCTGCCGGGCGCAGGGCAGGTGGGCTCAGTGCGGCAGGTTTCAAGAATGGCCGCGGTATTTGTAGATTTCCCATGCAGAGGTGAGGCCTACTTCCCCACCCCTCCAACCTGGCCTGACCGTGTGACTTGCTTTAAAGAAAACCAAGTTGGCAGAAGGGACACCATGCTGTTGGGTTCCAAGCCCAAGGCTCAAGAGGGGCTACAGCTTCCGCTCTTCATGCTCTTGACCCCCTGAACCCCCAGAAGAACAAAGCTGGCTGGCTGGCTGGTGGATGAGAAAGCACTAAAAGAGAGTTGAAGCTCTGGTATTCCCATCCTCAAGGTGACATAATCCTCACTGCAAAGGCACAGTGAGCCCGGCTGAAATCAGAACTGCTGAGCCCACGTTGCCGACCCACAAAATCATGACCTAAAAGCACTGTTGCTGACATCCCTAAAACATGGGTTTAATTTGTTACACAGACAAAGCTAACTGATACACTTCCCAAGAGACTGTTACTACCAGTGACACTCTGGTTGAGACCTCAAGGTGCCAGATATCTTCCGGACCAGGATTCAAGCTGGAGACTCCGAGAGGGACAAGCAGGAGATCCAGGCGTTCTTACTCACCGGAAGGCCCCCTTCAAACAAAGCTGCCGCCCACCCACCCTCACCAGTGACACATTTACCTCCTTTTTCTCCCGCGAGCACGACCGGCTTCTGTCAGCCTTTCGCAGAGTCTGACCTGTAGCAGTTCAAAAGCAGAACCAGAGATGAAGGCTATTTTAAAGCAGCTAGTTTATCACCACAAAAGCTTTTTATTTGCAAACTGAATAGACGGGACCAATCATAATCAAATGATTTTAAGAAAATGTAGCCTATTATTATAGTGGGAAAATGCCATACTCTTGAAATAGACCAACGGCAAGGAAATGGTAATTCACACACTCGCGTCGTTTGACTGTAACGAACAAAGCCTCAGCTCTTTAATCTGGAACATTATCTGCACTCTGCCAGGGCCGACGGAAGATTTCCCAGTCGAATTACATTTTTATTAAATTGTTTGGAATTATATAAAATGCCTTCCACAAAAATGCCTTCCACAGTGTGCATACACATAACCTTTGATCAGTGCACACCAGTGGGCTTCACCAAACCCCCAAACTCGCTATCTAGGTGATGGTACAGATGTGAATTAGCAGTAATCACCCACATTTCCTATATAATGGGCAATTTCAGAGAGAATGTTGCTTTTCTTAGAAAACTGGAAGACTAACATTTGAAAGTATGCATAAATTCAACAGCTCAACATCATATGGTTTAAATATGCTGTTCCAAATGCAGTTTTCACAACTTTTATGCAAGTGTCCATCACAAAAGGATTCCTTGATGGAAAATTAATGGATTGCCTTGGTTTTAAAAGGCAACATGGGGACCTCTGCGCCTTGCCCATGTGTCTTCCAAATTACCCAGCTTTCCTCCCAGGTGGCTATTTGTGAGAAAATCAGTACCACACGTCCCATTACCCAAGAATGTTCCAAAGCAGGAGCAAAAAGACTTAGCAATGACTTATCAAGAGGCAAGAAGCGGGGACTGAGTCTCGGAGGAAAGATGTTTGTCTCTGGATGTGGTGACTGCCAGTAAGTCTACATGGGTGTGGGGGGCAGAGGGTGGGGGACCTCACAGCCGGTGATGAAGCACCGGTCAAAGGAGGACACTCTTTCCAAGAAAGTGAGAATAAGGGGAAAAGCGATGATGAACCTCTGGCAATTGCCAGAATTTAGGGCCGATATTAATAAAGGATTTGGAAAAGAGGCAGCCAGAGAACTTAGAGGAGACCTTGGATTATAAAGGATCATGGTAGAGTAGATGTCCTTTGGGTTATCTGCTCAGCTCATAAGACACCCTAAGCTGCCTCCTTCTCTCTCCCTTTCGTCCCTGTCCTCGGAGGGGAGCTCCAAGGCTGTACAGGACCCCAACCTCAGTAACCCAACTGCAGTCAACTGGAATTTGAAATTCATTTCGAAAGACAGAATTTGAAACTCGTTGGGGGACAGACTACCGAGAATGCCCAGGAGGAGCAAAGTGACCTGAAACTGATCTGTCATTGCGTTCCACAGATACCCACTTAACGTACCACTGAGATGCTGGATGCCAGCAGTGGGGAAAGGTTGTACTGTGTGCAGACAGGGAGGGTCTACGAAAACACGCTGTACTTTCTACCCAACTTTGCCATGGACCTAAAATTGCTCTAAAAAATAAGGTTTATTAATTTAAAAAACTAAGAAGAAGGCCCAAAATTAAGGACCAGGGGATCTGGGCTGTTGGATCCATTTTATCCCACCTCCTGACCCCCGATGCTCTGGAGGGAGGAACCAGGGCGGCCACTCCCAGAAACCCTTGACTGCCCTTGGTCTAAGCTGTCAGCGCAGGGACTCACTGTAGGCTGTAAGGCCGACCAGAGAGGATGGCATACCGGGTCGTAGGCCACACACGGCAGGGCTGGGAGCCAGGAGATTGGCCTGGAGCTGGAAGGTGACAGGGAGGCTTGGAGACCAGGGGTCAGACCAGAGCGTTCTACCAGCAGAGGCAGTGCTTAGGTAAGTAAGATGCCAGCAGGGAGAGAGCCCCCAGAACAAAACCAGGAAGAAGGAAAGCAGAGCTAGTCCAGGGGCAAACACGGCAGTTCCCAGAGTCTGGCTGCAGCCCTTCTGGTGCTGGTTAGACACAAACTTAGGGACATGGTCCAGTGGACAGCTGACCAGTTATGAGATTGTAGATAAGTCACAGGATCCCCCAGGATCCTTCTGGGCCATATTTTCTTCCTATTTTTTAATTTTTATTTTTATTTTAAAAGACAGGGTGAATCACCTCGGGAGTTGCTTTGTATCCCTAAAATTCTGTTACACCAATGGAGAACAGTAAGAAAAACATTAAGATGGGCCATAAAAACAACCCATTAATACAAAGAACACAAAACTTAACTACTGAAATTGGAACGCAAATCTCTCTACCAGAGTTCATTAGAAGCTGCTTATTCATTAAATTGGAAAATAACTGGCTTATTGTCCAATGAAGATAACCCAGGCTAATTACGCACACTTGTAATCTAACACCCAGTCCTCACACCACTGAGCCCCTTCTGCTCCCTGTAGCTCTGCGTGGAGGCTGCTCCTTCCTGCCAAGGACAGAAAGAACGTGTTTACACCGGACCTGTCTACTGCAGCGTCTCGAAATACCCTCCTACTTAGATCTCATCGTGTTCTCACGACGCTCAGGGAGGGAGGTGGGAGAAGCTGACATTAGTATCAAAAGATGTCGCTTGCAAAATTGAGGTGTTCCCCCTGCATTTTGCAAGGTGACCTGTCATTTTTTGCCATGAGACGGTAAATAAGGCCAAATGTAAGTGATAGATGTGGACCTCACATTATAAAACAGACATGTGCCTGGGAACGGGGGAAAAAACACCCCAGAAATGAAAAAGACACGAAGGCGTATAATATTCTCCCATGCAGGACTTCAGAAATTTTATCTGCATTTTGGACTTATTTTCAGTGGTTAGAATATTCTGACCGTTTGGTTTTACTTTGCTCTAGATGTAGACCATAACACTCAGGGCTACCCTTCAGAGGGGCGGGGAGTCTTCCTCTGCATCTGAAACCATCAGGCTGGGAAAATCAGCATCAGAATTACTCTTAACAGAGCCCTAAATCTCCTATTAAGTACAGTCCACAGGATACAGCCTTTTAAAAATTTATTATTATTTTTGTTATTGTTGTTGTTTTTTAAAGAGTTTTTTTTTTTTAAAGTTTTATTTATTTATTTGACAGTCACACAGCGAGAGAGGGAACACAAGCAGGGAGAGTGGGAGAGGGAGAAGCAGGTTTCCCGCTGAGCAGGGAGCCCGATGCGGGGCTCCATCCCAGGACCCTGGGATCATGACCTGAGCCCAAGGCGGATGCTTGATGACTGAGCCACCCAGGCGCCCTGGACACAGCCTTTTCTAACCATTGCTATAGTCTACTCCACATGTGAAATATTTGGTGCATATGGAAATGTATGCAAATACATATGCATATCATTGTGCAGTATTTCTAACTAAGTTATTCACACGGTGATTACTCCCTCTGTTTTTCCTATAAGGGTAGAAGAAGAGTGAACTTGTCCTGTAAAAGGCCAGAGAGTAAATATTTTTTATTTTTATATTTTTTAAGATTTTATTTATTTATCGAAGAGAGCAAAAGCAAGAGAGATCACAAAGGGAGAGAGAGGGACAGACTCACTGCTGAGCGGAGAGCCCCATGCAAGGCTCGATCCCAGGACTCTTGAGATCATGACCTGAGCCGAAAGCAGATGCCTAACCGACTGAGCCACCCAGGTGCCCCTGAGAATAAATATTTTTTACCTTATAGGCCGTAAGTTCATTAAATCATAAAGTCTCTGGTGCAACTACTTGACTCGGCCATCATGTTGCAAGAGCAGCACTAGACTATATGTAAACAAATGGGGGCCGCTGTGTTCCAATAAAACTTTATTCACAAACACAGGCGGCAAGCTGGATTTCGCTCCCAGGCTGTAGTCTGCTGACTCTTGCTCTAGATGGACAGTACTATCCCGCTGGTATGAGCAAGGAAGAAATGAGAAGCAAACTTTAAGGGGGTGATTGAACTGCTTTTTCAAGGTCACAGAAACGTAGCTTGTAAGTGACAGGGCTCCCTGTGCTCCAATGGCTATCTTCACTAACATCATCACCATCACAATCATATTAATCATTGTGATTATCATGTGAGCTCAACTTAAGTCGGGTTTACTCTGTGCCAGGCACTGAGCTCCAGGCTAAGTCAACAAATCAACCCATGTACTCCTCTCAACTACCCAAGAAATAGGCACTATTATCCCGCTTGTCAGATGCAGTCACTGAGACCCAAAGAGGCTAGAAAATCTGCCCTAATCACCCGAGCTAGTGAGCAGAGGAGACTGATCTGCAGCTGAGCAGTCTGGCTCCAGAACCTTCAACCCTAACCACCAGGCCACACGGATCCTTAATCAGGGCGTTAAAGACCAGTACAAGCCCACGAGAACGGACCTGGGAGGGAGTCTGATATAAGCAATTCTTTCTGTGATGCAGCTTTTCAATGTACTTTGGACTGCTAGAGCAATTAGTAAAGGGGTTGGATGAAAATGATTTCCCAATGATCAAAGAAGATGGCGTGCCAGCAGCCGGGTAAATGCCGTAAGATGCCAAGAGTGGTAAGGCAGGCTTGGCATTAGACGCTCACTCCTGTCTGCTCAGGTGAAATGCTCAGCCTTGGCAGGAAGGGTTGGGCTTTGGAGAATAAATCCAGTGGAAATCCTGCCGGCAGAGAGGGCCCATGCTGGGACCTCCCCGCCACAAAGGAGCTTTGAACAAAGAACTTGTTTCTCTCCACTGGGGGGATGGTAGAGCCATGAGGTCACAAAAATGAGCTTATTTCTTCTGTTGTCCAAACAGGAGAGCTTATATTGCTCTCATTTTATATATCTGTGGAATTTAATTTAAATGTCAAATATCCCACTGAAATACCACTTAATCTCACTAATCGGACTGGCAAAAATCAGAGGTTTGACAACATACTGTTTGCAAGAGCTAGGAAGCTGGCACTTTGGAGCACTGAGGAGAGGGGAAGTGCAGAATGACACTTTGGGTGTGTATATGGATATAAAACACCTTTGGAAGGTATTTTGACAATATCCTTAGAAGTCTAGGTGCATTTTCCTTTTGGGCCAGCAATAGCACTTCCAGGAATCCGCTGCAAAGAATTACCTCTACAAAGAGGAAATGGACGTGCAAAGGTATTCACTGTATCACAATCTGCAATAACAAATGTTGCAAATGACCCGTAGGTCTGGCAGTAGGGGCTGGATGAATAAATACGGCGAATCCACACAATGGCACAGAATACTGGGAAGCTGGAAAAAAGAATGGACAAGCTCCTTGTACATAAGGAAAAAATTGATAGGCAGAAAGTATACGAACTATGCGATCTTTTGTCTAAGAGGAAAATAAGAATAAATACTCACACCCATCCTATTTGAAGAACCACCCAGAGCTACATGTACAAAGACAAGAAATCACTGTTCCTTTTTATATTTTTTTATTTTTGAATGATGTACATGGACCTATTTCCTTTTGGAAAAATAAAAAGAAACTTAAAATATTAAATGTCCAAAGGTAGATGCAAAATTTTTAAAAAAATACAATGGAAAATGTAGATTGTTCCCATCAGGGAACCCAAGAAGGGGGAGTCAGCCAGAGGGAGAGAGAGTAGCCTCTGCGAACCTCAGCACCCCAAAGCTTGCCGAAAAGACAACACAGTATCTTGGGAAGACAAACTGTCTTCTTTCAAGAGATTGATCCACGATGCGTGAAAGAGAAGAATGAAATGATGACAAAATATGGTTTCTGGAAATTGGAACAACGGTTTCTTGGCTAAGCCAATACACTATTGGTAACCTGCTCCTTTATTTAAGGGCAAAGTTTGCATGAGATGGCCAGACAAGATGAGAAAGGAAAAAGGAAGGAGGAACAAGGAAAGGGACACTGAGACCTGTCTGGACCGGCTGTCTGGAAATCGTGGTTTCCTCGTGCTTTCTGAGCACCTACCCCTGGAGCTCCTTCCCCAGGTGACAGCTCTCAGGACTCCCTATTAGGCACAACAACACAACCTGCCCAAGGTCAGAGCAAGGAAGGGGAAGAATGGGATTAACACGCCGTCAGTCTGGCGGCTAATCCAGTGTTCCTAGACCCTGATCGCTACCAGCGTCCCCTCGTGCCAAGTGCAGGAACGCGAGCACCCCAGCCCCACTGTCATTACCACCCCAGCCCCACAGGTCTTTAGCCCCAGCCCAGCTTCCTGGACTTCCACCTGCAGCCTTTGCAAAGACACCCGTGGCACATAAGGTGGCAGGGCGGGGACACAGCAGCCTGGGGAGCTCCTGTCCAGCCTGAGGGGAATCACTATTTGGTGCTGCTGTTGAACACGACCCCAGCCAAAAATCAAGAATGAGGCTTAACTGACTGAGCCACCCAGGTGGCCCCGGGGAATCACTATTTGACGCCAGCTGCCAGTTTCCACGCAGGAATATGGGCCCAGTCTCATGGGATCGGATTTTTCTAGAGAAGACCAGTATTAGGAGAAAGTTTCTAAGTTTTAAATACTGACAAGTAGCTAAAAAAAAAAGTTTTTTAAAGTTCTCTACAGATCCAACAAAGCAGGCTTCTAGATTCTAACCGAATAGGCAACTAGGCAGAAGGCTACTTTGATGCCACGGACCATTTTTGCAGCGAAGCGGGGAGAGCCCTTTAAGGGAATCTCATCATTGTAACAGAAATCTGTTAGACAAAAAGCGTGACTGTTTGGAAGACAGGTAAACATGGACTCTGCGACACTTCCAGATTCCTTCCAATTCCCCATGCACGCCTCCAGGCTGGTTCTGGGGACTTTAAGTCACATTCTGTCTTCTGAAAGCCCAAAACAATATCCCTGTCACTCTTCCTTTGCATTTTCTGTGTAACTCAAATTCCCGGAGCCCAGTTTACTGCCAAATTACCTGAGATAAACAAGTCATGCTAAGATCCTCTTTTCCTCTCCAAACCCAAACAGCAGCTGGCAGCTAGAAATGGTTATTTATAACCTGCACACTGTTACGTGCATTTGCTTGTGCATTTCTAAAAATGCTTAGCCATGCATTCTGCGGCTGACTTCATAATTACATGAGAGCCTGGGGACAATGCTGTGCGGCGGCAGAGAGGGTAGGCGGTGGGTCAGCCTGTCTGGCTCAGCTTCTCAGTACCTGTTTGGAAACCCTGATAGCACGATTCCATTTCAGTCTGTGGTCGGCATTAAGATAGTACCCGTGAAAAGCTTAGAACAGGACCCTGCACATAGTAGGTGCTTAGCAGTGAGTGGCTCACTCCCCCATAAACGGCTGGCTGTGTGTTCATGGACCTCAGCAGGTTCTTTTGGACTCTGGTCCCCAAATGCTTCCGGAACCTTTCCTTCCTCCCCATCACCGCTCTGCGAGGCCCTTGATCATCAAAGAGCCACCGAGCAAGAGTCCTGTCTCTGTTATTCTTGGGCTTTTCCCATGGCAGCCAACTAAAAATGAGATTATATCCCTTGCCTGCTCAACCCTCCAGTGCGTTTCCCTCTGCACGGCTTGCTCTCCACTTGCGCATGCTCACATCCACACCACGCACACCTGCAGCCCGCTACTCTTTCCTCTGCTCTTTGGACTCACGATTCCTTCCTGCACCGGGTCCTTTGTCCTCAGGGTCCTCCCCTGTTAGCTCCTTCTTACCAGTCAGATCTCACTCAGCCTGAAGGGAGCTCCTTCTTCCGAGAGGACTAACTGGCACACCACCCTCCCTACTTTTTACCCTCTGCACAGCCCCTATCTGATCTTTTTCCTGTTAATGTAGTTGTGGCCTGTCTCCCCCTGCACCCCCTGCCCCAGAAATGGTCATTGTTTGGCTTTGTTTTAATCCCTGAATTTCCCATACCAGGAACAGTGCCTGGAATGGAATGGCTATCAGAGACATTTCCGGAATCTGTGAATGAATGAATGACCGAATTTTTGAATGGACAATGCCCGGAGGACTGGAGGCATGAGTATGAACTGCTATGAAGACTTCATCTTCTCTCACGATGTATTTTCCTGACCCTATCCCCCTGCTCTTTCTCAGATGGTGAAATGAAATATGACAAAGTGAGTTTAATACACCACTGGAGATAATTGGAAAATATTGATTTTTTTTTCATTTGAAACAGTAAAGATAAGAAAATGCCACACTTCTGTAATCTAATCAGTGGCTTATGTGACAGCATGCTTCTCAGGCTAAAATGTACTTTGGTAGACCTCTGTATCCGTCATACAAGTTCCCAAACCCATTCCAACTACACAGGCCAACCCAGCCCCCCACTCACAACAAGTGTGGACACTGCATTTGTGAGCCTGCGTGTGCGTAACCAAATTAAAGTGTCTTCTGAGTATCTGCTTTCCACTCCTCCCTCCCCCCACAAGGAGCTGCCAAGTAGTCCTGGAAAACATAGGAAAGGATGCATGAGCTGCCTTGGAATCCTAAAGAAAAAGATGCGTTCCTTCCTCAGACAGCTCATTTTTACTGAGATCCTATTAAGGGCTGGGTACCATTTTAAGGCCTTTAGATAGATGGATTCCTTTGATTCTCATAGCAGCCCTATGAGGAAGTCCTACTATTAATCTCTGTTTTATAAATTCAGAGTCCAGGCACCGAGAGATAAAGAAACTAATCCCCCCAAGGTCATGCGGCCTCAGAACTGGAGTCTCCTTAGTAGATCTCCATGAGCTCTCACCTAGTGGGCACCAACGGGAAGCTGGGGAGAGCTGGGAAGCAAATCTGATCCTCTGTCCTGGTTTTTCAGGGTTGCCTTTTTGCAGGCTTAAAATAAAATCTCCATCTGAAATCATGCAAGAGGCAGGACTTCCCACCACAAGGGCTCATTAGGAGGGTGGGGCGGTGGGGTGCTGGACAGAAATGGATCTGGACCTGTTCCTCCACCTCTGCAGGCATGTTGACTCCCCAGGCCGCGTCCCCAACATCTGATAAATGACAGCGGTCAGACCAGATTGGAAGTTACTCACTGGCTGAACCCACCCCACAAATATTTGTTTGGTCTCCATAATGTTTAAAAAAAAAAAAAAATTTTTTTTTTTTTTTTTTACACACCTTGGGAGATAACACGTTTTAAAATCCTGAGCTCTGGATGGTTTTGCAAACCTAAACAATCTGGCAACACAGGACTTGCCTTCCTGCCTGGCAATAGTGGTCTGAGGATGAGGACAGTGGCCTGGCAGTTGGCATGGTATCCTCTGGTTCCCAGCCCCTGCTGGCTGGTTGTCTTCCCTGCCACTGAGGTCAAGTCCAAGGTGCCGTTTATCAGCAGGTCTGAGAGGTTTTTCCCTACAGTGAAGATGAAAGTGGCCACATCTCCGGCAAAAGAGAATCGTCATCATCCTAATGGCAGTGAACACATACGGACTTATCGTGTCAGGTCCTGATCTAAGGGCTTTTAATGAACGCTTTTAATTTTCACAATAACCCCAGGGGGTGGGACTACTCTTACCTCTATTCTACCGATGACAGAGAGATGGAGGAAGCCACATACTGCAAGGAATTAGTAGGCAACCGAGTTCTTTATGAAACTGATGAATATTGCCAGGTATGCAAAGTGTACACAGGTGTTGAAAGAATCGGACATAAAGCAGCATAATGAAATACACCCTGGACACTGCAGTCACTTACATCACCTGCCTGGTCCCTGCAGGCTGCTGCTTCTTCTTCTTCTTCTTTTCTTTAAAGATTTCACTTATTTATTTGACAGAGAGAGAGTGCACTAGTAGGGGGAGCAACAGGCAGAGGGAGAGTGAGAAGCAGACTCCCTGCTGAGCAAGGAGCCCGACAGGGAAGCCCAATGCTGGGAGCAATCCGGACCCAAACCAAAGGCAGACACCCAACAGACTGAGCCACCCAGGTGCCCCCTGCAGGCTTCTATAGTTGTTTTCTTCCATAGGATCCTTAAAGAGTTCCGAAATCTATCAAGTTCCCTGGACTACATCTGGTAAGTCTCTTTTGCCACTATCAATCTTTGATTTCAGGCAGGTTCATAAAAAGGTATCTAAATAGTTTCAGATCCTTTTTAAGATCTTATCTATTTATTTGTTTGAGAGAGAGAGTGCTTGAGTGAGTTGGGGGAGGAGGAGAGTGAGGAGGGAGAGGGACAAGCAGACTCTGTGCTGAGCGCCGAGCCAATGCGGGACTTGATCTCAGGACCCCAAGATCATGATGTGAGCCCAAGCCAAAAGTTGGACACCTAACCAACTGAGCCACCTAAGCACCCCTCAACAGCCTGGGAGTCTTGAGAGAGATCATGCATGCACATGCACATACGTACACACACACACACACACACACACACACACAGGCATGTACACACATTGCATTGCAAAGTCACTCAGAGTCTGTAACAGAGTGCAGTGGTCCCTGAATGGGTTGGTGATCCAACTTCCGGCCTGGTGCTACATTGACCAAAAACCCTCCTATCCCCCAAGGACATGTTAAGTCAGGGGCTGTCTCCAGAGTATCCATCAGCTAAGGGTGGTCAAGGTAGCATCAGAATCAAAAATGAGGCAGGAGGTGGGAGCGATGGTGAACCCGCTGGGGGAAAAAAATGGGAGGACAGGAACGCTAACTGCAAAGTAGAGGGATTGCAACAGGGGCTGGGGGTGTAGTGAAGGTAGCTAGGTGAAGGCACATTATTAGGACTGGTCCGAACGACTCCAAAGGACAATGTCTGGGGGGACCATGCTTTTCTCCTTAGCGAAAGAGGAGCCAGGTGAGATCTCTGGAAGCTTGACCTGTAGGCTTGGCTGCAAGGGCTTTTCCTCTGCCTGTTTTATGGAGACCAGCCAGCAATTCACAAAGGGACAAACCAGTTGATCTCTTTCCTACTTACAATGTTAGCCCAGCAAACACTCATGAACATCTCCCTGTGCCAGTCCTGGGGCCAAATGCTGGCTAGACAGAGGAACAAGAGTGGGTTTCTGTCCCCAAGGAAGAGGAAAGGCATGAAGCCCAGTACCTGGGACACAGCAGGATACATGAGGGGGCCAAGGGACCCCACCATGTGGGAGGAGTTAACTTTGCAGGTGGTATCAGTCACCACAATCCACAGTGTGGAAGTGACCTGAAAGAGACAGCTTCCGGGGAACACAGCAAGGGGAAGGGAGGGAGGCGGGAAAGAATATGGTGTGCACGAGAAATGGCCAGCTTCCTGAGCTGGCTTGGGCAGTGGTTGAAATGTCAGATGTCTATAGGCTTAGGCTAACATTCTCAACGCAAGAAAAAGGCACTTGCTGACCGATGTCATCAGCCAGAAGAGGTCAAACTGTCATCACATGTCCAAGGTCAAGAGGGACCAAGATTCAGGGCTGGAGGACCAGGGCTTTGTGGGAATGCAGGCCCATAGGCCAAAGCATCCTTCCATCAAGAGACTGACAAATCCAGGTTTTTATGAGAAACCACAACTTTTAAATATGGAAAAGCTCATCAGTGGACCCAGTTCAGGCCACCATAACACCTCTCTGAACATGAAGGTAGGCAGGTAGGTGGGTATCTAAATGTGAGACTTAAGACTGGCAGACCAACCAAGGGATAGGGGAAGGGAGGCACATGGCTTTCCCAGGGAAATTCTCAGATTTAAGGGGCTGTGACCACGGCAATTGCGACCACTTATTAAAGTTACAAGGGTCAAGCTGTTCATCAGCAGTCAGTCTGGTGCCATTGAGGATAATGGACACCTCTTTCCTCTTACATGAAGTGAGCTGTGGACAGCTCCTCCTCCCAACTAACCACGTTGCTCCTGGCAGCCCTCTCCTACTTGGGAAGAGGCGCAGCCACAGGGTCAGATCCTGAGGGAGCCAAGGAGGTAGGCAAGAGCAGGGCCTTCTGAACTGTGCTCTTCGACCAGACTCATGGCCTGGACTTGCCCACAGACTCACGTCCCAAGTCTAACAACCTGGCCACACATGGATGGGGACAAGTTTGAGACAGGTCTTTGAGGACATACTCTACACACAGAGACTCTGTGGGCCACGTATTTATTTTGCCTGCTGAATGCCTGCTTTGTGGAGCGTACACGTTAATTGGCTGAGTCCCAGTTCTGCTCTCTGCTGGCTGCGGGCTATAAATGGGCCAATGACACTGAGTGTCGTAGGGAGTTGTCTCAAGAATCAAATCAGATCCTGCATGGCAGGGGCTGGCCAGCTTTTCCAGGAAAGGGCCAGATGGTCAAGAGTTTTGGCTGTATGGACTATATGGTCTCCGCCACAACTAATCACCTTTGCCACTGAGGCTTGAAGAGATCCATAGACTGTACGCATTTATATGCAAGTGGGCATAGCTGTGTTCCAATAAATCTTTATTTACAAAAGCAGGCAGGGAGCCAGGCTGCTTTGAGAAAGGGAAGACCTTTGCAGATGTTACTTTCTAGGGAATCCAATGTGGGATTAGAGTTAGCTGTTGATGACTGGCTTTCTCATCAGATTATGAAGTTCTTCCGGGCAGAGAATATATCCCCCATTTTTTCTTTCAGATTAAAATGAAGAGAACAGGTATATACGGCACATTGTGCCGCACAACAGTAATCCATAGGGATTTCCAAAATCACCCAAGTGAATACAAGAACAGGATTGTAACTTCAGATGCCTCTGGGGCCCAGGCAGGGAACACATACAATGCGCGGCAGGGGCATTCAGGGAGGTGCTGTGGCAAAGTGCAAAGTGTGCCTCCTTGTTGGAGGAGGGTCTCCATTTGGCTCCAGCTATGAAAAAGCTGTTGCCATGCACAACTGTGATTTGGTGTTAATAGATTTTATTGATCTTTGTTAAGAAAATACCACAATAAGGTATTTATGAGAAATCCCTCCATTTTTCAATGTTCTGATGACTTGTTCAAAATTTGAAAAAAATAAAACATTATGGACCAAGGAAATGGACTGTGGGCTGATTCATTTAGAGGCCCCCAATTTGTAACCTCTGGTTTAAAGTTCATTTTCAAATCTGGTACATTGCTCCTTTTTTTTTTTTTTAAGGTGAAAAAAATGTTCAAAAACATCAATTTAAAGAAAGCTTTTAAAAATTTTTTTTTAATATTTTAGTTATTTATTTTGACAGACAGAGATCACAAGTAGGCAGAGAGGGAGGGGGAAGCAGGCTCCCTGCCGAGCAGAAAGTCCGATGTGGGGCTCGATCTCCGGACCCTGGGATCATGAACTGAGCCGAAGGCTGAGGCTTTAACCCACTGAGCGACCCAGGTGCCCCAACTTAAAGAAAGTTTTAAGGTACTACAAGGAGGGGTGCCTGGGTGGCTTAGTCAGTTAAGCATGTGACTCTTGATCGCAGCTCAGGTCTTGATCTCACGGCTGTGAGTTCAGGCCCCACGTTGGGCTCTGTGCCGGGCGTGGAGCCTAATTTAAAAAGAAAAAGAAAAAAAAAAGAATACTACAATAAACTCCCATCTACTCTTCACTTAGATCCAGTCTTAACTCGTCTTGATATCTCTGGATTCCAGCACACAGAAGGCACCGAAATGTGGACTTACTAAATGAATGTCCTAAGGAAGAATAAGCAAAACATAGAGCGTCAACTTCCTCTAAGCTAAAAATCACTGAACTGGATCCAACTCAAGGATGGGTGCAAAGAAGGAAGGAAGACAGAACAAACATAGAGACTCCACGGACAATGCATTTATTTTGCCTGCTGAATGCCTGCTTTGTTCTAGTTCACATCATTTTTGGCTTGGTTTATTTTAAATACTAAGAGAAACGAACAAATCACCAGGAGCCCAGGTGAATACCGTACCAGACCAGAAGAGACCAGACATGCTGACAGCATACTTTCAACAAAATCTTACTAATTCAACCGTCACCCGTTTTGCAGTTTGGGATTATTTAGACAAGCTAGGCTAAATTTCATCTTGGCATTATTAATTCTTTGAGAAAGTGTACTAAGCAAATGAACAGGATAAGCGGGGAAATGTTGAATATCTGCTCTGGGGAGAGCAAGAGCAAATGAACAGCTTTAAAATCCTTTCTAATTATGTTGATGTGCTGAACTTTTGTCTAATTATTATGTTCCTTGAAAACTGAGCAGAAATATTTTTTTTCCTTGAACCATTTCATATTCCAAAAGCACTGGAAGAAATGACTTTAACATAAAGGTGAACACTTCATAGCAAAAGACTCACACATTGCTCGTTTACATTCAGGTAAATAAAAAATGCCAGGCGTTGGCTTTTCCTTTAAACAAACAGAGGGCTAATTACAGATTATTATTTGCTGGAGAGCTTCATCAGAATCCCCCCTCCCTCTTCTGCCAGCTGAAGTCTGCCCATTTGCAGATAATGATAGAATTCGCTACCATGGGGGCGCCTGGGTGGCTCAGTGGGTTAAAGCCTCTGCCTTCGGCTCAGGTCATGATCCCAGAGTCCTGGGATTGAGCCGCGCATCGGACTCTCTGCTCGGGGGGAGCCTGCTTCCACCTCTCTCTCTGCCTGCCTCTGCCTACTTGTGATCTCTCTCTCTCTGTGTCAAATAAATAAATAAAATATTAAAAAAAAAAAAAAAGAATTCGCTACCATATCCGAGTGCTTTTTACAAGGAAGACTTGGTGTTATGTGTGTTCACATTTAATCTCGTATAATTCAACAGTGGATTACCAGATCAAACAAAGTAAGTCTTATCATCAGCTCCATTTTATTGACAGGAAAACTGAGGCTCAGAGAGGTCAGAGTACACAGCGGAGATGTGAATCCACCAGTACACAGCCCCCCAAATATATCAACATCACGTCACACTGCATTGCAGAGCCAGTTGAAACTTGCCCAAAGCCAAAGCAAATGGGCCAGGAAAAATGTGAAAAACAATGGTGATTTGGACCTGCAAAATCAGCCAAATTGGGGCGCCTGGGTGGCTCAGTGGGTTAAGCCGCTGCCTTCGGCTCAGGTCATGATCTCAGGGTCCTGGGATCGAGTCCCACATCGGGCTCTCTGCTCGGCAGGGGGCCTGCTTCCCTCTCTCTCTCTCTATGCCTGCCTCTCTGACTACTTGTGATTTCTCTCTGTCAAATAAATAAATAAAATCTTTAAAAAAAAAAAAAAAAAAGCCACTTAAAAAAAAAAAAAAAAAATCAGCCAAATTATAATCCAGTTTGGGGACACTTGCTAGATACTTAAGCTTTTGTAAGTTTGGGAAGTAAACATCTTTTCAATAAGGCCAGGCTTGGCGTATCTAGTTGGCTAGACTCTCAGTTCATCATGGCATGCTTCACTTTACCCATCAGGTAGGTGCCTATAAAACTGTTGTGTAAGGGGCATCTGGGCGGCTCAGTTGTTAAGCCTCTGCCTTCAGCTCAGGTCATGATCTCAGGGTCCAGGGAACCAGACCCACATCGGGCTCCCCGCTCAGCAGGAAGCCTGCTTCTCCCTCTCCCACTCCCCCTGCTTGTGCTCCCTCTCTCGCTTTGTCTCTATCAAATAAATAAATAAAATATTTTTTTAAAAAGTTGTGTAAATCTAAGTCTTAAAAATTGTAATGTAAAAGGGATCCTTTGAATGCTAAATCTGATCTTAGGGCAAATGCTTTCTTAAAGAGAACAAGTTTTTCCTTTTTGTAGCCAATCTGTAAATTAACAGGTTCCTCAGTCGGGCCATGCTAACGCTTTAGGAGTGAGCGAGATGATGAGAGAGCAACTGAGCGGGACTTCTTGAAAATGATCTATAGCGATGTTTCTCAAACTGTTTTCCCCAGACCCTGGGAGGAAGAGGGGTTCACAAGGACAAAACCATTTTCATCACAATTCTAGGACATCTTCACCACGTTGCTATCTGCACTGATGATGGGACAGTGGCAGTAGGTAAAACTGTTACAGGGCAGTGGCACCAAACTGTCCTAGTAGTCGTTGTATTCTTTACTGCCATGTATTCATGATAAATCAACAACAACCAAAAAAAATCACTGTCACCTAAGAATATCCTTATGAAATAGTAAAAGTTAGTTTTACTTAATTTCTTCTCATGAGTCCACAGCTTTTCAATATTCTGTGTGACACAATGGCAAATACACACCAAGCACTTCCGCTACAAGCCAAAATATAATGGTTGATCCCAGAAAACACTTATGTGTGCTTGTTTGAGTTACCAGCTGAACTAGCCACATATGTATAGAATGCTATTTTTACTTGAATACAACTAACAAACTCTAATTATTCAGACCTGGGTGTCTCACAGACACTTTCTCAAATAGGGAAAAAAACAAAAAAAGAAAGAAAGAAAAGAAAAGAAAGTGAGCAGTCCCTTCAAGGAAACAACTGACGGGTTTATTGCCCAAATGAAACTTGTTTCTACTACCTAGAGTTTAGCAGCTTAAACTTCTTGCTAAAAAATGAGCCAGGTGGTGATATTAACAAATAGGATTTTCCTGATATTGTATAATGACATTCCACTTGATATTACATAATGGAATTTTTAATGTCAACATTTGGAAGATTTGCAGAACTCAGTAAACCAACATTTTCCAAATGACCAATGCCTAATGTAATAAAATCATACATGGGTAAAATATCTGAACAAAGGGCAAAATAAACCAGTGGATTTTAAATATAACAGAGAACAAAAGGTTCACCAATACGGTCTCAGCACATTGTACGTACCCTTCAAGTAACTACCATGTGCTAAGTTTTGATGTAGCATCAAAAAAGAATGTCTACAGTTATTTGAACAGGCAATTAAAATCTGTGTGAGGCCAGACTTTCTTCATATACACTAGCCAAAAGACACAACAGTTTGGTTGCTGAAACAGAAATGAGAGTCTAGTTATTTTCTGTCAAGCCAGACATTGAAGAGATTTGAGACGATGTAAAATAATGCTACTCTTCCTACTAATGGGGGGGGGGGCATGGCGATCTTTCATTAAAATTATTACTTATACTCAGAAGTAATGGGCTTACTGTTATTTTTTAAGATTTATTTTACTGAGAGAGAGAAAGCACACTGAGTGTGGGGAGCCGCAGACAGAAGGAATCTTAAGCAGATTCCCTGCTGAGTGTGGAGTCCATCTCGGGGCTCCATTTCACAACCCATGAGATCATGACCTGAGCCAAAACCAAGATCCGGATACTTAACCAACTAAGCCCCCCAGGCGCCCCAAGTTTACTGTTATTTTTAAGTAGTTGATACATGAGTGTTCTAAGATGTTCTCAGCTTTACTTCCTGATATGGTAAATATCCTAGATATAATACACCTAAAGCTCTTTCGAGGTTAAGTGCATAAAGGTGTCCTGCAGTTAAAAATATTTGAGAACTGTTATTCTGTAGCAATGTTACATTGATCTTTCTACCAGGCAAACTGGAAATCACCTTTTATAGTACCTCCAAAGTACAAAGGGCAAAGACGTCTTTTAAGTATAGATCAGACTGTTCAATCAAAATAAAATCCCCCCCCCCCCCACTGCATTAAGTGGATACAAGGAACAAATTCCTGAAAGCAAGGGACAGTGGTGACCCGAGAACAATGATCTGGATTCTAGCACAGATCCTAACAGTCTGTGTAGACATTAGTCTTCCTATCTTCAAAAGGAGGTCAGAACAGCCTATTTTTAGATTGTTTCCAGGGGTCCATTCCATGATTCTAATCAGGAACTCTAAATAGTGGCCCGGAGGCGGCATCTGGCCGTCTGGCCTTCAGGCCGAGAGGCTGTCAGGGTAGTTAGAGAAGTGTCCTAGGGAAATAATTGGTTGGAACTGAGTGAGAAGCTTTCCTTTGGAAAGGGGAATCGATTTCCAATCACGGCCCGAGCCAGCCCCCCCGACGTGCCCCTGCAGCTGTATCTCCCTTTGCGATGTCAGGAATGAAGGGCCTCCAAAATCCGTCCCCACATCTCAAAGCTCTTGTCATTTAACTCCAGAGACACAGTGTCCGTCTGGGTTTCTTACTCCCTCCGCCACTTGCTGGCTCTTCGATTTGGGGCGCGTGAACTTAATTCCTTTGAGCCTCCGTTCCTTCACTTGCCAAACAGGCTGACCCCACTGACCTCAAAGGGCAGGAATGAAGCTTCACGAGGTGTTGCCCGGCGGCGCTGGCCCGAGAGTTCCTGGCCCACGGAACAGTGCTCCATGCTCAACATCCAAGCGCAGAAAAAGAGCCCGCCCTCCGCTTCGCCGACCCACCTCACCCACTCGGTGCTCCCAGAAGCCGACGGCCGCGCTCCCCAAGACCACGCTGACCCCACACCACCTCCCAGATCTCACCGGGCCACCTCCGAGGAAGACACGCGAGACCCCGCCTCGGACGCCTGCCTCTGCTTTCCACGCTAAGCCTCCCCCGGGCCCCCGACCTGCACCGGGTTCCTACAGCAACGCAACTCTGCACCGTGGTCCAGCCACTGACCTCTCCCCCCGCCCCCCACCGGCCTCTTCTCCCATCCCTGACCCCTAGGGCTCCCTTGCCCCTCTGACCAGAGGCCCCCCGAGGTCAGGCAGCGGTGGCCCAGGGCTCTCTTGCCTAGGATTCTGCCCGAGGGAGCTGAGGCAGGGACGGCAGAACAACGGCCCGACCCCCCGGAGGGGCCCGCGGACACTCACCGTCCATCCCTCGAGGCGGCGGTTCCGGGTGCTCGCACCGGAAGCGGCCCCTACACTGTTTGCAGTTCCCCTGGTTACTGCGCGGTTCCGGACCAATGGCGGCGGAGCGTCGACGCCTGAGCCCGCCCCCAAAGGGCGCAACGTCACGTCCGCGCTCTTGGGACTCCTCCTCCGATCCGTAGGTCCGGCCCGCCTCCCGCGGCCGGCGATCGTTCTGCGCAGGCGCGCCGGAGGGCCTTTCGGGTCCTGGTGCGCAGGCGCCCGGGGAGCCGCGCACTGAAGTAGCAATGGACGCGCTGGAGTCGTTGTTGGACGAGGTGGCTCTGGAGGGGCTTGACGGCCTGTGTCTGCCCGCGCTGTGGAGCCGTCTGGAGACGCGGGTGCCTCCCTTCCCGCTGCCTTTGGAGCCCTACACGCAGGAGTTCCTTTGGCGGGCCCTTGCCACCCACCCGGGCATCAGCTTCTATGAAGAGCCCCGGGAGCGACCCGACCTCCAGCTCCAGGACCGGTCAGCGGCCTGGCCCCGAGGCGGGCGGGCGGGCGGGCGGGCGGCGCGGAGCCCGGCCTCGGAGGGCGCTGGGAGGGGCCCCGGGTCTGACGGGAGGGGGCGGGAGGAAGGAGTGGCGCCGAGGGGCGGGGTGGGGGTGGGGCAGGACCGCGGGTCCGATGGGGGCGCCGAGGGGTGGGGGTGGGGGTGGGGCAGGACCGCGGGTCCGATGGGGGCGCCGAGGGGCGGGGTGGGGGTGGGGCAGGACCGCGGGTCCGACGGGGGCGCCGAGGGGCGGGGTGGGGGTGGGGGCAGGACCGCGGGTCCGACGGGGGCGCCGAGGGGCGGGGTGGGGGTGGGGGCAGGACCGCGGGTCCGACGGGGGCGCCGAGGGGTGGGGTGGGGGTGGGGCAGGACCGCGGGTCCGATGGGGGCGCCGAGGGGCGGGGTGGGGGTGGGGGCAGGACCGCGGGTCCGATGGGGGCGCCGAGGGGTGGGGTGGGGGTGGGGCAGGACCGCGGGTCCGATGGGGGCGCCGAGGGGCGGGGTGGGGGTGGGGCAGGACCGCGGGTCCGATGGGGGCGCCGAGGGGCGGGGTGGGGGTGGGGGCAGGACGGCGGGTCCGATGGGGGCGCCGAGGGGCGGGGTGGGGGTGGGGCAGGACCGCGGGTCCGATGGGGGCGCCGAGGGGCGGGGTGGGGGTGGGGGCAGGACGGCGGGTCCGATGGGGGCGCCGAGGGGCGGGGTGGGGGTGGGGCAGGACCGCGGGTCTGATGGGAGCGCGGCGGTAAGGCTGGCTGGGGGTCCCTCGGGCCTGGCGGAGCCCGGGCCTCGGGTGGCGTTGGGGGTCGTTTGCTGACGTCCCGTTCGGTCCGTGTAGGTGTTTGGGTGGTGGTGAGCAGGACTGGGGCGGGGGGGGGGGTGCTCCTTTTTCGTGGTGGAAAGGAAGTCAGTTCAGATGGAGGCTGGAGACTCTGAGTTTAGCCACCCTTTGTGGGGCGTTCTCAGTGCTGGACTGGAGAACCTAAGGCAGCTAGACGTAGGCGTAACGGCAAGGTTGGCAATAATAATAATAATAATAGAACAGCCACAACAGCGGCCAGCGTTGATTGCTTATGGTTGGCCTGTTACTGTACTGTAAGATCCTGTTTTGGGAGGTTCAGGAGGTGGATCTCCCTTGATCCTCGGCGGTAGGCGCTATCACTGTCCCCATTTTGCAGAAGAGGAACCGGAGTCCTAGATTGAGGAACCTGTCCAACGTTCCCGAGATGATAAGTGACCAGAGTGTTGATTTAAACTCACACAGCCTGTCTCCTTAATAGAGTCTGTGCCGTTAAGCCACGTTGTGAGGAGAGGTTCCCAGAAGTAATACTGGAAACGAGACTTCAAGACTGGATTTAGATGGCCAGTTGGCAGGGTACTCTGGAGAGAGAACCGCCAACGTGGAAAGCGTAAAGGAGGAGAAATAAGTGTGGTTGAGGTGCAGGACTGGAGATGGGGAATGGGGAATAGTAGTAGTTGGGACTTACATGCACGCGTATTGTGAGCTAGGACTTGCTGCTAATATCCTGACATAGAGCAAGTTAATTTTGTTTAAAGATTTTATTTATTTATTTGACAGAGATCGCAAGTAGGCAGAGAGGCAGGCAGAGAGAGAGAGAGAGAGGAGGAAGCAGGCTCCCCGCGGAGCAGAGCCCGACACGGGGCTCGATCCCAAGACCCCGCGAGCCCAAGACCCCGAGACCACCACCCAAGCCGAAGGCAGAGGTTTTAAACCACTGAGCCACCCAGGCGTCCCTCGCAAGTTAATTTTTACAATAATTTTAGGAGGTGGGTATAATCATTCCTGTTTTCCCGGAGAGAAAAGTCAGGCCCAGAGATGATAAGAGATGTCGTTCAAGGTATCTGCTAGCAAGAGCGGAAACCAGAATTTGAGTCCATGAAGTTTGGCCTACAGAATCTTCTCTGCCCTTAGCGATAGGACTGGAGAGGTAATCAGTGGTCTTTAATCCACTTAAAGAGTTTATCCTTTATCAAAAGAACCATTGGAAGCCCTGCCTCCCCTCCCCCAAAGAAGGGTCAGACTGAGGGCAGAGTGTGAAGTTGAGAGATTTTAGTAATCCCATCACCACCGATCCCGGTTTGATGTGGTTTGTCGGTTGGGGTTCGGAACCAACAGGCGGAGAAAGAATTCTGCAGGAGTCTTCGGTGCTACAAGACTTTAATTAAAGCATGGGAACAGGACCGGTGGGGCAGAAAGAGCAGCACAGTGGTTGTATGAGGGGGGGGCGGGACCAGTTTATAAACTTTCAAGTTGGGGGACGTGAAGACAAAGGGAGGTTTCCAAACAGACTCTCCTATGTTAAAGAAAACTCACAGGACCCTGGAGGCCTGGCTGTTTTCAAGCGAAGGTTGGTTGTTCCCTCTAGCAAAGCATCAACTTGAAAACAGTTGGGAGCTTTCTGGAGGAACTTGACTCTTCTGCCTTAGGTAACAATGGGCTGCAGGGTATGAGGAAATTTAATTTCATCTACATTTCTTTCTTGCCTTTGGTCTCCGCATCAGTTTTGCTTCCTGTGGGGCAGGTGAGATCCATAAGAGAAGCAGATGGCATCAAGACGTAGGAAGCAGAAGAATCAAGAGGATTTGGTGCCTGGGTATGGGGTATTGGAGAGGGGGAATCAGGGATGATGGCTTCTGATTCCTGATGTTCAGCCTCCTGAATGAATATTGATCCCCGTCCCTGTTAGTAGGGAACACAGAAGAGGAGCAGGGTTGTTGAGTCTCGGGGAAGGTGGGCTAGATGCTGAATGTACTTTGAGTCCCATGGAATTCAAGGTTCCTTTGGGTGATCCGTGGCGATTCTGTGCAGTAAACATGTTGCTTCCTTGGGCGAAAGCAGGCCAGAGGGAGGGATAGAGCTGGACATGGGCAGTCATCCCGTATGGTTGGCTATTAAAGCCATGAGCCAGGATCATCCCTGGAAGAGAATATGGTGTGGTGGGAGACCTAAGACATGGCCCACAGGTGCACCTGTGTTGAAAGACTGCATGGAGAACTAGGAACCGTCTAAGAAGCCTAGGAAGGTGCGGCTGGAGAGGTGGAGGACAGCAGTCCACAGCCGCCTCTTGGCAGGTGGTGCCAGATGTGATTTGGGAATGGGGGATAAAGCCGGGTAGAGAGATCACAGAGAAGGCACGGAAGGAAAGGGCCGGTAAGTGTAAGTGGGATTTAGCCTCAACTAGACTAGCTCAGGCTGTGAACAGGGTTTGTTAGGAAAGCCTCACAGACTTGGCTGGCTGCATAAAGGAAGAAACGCAAGTCAGTGCCGTCCCCGTGACATTGATACGACGTATTTGGGAGAAAGTGGAGAGGAGGGACTCCGTTGGAGGCGGAGAAGAGGCAGTCATAGCTTCGATTTGGATCTCCTTGAATTCAGGGTGTTTGGTGGACAATGGGAGACGCAGGATCAATGTTTGCAGGAGAAGACAGGACTGAGGATTCAGAGGTGAAAATTGTTAACATGCAGGCATTGGATTTGGAGGGAAACGGAACGGCCATGACTTGGGCCAGTAAGATGGTTCTGGTTCTATCGTTCAGCTTCTGGGGTGGATTTGGGAGACCTTTCCGAGGTCTGTGTTCTTTGGGATAGAAAGGCAGGAATGCTGCTCTAATCTGCATTTGCAGGACTAGAGGACGGAGTGAGCTCTGGCTCTCTGATCTCTGCAGGAGGCCGTCAGAAGAACGCGCCAGGGGCGCCTGGGTGGCTCCGGTCAGTGAAGCATCCGGCTCTTGGTTTCTGGTTTCGGCTCAGGTCACGATCTCAGGGGCGTGAGATCCAGCCCTGCTTTGGGCTCCCAGCGTGAAGTCTGCCTGGGATTCTTTACTTCTTTCTCTCCCTCCTGGAGTGCTCCCTTTCTAAAAATAAAACAATCTTTAATTAAAAAGAAAGGAAGAAAAGAAGAGGAGAGCGAGGAACCAAGTATGTATTTTTCCGGAGCTGAGTGTCCTTTGGTATGTGTGCTTTCCCCCTTTTAGCTATGAAGAGATTGACTTGGAAACCGGCATTTTGGAGTCCCGGAGGGATCCAGTCGCTCTGGAGGATGTCTACCCCATTCATATGATCTTGGAGAATAAGGACGGCATCCAGGGCTCTTGCCGGTACTTCAAGGAGAGGAAGAACATAACCAATGACATCAGGACCAAGACTTTACAGCCCCGTTGTATGATGGCGGAAGCTTTTGGCAGGTAAGCTGCGGAAGCTCCGCGGCTTCGGAGCCTCACGGGCCCCCTCCTGCCTTGAAGCCAAGCGGGGACAGTCAGAGCGCGGAGACCGGTCAGTGTGTCAGCCCTGCACCAAGCAAGCTCCCCGCCCTGCACCCCACTCTTGGGGGTGCTAAATTGGCTCGGGGGCCTGTTTTCTCTTTCCCTTGTGTCCCCAGGCCTGGCGCAGTGGGGCAGAGCAGCCGGCTTTCATTTGCATCAGTGCCTTGCCTTCTCCTGTCCAGGCTAGGGCTCCCGTTTCCCCGAGTGGCGAATGCAGGGAGCCAGTCCCCACTCCCACCTCGCTTCCCACTTCACAGACCAGGGAGAAGCTGCCGGTGGGAACTCGGCCGACTTCCGGCTGCTTCTGCAACGTGTCCACGTCTTCCTGTCTCCGCATTCCCTTGCTTTCCCCGCTGGGGCTCCCAACCCCGCTGTAATGACTCGCCCGTCTTACAATAGGACCTTCCCTGGACCTCGGATCTCTGGGGCTGTAGAGCACTCCTGCTGCTCGCAGCTGTGCTTCCTGGAAGAAAGAGCTCTTTCTCCTTCACGCCTCTGCCCGCTGATGTCTGCCTTTATTTCTTCCCCGAAATCTTACCCTCTAAGATTCCTACTAACCAGCCTGGGGACGCTGTTTGGCCCTAAGTTCCTGACCCTTCCACCCCAGGTCAGGGAGTTTTAAAGCTTTTGTCCCGTGGCTTCCTGCTTTGTTTTTCTGTTCTGGTCCATCCTCACCGTCCTGGACTCCCCGACTTCCATCCACCCCTTAGATGTTGGGCTGCTCCCAAGGGCACTTTCTCTTCCCCAGACGTCTCCCAAGTGCCACATGTAGAGTTCAGTAACGCCTTCCTCAGTGTGCCCAGAAGTTAGAGCATCACAACTCCTTCACCCCAAACCTGCCTCCTCTTCCCTTCTTTGCCTCTTCGGTGACGTCCTCTGCTCCAGGGTATCCCCTTGTGCCTGCTGTACGAGCCGCAGACCTGGGACTCCGGGGCCCCTTCTCTCCGGACTTACTCTGCATTCAGCTGGCCACCAAGTCCTGTGGACTTGACCTTCTCAGACCGTCTTTGGCCTCAGGATAATGCAAGAGTCTCCTGCCTGCCTTCTTGCTGTCTCCCTCTTTCTTCCTCTCTCTCCCTCTTTCTCTCTCTCTCTTTTTTTAAGATTTCTTTATTTATTTTAGAATAAATAAAGGAGCCTCCCTGCTAAGCCCAGGGCCGGATGCGGGGCTGGATCCCATGAGCCTGAGATCATGACCTGAGCCAGCATCAAGAGTCAGACGCTCAGCTAGACGCCCCTGTCTCTCCTTTCTGGAACTTTCCATACCACATGGCGCATTTTTTTCTCTAAGACAGAATTGTGATGAACAGTGCCTTGGTCACTTGGGAGGTGTTTCCAACTGGGCACATGTGCCCTGTATACATGCTTTGTTTAGCCAGCATGGTGTTCTTTTTGGTTTTAATTTTATTTCATTGCTGATATTTAAAATCTGGATTTCTAGCTCCTCTTAAAAAACAAAACAAACAAAAAAATAGGATCTAGCTGCCTTGGCACTGATTTTCACTTGGTGATACAGGCCAGAGCCACGGGTCGTGTCCCACCTAGTGCTCCACACTCTGCAGCCCCCGCCTGCTGACCGTAGCCCATCGGCCTGTGTGGGACCTACCCTCTGCCCCCCCAGCTCTCCCACTGTAGCCCTGCAGCCAGCCTGAGCTTTCCTTGTGCCGTGGCCCAAATTTGCACGGCTCATTTCTGTCTCAGGGCCATTGCACTCTTCTGCTTAGAATGTTCTGCCTCACATCTTCCCGTCTCTATCCCCTCCTCTTAGTCAGTTTTCAGCTCGGCTCCTCAGAAAGCATCCCTGTTGCCCAGGTACCGTTATGTTACTCTCTGTTGTACCAAAAATGATCTTTTACTTATTTACTTACTTATTGAATATATATATATATATGGAAGGAATCTTGAGCAGGCTCTGTGCCCAGTGTGGTGCCCTGCGCAGAGCTCGGTCTCACAACCCTGAGATCACAACCTGACCCAAAATCAAGAGTCAGGTGCTTAACTGACTAGAGCCACCCAGGCACCCCCAGTACCAGACGTAGTCTGGAGTGTTGATTCACGCCACCCCTTCCTCACCGGAGTGTAAACTCTTGAGGGCGGAAACCCTGTCTTGTTTATGGCTGTATCTCTAGGACCTAGAATATGCCTGGCACCGCCTCAGCTCCTAAAAATGTCATTGACTCATGGGTGATCCTGATGGGTGTGGGGTTACAGCCCCTGACCTGTGTCATGACATCTGACCTCCCCGCGATGGCCCTGCAGGACCCTTCAGGATGTGGACTCCCACTGACCCCTTGAGCTCACCTTCTGCTTTCTCGCTTGGGAGCCCAACCCCCACTTTCCAGCCAGGCCACACCACTTGCCTCCCAGGAAGGCCTGCTCCTTCATGCCTCCGGAAGCTTGGAGGTTCTGCTTTCTTGTCCCTCACCCACCCTGCTGACTGCACATTCTAGGGTCCCCTCCTATGAGAGCATCCCCTGGTTACCGTGCACACGTTCTGTTCACACAGGCAGGCTGGATTGGGGGCTCCTCGAGTAATGGCATTTCATAGGCTTGGCCACCAGAGTTGCTCTCTGCCGGCTCTTGGGCCCTAGGGTAATCGCTCCCTCTCCTGACTTTCCCCTTCAGCCGACCGTGAGCTCCTTGCCGGGAGATACCGCTTTTATTTATCTTGGTATCTCTGGTACTTCGCATTGTGCTTAATCAGTACTTGACATCCTGTCTGAGGGCCATACTCAGCACTTCCGGCCGTGCAGGAGTCCCTGAGTCAGCTAACTGGAATGTCGGGATTTTAATGTCCAGTGCCGTAAACCTGAGCGCATTTGAAGAGCAGCAGGCCGGGTCCCCTGGTCTCAAACTTGCTTTTCCCGGCTGACCTCTGCCAGTTTCACTTCGTAAGCCTGTTTGAGGTGAGAGAGCATAGATTCTCAGTCTGTGACGGAGGGAGAGGAGCAGCCAGGCGGAGGAAGCAGCTTGTTCGGGACCAGCAGGGCCAAGGAGGGTAAGAAGCAGAGCTGTGGCGGGTGCATGGGTGCACCGGACATTCCAGGCCCTGGGGGTTCGGTCTGAGTGTCTTAGCGAGACTGTGGAGGGTGCACCGGACATTCCAGGCCCTGGGGGTTCGGTCTGAGTGTCTTAGCGAGACTGTGGAGGGTGCACCGGACATTCCAGGCCCTGGGGGTTCGGTCTGAGTGTCTTAGCGAGACTGTGGAGGGTGCACCGGACATTCCAGGCCCTGGGGGTTCGGTCTGAGTGTCTTAGCGAGACTGTGGGGGGTGCACCGGACATTCCAGGCCCTGGGGGTTCGGTCTGAGTGTCTTAGCGAGACTGTGGAGGGTGCACCGGACATTCCAGGCCCTGGGGGTTCGGTCTGAGTGTCTTAGCGAGACTGTGGAGGGTGCACCGGACATTCCAGGCCCTGGGGGTTCGGTCTGAGTGTCTTAGCGAGACTGTGGAGGGCTCCACGCAAGATGACAGGATTGGTTCTGTTCAGCCCAAACACCATGCAGTTTGGAGACGGGGCATTGTGAATTTCTAAGAAGCAGTACAAAATGGTGATTGTCTAAGATTCTGTTTTTTCACATTTTGATTCTCTTCAAGTCACTTCAAGTTATTTCTTCCATGCGGTTGTTCTTGTTTGCAGGTGGGGAAAGAGACTGATCATCGTTGCCTCCCAGGACATGCGTTACAGGGCCTTGATAGGCTTGGAGGGTGACCCGGACCTGAAACTCCCCGACTTCTCTTACTGCATTTTGGAGCGATTAGGCCGGTCCCGGTGGCAAGGGGAGCTCCAGCGAGACCTCCATACCACTGCTTTCAAGTGAGAGCATGATTCTCTTCTCTTGAGATGCTAGGCCTCCCCGATGACTGTGCCCTGCTCCCGGGCAGGCCTGTTGACTTCCCTTCCCCATCCCTCTCCAGCCGGCCGCGGGGGCAGTCTGCAGCCCGTGATGATTGGGCGGCGGCGCTTTGTTGTTTGAAGAGACCGTGGGGCGACCGTATGGTGTCCAGACCAGGCATCTTGAGAGTGCAATGTGGAGCTCTGAGGGGAGCCGGAGCTGCGGGCGTAAATCGGGCCGGCTGGAGTGTAGCGTGACCTTACTCATGGGCTACTGCAGGACTGGAGACCTGTCCCATTCCTTTCCCTTTCCCCAGGCTTCTGTCCCCTCTCCCATCCACCTCTGCTGGGGGTCTGGGGTGCGCTGAGGCTGAGGCATGCCTGTTCTTTCGAGGCCATAGTCCCTTGGAGTGGCTGGATAGGAAGTGTGTGTCTCTAGCACTTAACGTTCACAGGAGAGGCCTCTACTGTTGGGTGAAAGCCGCCAGCAAAGCAAAATGGCATAGCCATGCTCTTCTCTCCTCCAGGGTTGATGCTGGGAAGCTCCACTATCACCGGAAAATTCTGAACAAAAACGGGCTCATCACGATGCAGTCCCATGTGATCCGATTACCCACTGGAGCCCAGCAGCACTCCATTCTCCTCCTCCTGAACCGGTTTCACGTGGACAGGTACAGCGTGCAGACCCAAAACACTTGGTTCTGGTGATATTTCAGCCGTGGATTAGACCTCTACACATCATAGAGACAGAATCACATGACTACAGCTTTTTTTTTTTTTTAAGATTTTATTTATTTGATAGAGAGATCACAAGTAGGCAGAGAGGCAGGCAGAGAGACGGGGGAAGCAGGCTCCCTGCTAAGCAGAGAGCCTGATGTGGAGCTTGATCCCAGGACCCTGAGATCATGACCTGAGCCAAAGGGAGAGGTTTAACCCACTGAGCCCCCCAGGTGCCCCATGACTACAGCTTTTTAAGAAAAATATTTATGGTCTATTTCTGATGAAAATAAGTCATGCTGATTTAGAAAATTTGGAGATTATACAGAAAAGAAGGAGGAAAAAATCCTGTAAACCCACAGGCCGGCAGTAGGAACTGTTAACATGTTGGGGAAATTCTGGGAAGAGTGTAAAAGTAACAACAAATAAATCGAATTAGATTCGTTACAGTGACAGAATTGAGAGTGAATTCTTTCCAGTTTAAAATGGGCGTGTTTTTCCGACAGCAGCTCTAGAGGGCGTGAGGGGAGGTTTCCGCTGAGCGAGTGCTGTGGGACATGTTGCCGTTCAGCTTTGTGTCCTCGTCCGGGCGGATAGCAAGGTGGTGAGGGGTGCACACTCCCTTCTGAGCATCAGAGAGTGGGAGTGAGTCTCTCTTTGCTCCTCCCTGTTGGGGTAACTGCCTGGCATAGGAATGGGGGAAAGAAAAGGTCCACCACCATTTAGGGAGGCCTCTCCTCCAGCACCTCGTGCCCTCCTTGATGGGGGGTGCAGCGACCAGGGTAGGGGAGGCAGAGTTGGTGAAGGACCTAGAACAACATGGTCTTGGGCGAGGAGGCTGGACGCCCCCGAGTCCGTGGCCACAGTGTCCAGTGGTGGAGGCACGTGGTGCACGGGAGACTTGAGGGGCAGTAGGCATTCCCCTTCCCTGGACCACGGGGAATGACTCGGAGTCTCCCCTCGCCAGATGACCCAGGGCTTGCCCTTCACCCAGGGGTCTGGCGCACGTACTCCAGCAGAGAGGTGGATAAACACCGAGGCTTTGCAGTACCCGCTACATAGCACTGGCCTGGACCCAGAGAAGCGTCCGGTACATGTGTCTAGATAGACTCTTGACTGAGGAGTTCCAGTACCCGCTACATAGCACTGGCCTGGACCCAGAGAAGCGTCCGGTACATGTGTCTAGATAGACTCTTGACTGAGGAGTTCCAGTACCCGCTACATAGCACTGGCCTGGACCCAGAGAAGCGTCCGGTACATGTGTCTAGATAGACTCTTGACTGAGGAGTTCCAGTACCCGCTACATAGCACTGGCCTGGACCCAGAGAAGCGTCCGGTACATGTGTCTAGATAGACTCTTGACTGAGGAGTTCCAGTACCCGCTACATAGCACTGGCCTGGACCCAGAGAAGCGTCCGGTACATGTGTCTAGATAGACTCTTGACTGAGGAGTTCCAGTACCCGCTACATAGCACTGGCCTGGACCCAGAGAAGCGTCCGATACATGTGTCTAGATAGACTCTTGACTGAGGAGTTCCAGTACCCGCTACATAGCACTGGCCTGGACCCAGAGAAGCGTCCGATACATGTGTCTAGATAGACTCTTGACTGAGGAGTTCCAGTACCCGCTACATAGCACTGGCCTGGACCCAGAGAAGCGTCCGGTACATGTGTCTAGATAGACTCTTGACTGAGGAGTTCCAGTACCCGCTACATAGCACTGGCCTGGACCCAGAGAAGCGTCCGGTACATGTGTCTAGATAGACTCTTGACTGAGGAGTTCCAGTACCCGCTACATAGCACTGGCCTGGACCCAGAGAAGCGTCCGGTACATGTGTCTAGATAGACTCTTGACTGAGGAGTTCCAGTTCCCGCTACATAGCACTGGCCTGGACCCAGAGAAGCGTCCGGTACATGTGTCTAGATAGACTCTTGACTGAGGAGTTCCAGTTCCCGCTACATAGCACTGGCCTGGACCCAGAGAAGCGTCCGGTACATGTGTCTAGATAGACTCTTGACTGAGGAGTTCCAGTACCCGCTACATAGCACTGGCCTGGACCCAGAGAAGCGTCCGGTACATGTGTCTAGATAGACTCTTGACTGAGGAGTTCCAGTACCCGCTACATAGCACTGGCCTGGACCCAGAGAAGCGTCCGGTACATGTGTCTAGATAGACTCTTGACTGAGGAGTTCCAGTACCCGCTACATAGCACTGGCCTGGACCCAGAGAAGCGTCCGGTACATGTGTCTAGATAGACTCTTGACTGAGGAGTTCCAGTACCCGCTACATAGCACTGGCCTGGACCCAGAGAAGCGTCCGGTACATGTGTCTAGATAGACTCTTGACTGAGGAGTTCCAGTACCCGCTACATAGCACTGGCCTGGACCCAGAGAAGCGTCCGGTACATGTGTCTAGATAGACTCTTGACTGAGGAGTTCCAGTACCCGCTACATAGCACTGGCCTGGACCCAGAGAAGCGTCCGGTACATGTGTCTAGATAGACTCTTGACTGAGGAGTTCCAGTACCCGCTACATAGCACTGGCCTGGACCCAGAGAAGCGTCCGGTACATGTGTCTAGATAGACTCTTGACTGAGGAGTTCCAGTACCCGCTACATAGCACTGGCCTGGACCCAGAGAAGCGTCCGGTACATGTGTCTAGATAGACTCTTGACTGAGGAGTTCCAGTTCCCGCTACATAGCACTGGCCTGGACCCAGAGAAGCGTCCGGTACATGTGTCTAGATAGACTCTTGACTGAGGAGTTCCAGTACCCGCTACATAGCAATGGCATGGACCCAGAGAAGCGTCCGGTACATGTGTCTAGATAGACTCTTGACTGAGGAGTTCCAGTACCCGCTACATAGCACTGGCCTGGACCCAGAGAAGCGTCCGGTACATGTGTCTAGATAGACTCTTGACTGAGGAGTTCCAGTACCCGCTACATAGCACTGGCCTGGACCCAGAGAAGCGTCCGATACATGTGTCTAGATAGACTCTTGACGAGGAGTTCCAGTACCCGCTACATAGCACTGGCCTGGACCCAGGGAAGCGTCCGGTACATGTGTCTAGATAGACTCTTGACTGAGGAGTTCCAGTACCCGCTACATAGCACTGGCCTGGACCCAGAGAAGCGTCCGGTACATGTGTCTAGATAGACTCTTGACTGAGGAGTTCCAGTACCCGCTACATAGCACTGGCCTGGACCCAGAGAAGCGTCCGGTACATGTGTCTAGATAGACTCTTGACTGAGGAGTTCCAGTACCCGCTACATAGCACTGGCCTGGACCCAGAGAAGCGTCCGGTACATGTGTCTAGATAGACTCTTGACTGAGGAGTTCCAGTACCCGCTACATAGCACTGGCCTGGACCCAGAGAAGCGTCCGGTACATGTGTCTAGATAGACTCTTGACGAGGAGTTCCAGGAGTAATGATATCACTGTATTCCTGTCAAAATTCCAAGTTCAGCTTCAAACCTGTGTTTTAGAAATCCTGCCTTAGAGAGAATCGTGCTTCAAGAATTTGAATTTTATTTATTTATCTTACTATGCATTGGTTAAATACCCATATCAGCAGACTCCTCACTGGCGTGTGGCCTGTGTCTACAGAGAACACAGGTGGCAGCCGTGGCTGGCAGGGAGAACAGTGGACTAAGTCATCTGTACTTGACTTGGACAAAGTCACTTGAGCTCTCTGAAGCGTGGTTTCCTCTTCTGGAGCATGACCACGACCCAGTGCCCGGTACTGGTCTACGTACAGGAAATACCTGTGCCTGCCTTTTTTCATGCCTTGAGAGGCAGTCAAAGTGGAGATGTGGGCGTTGACTCTGAATCCCATACATACAACCTCCCTGCCCCAGGCCTGTGGGCATTTAGAGCCAAGGTCACCTTCCCCTGGCACCCACAGTCCGGGAGCCTTCCGCTCTCTTTCATAGCTTCCTTGGCGGCCATTAGCTTGGAAGCCATCATGACACAGTAAAAATGAGGTGGAAGTTGGGGCCATCTGTTCCTGGGAAGTCAGAGGAGAAGCTGTACTCAGGATCAGAGACGTCAGGACAGCGAAGTGAGCACTGGGTGTGGCAGAGACCTAGGTTCGCTTAGGTTCGCCTCTTGACTCTGACTTTTCAGAAAACCCTGTTTACGTCTTTTTTTTTTTTTTTTTTTAAGATTTTATTTACTTATTTGACAGAGAGAAATCACAAGTAGATGGAGAGGCAGGCAGAGAGAGAGAGGAGGAAGCAGGGTCTCTGCTGAGCAGAGAGCCCGATGCGGGACTCGATCTCAGGACTCTGAGATCATGACCTGAGCCGAAGGCAGCGGCTTAACCCACTGAGCCACCCAGGCGCCCAACCCTGTTTACTTCTTTATTAAATAATCGCTTTACCAAGTGAATCGTGCAGAAAATAGAAGGTGCTTCCTAAACTTTATGGTTTTATAAAAACACAAGGCATTTTCAAGAATCACGACAGCTGCAGCCAGAGAGTCTGGTCTGTACGCCGTCGCTACTTAGTGCTTTTTGCCATGTGACCGAACCGCTCCAAGCTGTGGTCTCTACCCCGCCAGGTGCGGAATGTGGCCTGGACAGTGGCTGAGACCTAGGACGCAGGTGGTCTGGTCTGATATGTTGTCAGTTTAAGTCTTGTGATCTTTAAAAAACAGGCGCTCTTTAGTAATAGGTTTGAAAAGATGAATTGTTCTGTGTTTCTCACAGGAGGAGCAAATATGACATCCTCATGGAGAAGCTCTCGGGTGTGCTGAGCACACGGACTAACCAGATGGAGACCCTGGGTAGGCTGAGGGAGGAACTGGTGAGTGCCCGGGGCCGCCTGGGGGCCAGGCTGGAATGGTCCGTGCCGCAGCCTGGACCTGCTTGTCGAGTGTGGATTAAATGACTGGCAGTTGGAAGCCGTTAATGGACTCGACCATCCCTCATCTTGAAACAAGTGCGATCTTCTTTGTTTCACAGGATAAGAAAGTGCTCAGTCCTTTGTTGGAGGCCCTCATGCTCTTAACTGGCCCCATTTCTCCCCCCACACTCACAGTTTGCTCTAGGACGTGCTGTACGAGTTCATATGGAATGGCCAGTCCGGACACTTAGGGGTGCTTCCGTAAGCGCACTTCTAATTCTTTCCCCATTGGCTTGATACGGAAAGGGCATGGTGACTTTGCAGAGATGCAGGCGAGCTGGTGCTGGGGGAAAAGCACAGACTGGCCCGCTTAGTCTCTGGGCCCCCAGAGGAGAGGCAGGAATGAAGCAGGGAGAGGAGAGCACGGAGAGGCCTCGCCGCCTCCAGGCCGGTGAGAACAGTCCTCGCCAGGAGCTAGGGAAGAGCCGGCATGGCAAAGGGGACAGAAACATTGTCCTGGAGCTTAAGATGGCAGAACTGAAAACCTAAAGTTTAAAGTCAGGTGATTTGAGTCACAGTGATTAGTCCACAAAGGGACGTGGTGTGGAGTCTGGATTATCGGCCCCAGGATAATCTGTGCTCCTCGCCTCGTGCTGTTGCATTGGGGTGAAGCCCCAGTCTCTGGTTCCATCAGAGAGGGAAAGGGGCCTCTCCTCTAATGCTAGATCTACTACATGCCCAGGTCTCTTTAAAATATTTTATTTGGGGCGCCTGGGTGGCTCAGTCTGTTGGGCATCTGCCTCTGGCTCGGGTCATGATCCCAGCGTCCTGGGATTAAGCCCCACAGGGGGCTCCCTGCTCAGTGCAGAGCCTGCTTCTCCCTCTCTGCCCCTTTTCCCTGCTTATGCTCTCTCTCACAAATAAAATCTTTAAAAAGTAATAATAATAAAAGTAAAAGATTTTATTTATTAGGAACCCTAGGTGTCTCAGTTGGTTAGACATCTACCTTTGGCTTCAGTCACGATCCCAGAGTCCTGGAATCGAGTCCCACGTAGGGCTCCTTGCTTAACGGGGCCCTGCTTCTCCCTCTGCCTGCTGCTTCCCTTGTTTGTGGGCTGGCTCTCTCTTTCTGATGAATAAATAAAATCTTTTTTTAAAAAACTGTGTTTATTGAGAGAAAGCGTGTACATGTGAGGAGGGGGAAGGGCAGAGGGAGAAAATCCCAACCCAGGGCTCGATCCCAGGACCCTGGGATCATGACCTGAGCCGAAATCAAGAATTGGGTGCTCAACTGACTGAGCCGCCGGGGCGCGCCATCCCGGGTCTGTTTAGAGCACAGATTCTGGGGCTTACAGGTCAGATTTGGCCTGTGTGTTGTTAAAAGTAATTTGACATGGCTTTTTTTTTTTTTTTTTTTTTAATTGAGAGTTCACATAAAAACCTAAGTGTCCAGCTTCCTTTGAAATACCAGAGGCTCCGGCAAGCCTGGGCCAGGCCTGCAGTTTCTCCCAACAGCCGTCAGCTCGGGCCAGCTGTGCACTCACCTAACCGGCCTCGCCCCAGGACCCTTCCTTCCTGTCACCTCTCAGACAGCAGGCCTGTGTCATTTGTCAGTACACATGCAGTGCTGTTTGTGATAAGAAGTATTTTTCGGTATTTGAGTCTCCATCAGAAGTGGAAAATGAAAGGCAGACCGATAAAGCTTCTTTAGGGACCCTCGTAGAAATTAAGAAAATTCCTCCTCGCTTAAGCAGCAAATTCTGCACACTGCTTCACGTTCCTTGTCCAGCACACACTGCAGAATGAAGCCTCTGCCCGGCCGGGTCACTGAGGCATGGGGAGAGCAGGCTCGTCTGGTGACACAGGTCACCATGGCCTCGCTCAGTTCCGTTACTTACCCAGCAAATACTGCAGCAAGCGTCTGCTCAGAGTCGGAGCTGGGTGCCGCACCGCGGTGACAGAAGTTAGGATGACAGGTCTTACACTGTCATGGAGCGGTGTCACCGGAGGGCAGCCATGTGAACACATACTTAGGCTCGAAGCCCATCTAAAAGGATGACGTCCGAGCTCCGTGAAGGACGCACTTTCTTCAGAGCTGGGAGAAGCTTTAGGGAGCAACGTCTGGCCAAGCGGGGCTTTGAAGGTGACGTGTTCCCCAAGTAGACAAGAACTGGCATTTCAGGCCCGGGAGAGCGGTTCGGGGCTGACGTGTCGGAGGTGCGGGAATCCAGTCGCAGTGCTTGGGCAGGGGTCACAGACCTGGGGCTGGGGAGGGAAGATGGGGCTGGCTCAGAGAGGTCCAGAGCGGCAGGCTGAGGGGCTGGGCTGTGGCCTTCAGCCTCGTAAACTGCTGGCTGCAGTTCATGGATGGAGAAGTTGCATCTTTTTTTTTAAAGATTTTATTTATTTATTTGACAGAGATTGCAAGTAGGCAGAGAGGCAGGCAGAGAGAGAGAAGGGGAAGCAGGCTCCCCACTGAACAAAGAGCCCCACGTGGGGCTCGATCCCAGGACCCTGGGATCATGACCTGAGCCAAAGGCAGAGGCTTTAACCCACTGAGCCACCCAGGCGCCCCGAGAAGTTGCATCTTGAGGAAACAAGCCAGGAGCAGGACGAGAGCTTGGAGGTGCAGGCGGGAGGCGGATGTTGGCGGCTAGAGCCGGGCTCCCAAGTGGCAGACTGCTGGAGTCCTTGGAGATGTTTCGATGACTGGGCCCAGGATGTGAGGGGGAATGGGGGGGCGGGCATGGAGGAGAAGGAATCTTTGCTGTCTGGCTGGAGTGATTGCGTCTCCCCGAAATGGACAGGGCTGAGGGCAGGCTCAGGACAGCAGGGAGCAGGCCCACTTGTTTGCTGCTCAAGCCCCAGCAGGCGGACGGCCAGGGCCAAGCCCATGATCGGTGCTCAGTAAATATTTGTGGAATGAATGCATGAATCAAGTAGAGTGTACAGAAAGACGAACACATTTGCGGGAGCATGAGGCGCGTGACAAATCCGACTTGAGGATTTATTGAGTCTGAAGATCTGAGACTTTTCACTTGGCGATGTCTGGTCGGCAGCTGGAAATAGGGTCAGAGGGAGCTGAGCAGGACTTAGTGAATAATTAGCCGATACAGGAGGTTGATGCCATGAATATGGATGCTGTCTTTTTTGGGGCGTGGGGGAGGCTCACGCTATTCCTTTCCCTTTTTGCAGGGCAGATTGTGTGAGTCCCTGATGGCAGACCCCCAGAAGCTGGGACTGCATCATCCTCCCTTGCTTCGGATGGTCCAGGACTTAGGACCATATGTTAGGGGCTGGGATTTGATGGATGAACTTCCGTAGGGTCTTTCCGTGATGCTGGGGGCACAGCTAGATTAACGATAGAGCCCATTTACAAGCCGCTGTGTTTGAATGAGCCATATGTGAGTTGTCTGTATTTTTTTGATAGCCGTATGTTCTCCTGCCCAAGGGCTGGGAGACGCGCGGGCCTTGAGAGGTGATCACACATACGTGGCGGCAGCCCGCGCACATTTGTTCCATCTCCGTCTCCCAGAGAGGGAGAGGAAAGCCGTGAGACTCCAGGGACGGCTCCCTTGGCTCCGTCCACGGCTTACAGTAGCCGGAACTGGCCTCATGACTCCAGGGGTTGCAAAGGCAAATGCAAGTAAGCGGCCAAGATGGATACATGAAAGAATGAAACAGGCCAAGTAGGGAAAAAATGGTTTTGCTGTTGGTACGGATTCAAGAAATATTTAATTTTCCTCTTGGCTGTCCTGAGAGAAGATGGCACCTGCCGGTAGCAGATAGGAGCTGACCTTCAGCTCTGATCTGCGAGGGGCCGACGGGGCCACTTTGCCTGGGCACCCCTGGCCTGGCTCCCCGCGGGGGTCGCCCTGAGGACCCACAGTCCCAGGATTTGTTGCCCGAGTTCTTCCAAGTGTGGCCAGAACCTTTTTTTTTTTTTTTTGGAGTGAAGTCTCACTTTAACGTTGGCAAGTAAATCACTCATTTTCACAAACGTGTAGATGGGAAAACATGACCTATGCCGGAAGCTGCTCGTTGATGACCCCTGCGGTTAGAGGCACATAGGGGTCACTTTGGTCACATCGCCTCATGGCGCTGTGAGTGGTAGGGTGCACACACCCCTCCTCATTTTGTGGAAGCTTCGCTGATAAACTGAAAATTTTTTTGGCACTACATTTTTTTTTTTTTCTATTTTTTTTTCCATTGCCCAGGGAAGGTGTGTGTGTGCTTTGTGAGAGAGAGTGTGTGTGTGTTAATAGCACACTCGAATTTAAGAAAACCAGGCACTGACAGTATGCAATGAAAAACCGCCTTGTGGCTCTGCCCTGCCGTCTGCCTCACTCCCGGCCCTACGTGTCCTTTCAGGATCTTCGAGCAAATAAACCTCTTTGCCCCTTTTGTCATCGAAACCATTTATAGAATCTTGTATTTAGTGCTCTGGACCTTGCTTCTGTTTCCTCGACGGCGTACTTGCAGGCTTTCCTCCTTAGCCCCTCCTGTGTTCTCTCGTTCAAGGGAGTCGGTTACCCCGGGTTAACCCTGAACCTGTGTTTGCTGACAGGACTTCAGGGGTTGCGATCGCCTCGCTCGCGTCTGACGGCAGCTCTTACGTTGTGTTTTGGCAGGGGCTGTGCGAGAGGACATTTAAGCGGCTGTACCAGTACATGCTGAATGCTGGCCTTGCGAAGGTGGTGTCTCTCCCGTTGCAAGAGATCCACCCTGAGTGTGGGCCTTGTAAGACAAAGAAAGGTAAAGGTCACAGCCTCTGTCCCCTTGGCTGTGCAGACGGCTTTCACTTCTCCCTTCCAAGTTCAGCTTTTCTCTCTCCCTGCGTTCAGCCTCGCCGTGGGGTGACGGCACATTTGTTGGACTCTTCATTCCTCAGCGCCTCGCTTAGGGTCCCCTGTAGCAAAGTGCTCAGGAAATGTTTGCTGAGCGAAAGTAATCCTAAGTGCCAGCACGCGTCTCTGGGCAGATGTCCCTCCAACATCTCAGCTTCGTGGTGTCCAGAAACAGGTCCCATCTTTTCCTTGTTACGCTAAACCACTCTTCTTTCCAGCGTTTTGAAAATACCAGAGCTGTGTTGCATGATCTCAGTATTCTGTAGCCCTTGCAAGGTTGGTGGCAGTGTCACCTTTTACATAGAAGAAAATTAAAGGTAAGAGATGCGAAGTAATTTACGTAAGGTTGAGCCATCGGTAAGTGATGGATGGGGATTTGAACCTTCCAGGAAAATTAAACTAAGGACTGTATACTGTAAAACTTTAAAAAAAAACCTTCCTTAGTCTTTTATTTTCTCTGTTCTTGATTTTTTTTTTATGTCGTGCTGTTCGTGACGAACCGAATGAAGCTTCTTAAATGAAGCTGAGGGTCTTAAATGAAGCTTCTTAAATGAAGCTGAGGGTCAGGGCTTTCAGTAGAAGATGATAGATGGGACATGCGCATTTATCTGCCCTCTCCCCAGCCTCTCCCCTAGTGATGACAGGGATGTAAAGGGAATCAGCCTGCAGGTACAAAGAGACTAGGACAGGAATGACAGCAGAGAGTCGTCAGCAGTGTTCTGGAGCTCGATGCAGAAGGACAGTAGTAACAGACTGAGCAGCCTGGGGAGACTCAATGCCAGTGAAGGGCAGTCGCCAAGAATTGACGCCTCAGACCCTGAAATAAATGAAAAATGTGGCGATTCCAGGTACCTTTGAAGACCAGTCCGGATGGTGCCGGAGGCCAGAGGGTTGGTTGGCTGTGTGTGTCGGAAACTGCGGCTTCCCCAGCCCTCGCCCCTCCTCTGCATAGCCAGTCAAGAGGCCCTTTCCCACAAAGCTTTGGCTTTTTCTACTTCTCAAGATAAGATGCATTGGAAGGTTCCTGGATTCACAGACCCCGCTGGGGACAGGTGGTGTGCTGAAAATAGGACACTAAAAGGGGAGGGTTCTCTCACTGTGGTTCCAGATTTGGCTCTAGAACATTGGCAGCGAGACTTAGTGTCCCCTAGGCTGGTGGCTGGAGGCTCCTTTTCTGTAGAAACCAACCGGTCCAAGAGAAAAGTCTTTTAGATACTGAAATTAGGGCGATCCCAACAAAACCGCTGGCCCCTGCCCACTCAAGCCTACACGGAAGGCCACTCAGTTGCTCCTTCCCCTTCCCCACCCCGCACAACACCCAAGTCTTTGGGCAGCAATTGAATGCTTCACCAAACACTTGAGAAGTCTAATAGGAATGTAACAGAAACAAACAAATGTAGGAAATAGAAACAAAGTGAGGAGGAGAGAAAACCTAAAAGAATTGGCAGAGAGAAAGCATTGCATCCATGAAAACACGGGGAGAAGCGCTCAAGGAGGGACGTGCAGAAAATAAAAAAGAGCTCTTGCAAATAGAAGAAATGTGACTATTGCAACAAAAGAATGAGCAGAAGGGAAGGTAGTGAGAAAAAGTGGAGAAAAATCTCTCAGAAAAACTCAAAGGAGGTGAGAAACAGAGCTAAGTCGAAAGTAAGACGCTAAGCCTAGATGGTCCAGCGTCTGCACAAAGGGCTCGGGGAGAGACGGAATGTGTGCAGAGGAAGAAGGAAGACAGTGAGCGAGTCTCCCAGATCTGCAGGACACAAGTTCTGGAGAGCAAAAGACCCATCAGGTGCCTCGCACAAAGAACACGCCGAACCCCACACCAAAGCCTAACGCCCTGGGACTTTGGAAACCTGGAGCAAGGGAGACTTCAGGGAGGAGAAGGCCGACTTCCAGTAGTAACTGAAGCCGGCTGGCCTCGGGGCAGTGCTTTCATGCTAACGGGAATGCATCTTCCATCTGGAGCTCTCTGGTCTGCTTTCGCGGCAGTCCACTGTGAAAATACGGAGGTTTTCACACATTCAGATCTGAAACCGCTCATCTCGTATCTCCCATGTTCCCTTCCAGGAAGCTGCGGGAGGGTAGAGACCATCAAACAGCAGACCGAAAGAAGAGGCAGGAAAAGTGGGGTCCGGGTCGTGGGGGAGACCAGGAAAAACATGGGGAGGTGGTGAAGGGAAATCGCTGTGATGGGCGCCATGGCAACCAGCCACACGGGAGCAGGGCGGAAGCGCTCTGGAGGGAAGGAAGTCCGTGCAAAGGATCAGCTTCTCAGTGAGTGAGTGTTTAGAGAAGGTTGT
Organism: Mustela erminea; assembly: GCF_009829155.1. NCBI lineage: Eukaryota > Metazoa > Chordata > Mammalia > Carnivora > Mustelidae > Mustela > Mustela erminea. Next base: position 2,309,915 of record NC_045633.1, read on the forward strand.
GGGTTGGCAGAGGGCCTGCGTGGGAATTAGTGTCAGGTACGCACACGACCAAGGCAGTGGGAAAGCACGAAGTTACTAAGGCCAAAGAAAACCAGAAGGTGTATAAGAAAAAAAGGTTAGAGCCTGACTTTGTGGGCACAGTAGGGAACCTCCAGAGGCTGGCTTCTGTCACTGCAGCTCAGGAGAGAGTGTGCTGACGGACCGACAGCAGCCTCCCCAGTGAGCAGCTCTGTGTACTGGAGGTCGGCAGTCATGTTTGGCAAGTGGCCGTGAACTGCTGGTCTGAGGGGCTCTGTTTCTTCCTTGACCTTGCTGAACTGATCGGTCGCTGCCCATCCTGCCTGGCTTCCCTGTGTCGGAGCAAAGTTTGTGAAGGAGATGGTAACAGACAAACATTACAGGTGAAGAAACCAAGGCAGGTGTCCCCAGCGGTCAGGAAGGCCCCCAGAGGGGACCTCACTTTTGAGTCCCTTCAGTGCCAAGGGCACTTGGGACTGGTCGAATGCCTGAGATCCCTCCAGAAAGGTGGCGTCAGCCTTTTCAGTAGAAAGAAAGCCAGGAAGTACCGCCAGGTCCTGTAGCAGGGATGAAAGTCCCAGAGGTGTCCTGGGGACTGCTCTGCGTGCTTAATACCGAAATGACCTGTGGGTCTGTTAATTTATTTCCTGATTTATTGGAAGGAAGACATTAAAAATAAACAGATAGAATGATTATATTTTTAAAGGAAAGAGAAACTGAGAAGGAGACGCCCTTAAAGAAACTTTCTTGCTGATCAGGCAGCCACAGAGCAAAGCTTGTCCCAGGCTTGGGGTCCCTGGAAATGTAAGCCTGCCCTTGCAACTAAGACACCAACCAGAGCAAACTCTGTTGTCAGACAGCCCTGGGTCAGAATTCTCATTCTGTCACATCTGTTGGGGTGACCTTCTGCAAGTTTTGGCCTCTCCCCGCCTCAGCAGAATTATCTGGGGGTAATAATGCGACTTTCCAGAGTGTCGTGGGGCTTACAGAAGACCTGTACACAGCAGGGGCCACAGACTAGTGAGTGGCCACGTGTAGCAATGTGATTTGCTTGGCTCACAGTGTGTGTTTTCATTGAATTCATTGCTGAGTATTTAAAAATCAGAAATTGTCCCTAAAAAGTCAGCCTTTCAACTTCCCTGCAAAAAGTGAAATTAGGCAACGTTAAACTGCATTTCTTTAATAGCCATCAGCCAGGCAGAGAGATGCTGCTGCCTTTCTACAGGCCCATCTTCCCCACCCCCCAAGGACACCCTGCCGCCTGCTTTGTGTGTCTGCGTCACATGGTGTGTGGTCCCCGTTTTCTTGAAGCCTAGTGTTGGCAAGAGAAGTCCAGAAACCCCCCAAGACTGGCTACTGATGATCGTGATGGCTTTAGCTCCTTACGTGAGCTGAAGTGGGCAGACCCCTAAGACAGTGACCATCAGACATCTTAGATTGTCACACACCAGCCCGGTAGAGCCCAGAGCCCGTTCTGACGGTTCAGGAGAATCATCTCATTCCGGGCTGGTCTTGTTCCCCACCTCCTGCTGCTTGGGCTCATGGGCTGGGTGCCCCTCACTCCCAGCGTGACTCAGGTGTTTCTCTATGTGACTCGTTTCCAGCTAGGCCAGGAGCTCCTTGAGAGTGGGGGCCCCGCCTGTCATGTACTTTTATCCTTGAGGCCTCTGCAGCGTCTGCTCGGAACAATGTAGGTGCTGAGCAAGTGTTCAGCAAATTTAATTTAATTAGGCAGGACTTGGTTCCTCTCCTTGTGCAGGAGACAAGGGATGAAGGCAGTTTTAGTCTTTTTGTCTTGTGCCTTGTCTTCCCAATTTACAGAATTAACATAAACCTTCCCTCTAAGGCATTATAGCACAGACAAGACTTAAATAATAAATAAAGATGATGGATTACTTCATGTAAATTTACAGGTGTGCCTGGATATATACGAGTTGTTTCTAAGAGCTGTAAATAAAGAGTTTGGATTTGGGCATATTTCAAGTACATTACAGGAAGCCGCAGTGATCTGCTTTGCAAAAAGAAAAAAAAAAAGCCTCGGTTATAAAAACGGTCACCCTGAACTGATCTGTTTTGCAAAATTTGGATTATATTCTTCAAGTGTTTGCTAGTCATACTGTGTTTATTCATTTGGGCTGAGAACAAAGGGGAAGAGAAAGAGAAGTTAACTTTGTGATTCTTCGGAAAATGATGGCCAACTGGTAGCAGGTGACAGAAGTTGTGTGCCCTGGGGCGCGTGACGGGCTCAGTCAGCGGCTTGTCCAGCACCGAAAAGGATGGAGAAGCGGTCCGAACACCTGGATTCCCCGTTTTCCCTGTTTAGGATATAGACTCTTCCCATAGCTATTAATTCATGTCCCTTAAGAAGAAAGAACAAATTCAACAAGATTACAGGATACAAGGTTAATATACAAAAGTATTAACGATGTGAAAACAAAATTAAGAAAGCAATTCTGTAGCATCAAAAAAAAATAACACACTTGGGAATAATGCATTCAAGCACACAAAGTATAAAACAGTCTGAGAACTACAGAACAGTGTGGACAAATTTAAGATCTAAGCAGATGGGAACATCCCTTGTTCATGGATCTGGAGATTTATTTATTTATTTATTTATTTAGATTTTATTTGGGGGAGAGAGAGAGAGCACGAGCGAGGGGAGGAGCAGAGGGAGAAGCAGACTCACCACCGAGCCACTGACCAGGAAGCCTCAATGTGGGGCTCGGTCCCGGGATCCTGAGACCTAAGCCGAAGGCAGACCCTTAACCGACTGAGCCACGCAGGCGCTCTGGATCTGGAGTTTTAATGTAAAGATGGCAGCACTCCCCAAACCAGGAAAATACCAACTGATGTGTAGACTTCGGCAAGCTAATTCTGAAGTTCATACGGAATTGCAGGGTGTCCAGAAAGTTAGTCTTGAGAAATAAGAATCAAGTACTGTAGGAAGACTTACACTTCTCAGTTTTGAAACTACTGCAGAGCAACAATAATCAAGCCAGTACGGTACTGCCACAAGGACAGACCGATCAAGGAGTAGAATTGAGAGTGTGGGACGTACACCCACATGCCGTGGTCTGCTGATTTTCAGCAGGCGTGCCAAGACCATCCAACTAAGGAAGAAGCCAGTCACAAAAGGCTATTGCTATAGGAGTCCATTTGAAGGAAAGTCCAGAGTGGGGAATCTAGAAGTAGATCAGTGAGCGCCTCGGGGCACCCAGGGTGCCAGCTGCAAGGTCTAAGGTGGGGAAGTGTTCAAAATTAGACTGTGGACAGATACACCTACCCTGGGAATAGACCACATCACCACTGTTGTGCACAGTGCGCGAGGTGAATGGTACAGAATGTGGATCGTGACTCAGTAAAGCAGTTAAAAATGAACAGCAAGAAACACTTGTAACGGGTTCAGCGAACTCAATTAAGATCATTAAAGTGGCACAAAGCGACTTTTGAAAAGTTACAGTGGGATTAAAGTATACAAGCTAAGGAAAAAAAATAAGCCATATCGAGAAGGATTAAAACACAATAAAATAAAGATAAAGGTTTAAAAGAGCTTTGAAACCAGGAGAGTGGAATTAAAAAGAATGAAGATCAGAAACACAGAAAGGATAAAGGGTGAACATAAACGTGAAAAGGATAGAAAAAGATCGTCAGGAGCGGAGTTTAAAGCTTAGGAAATTAGTGGCATGGGGCCGGGGGAAGGGCCCAGTGGTGGAACCAGTAAAATAGTTAAAATAGCAAAATCTCTCGGTTAAAAGTGGCAACGTTGACTACAGGATCCCAGCTCAAAAAGGAAGGGTAATTACTGTCAATATTTAAGACAGATAAAAGAAACAGACATTTTAATATTAAAAAAAAAAAAAAAAAAAATGACTAGAGGCAAGCACCTGAAAGGTAGACTACAGAGTAAGATCCTCCGTGGTGTTCATTCCAGACCTTGGGTCAGGTCAAGCTGAGCCCCGAGCAGCCCTCCCACTCGAGAAGGGGCTCAGCACCTGGGGACTGTGACCTTGGTGGGAACTAGTCCTTCCCTCTCCGCTCCTGTGCACCTGTCCCAGCCGTGCTGTGGGTGGCGGGGGCAGGTGGTGAGGGGCCAGAGGACTAGTCTGCAGAGTGTGACGGGGGCATATGGCAATAAGTGTGCCACACACAGGGCTGATGGTGGGGAGGGGCCGACAAGATTGCTCTCAGGGCTCGGAAGAGGCGAGGGCAGGGACGTGTGAGCACGTGCCTGGTCACAGAGGGGACCGGCTGGCCACAGGTTGGCTGGGAGGCCAGTGAGTGACAGATGTGTCCGTGCTGGGTGCCACTCCATTCTTAACTGGTGCCTGCTCAGAGCCCTCAAGAAAGGTCCACTGCGGTCATGCCCAGCCCAGCATGGTTTCCACCAGCCCTTTTCCTTCAGTGGGTCTCTGAGAACCTCCAGGGACCTAAATGGGTCCATCCCTGACTTAGCCCAAAGGGCTTGGGAGGTGGTTCTTGCCCTGGGTGTTCAATGGGGGCTCTGGAACTCCTCACCGGCTAAGAGCGTTTTCCCAGTGTCCTAAAGCTTGCAAGCCCCCTTCTATGGACGTGGTTTGTCAGCCTCCTTGTCACCTTGCTTGGTTAGCACGGGGAACTTCGGCTCCATCGACTTATCTTGGGCGGTGGAAAGAGGAAGGCACCCGGGGACATTCTTCCATTCTGTTGTCCCATTTGTGGACAGTCTGGAGCCCAGGGAGAGGTGGAAAAGCCATCCATAGATTATGCCAGGCTCTGTGCCAAGTGTTGGTGCTCGATTCGGATCCTTGATGGCCACCCCATCATGTGGGTGCTTTTCTTTCCTTCCCTCTGCTGATGAGAAAACCAGCGCACATATCCCTTGCCTCGGGCCGTAGAACGAGGAAGAGCCAGTGTGGAGGTTTGAGCACAGAATGTGTGAGTCTCTAACCAGGGCCCTTGGCTGCCTCCCTAAGAGAGGGCTGGGGCTGAACTCACGGGCCGTGGTGGCTGGTGGGCGAGCGTCTGGGGCCAGAGCAGTGGCGGGGGCTGAAGACAGGGCCAGCCTAGGACAGCCGTCCAGGGCAGGAGAGTCGGAAGATGTGGGCTCCCCTGCCGGTCTTCTCTCCAGTCCCTCTCCCTCAACCACCGCAGAGATTACCAAAACGTGCCTGCAGAATAAAGGCAAGCAGGGCTACAAAATACAAAATAACGAGCGGCATTGCTTGGCCTCTAGACCTCACACAGCCAGCCTTCCCCTTCAACCCTGCCCTGCTGCCGGCCTTCGCCCATGTCTGCCTAGACAGTTCTGGGTGCCCTCTAGCAATCCGCCTCCGGGGTCTTCCCTCTCGCCTTCCCCTGCCTAGCTCCACTGGCCGCCTCGTTTCCCAGCACTCCTGGCTCCTTTCCCTGTAATCACGGGGCGGGTAGTGTGCTCAGTTCGTGAGGCTGAGCGCTTACCTGCATTCACTCCCCAGGTCCTTCCCTGCAGGTTAGTTCAGCCACGCTGTTACGATTATGCCCATTTTACAGAGGAAAAAAACTGAGGCTCCAAACACTTAGCCCAACGCAGGGCTCCATCTCAGCCCAGGGATCATGACCTAAGCAAACCAACTGTGCCACCCAGGGGTCCCCAGAGCCCAGATTTCTAACCAGTTCTATCACTCTGGTGCCTGGGCTGCAGCAGCCTCCCTCATTCGGAGTGCAGCCCTTGAATTCTGTGTCCAGCAGCTACCCAAAGCCCTTACCTCCAGATTGTCCCATGCGTTGGTTTCTCGGTTCAGCTTCCAGACTACCTAGCACTGGCTACCCCAGACCCATCTAGGGGTGTGCGGGGGGGCGGGGAGCAGGACACGAGTAAAACTGAATTTACATAACCTCTCCCTGGCTCACCAGTAGGACTGGCCCCTCATGGGTGACTTAAGAGCAAAGCTGGCATGGCGCTCATCTGTTCCCATCTCGTTTTTGCTTTCTCCTGGGTTCGTCAGGTTAAGCGCACCGGTCTGCTAGGTGGCCAGGTGAGCTCTTGGCTGGGAGTGTGAGAAACACGGGCTGTGGGTCCCCTTTATGTCCGCTCAGGATGTCCCTTTACAGAGAAGGGTGTTTTCCGACAGAACCTGGAAGCTGCAAGCCCAGCCAGGTTGCCCAGTGTGGGAGGAGGGCCACTTTCTAGGTCCAGGACATCCATTAGGCCACATCAACCCTCTGAGCCTGTTTTCCTTTCTCGTAAAGTGGCAGGTGCACCTGCCACACCCTGGGTTCTCAGGAAGGATTCACCCCTTCCCTTCTTTGCGGCTCTTCATAGTATGGAAACGAAGCCGTTCTTCCTTCGTGCCACGGCAAGCCCATCCGGCATCTTTGGCACAGCAGAACCGTGTGCTTGATTCGTGTGGAACTGTGGACATCAGTGCACACTCTTCCTTTAAAACGCTTGAGTGCAGTGATCTGGCTGGTTCTGTCTTGCCTTTTGTTCCTGAGAAGTAAGCCCTATGCCCAGGCGTCCGTGGGTGCCATTAATAGGCCTGTGACTCCTCCGGGAAGCGTGGCTGGTCGTCAGGGTGGGCGTTCAGACAGACCCGTGGGCTCCTTTTGCCCTGTGGGTGTGTGCTGCCTGGGGTCTCGCTCTGGCCCCTTCTGCTTCGGCTTTTGCTGACTTGCAGTCTGGAACAGGCTCTTTAAATTGCCTTAAAAATAGCCAAATAGGAGCTGAAGGGATCCCAAGAATAAAAATTGGAATTCTGGGGCTGGTAAACTTGCAGAGCCGTGGGAAAGGTACGGAAGGCTGGCGTAACGAATTCCCAGTGGCTCCTTGGAGCGTGAGCCACAGACTACCCAGTGTTGCCTCCTCCACCGGCCTCAGGGCTTAACAACTCTCCCTATAACCCCCCGAGGCTAGACATTCTCCTTAGCTTGGTTAAATGATTGGGGTTTCCTTGTCTGAAGGCTCTAGAAGAAAGTCAGTGCTGTTGGGACTCGTGGCAGGGAAATCAGCCATGCTGGATGGGATGGCTAGAGCTGCAGACCCATGGCCCCTAACCCGCCAGCAGCCATCCTGCCAGGATGCGTCCTGCCTGGCCTTCTGGAAGCACAGTGGCCTCGTGCTGAGCCCAGTCTGAGTGGCTTGAGCCGAACCCTCCGTTGGAAGTATGCTGGAGACTCGCCTGTGCAGTGGGGTTTCTGGAGGCCCTCAGCTTCGGACTGTGCCATCTAAGGGTCAGGGCACGTGCCCGCTGCTCGGGCCAGCTGACTGCTCTGTGCCAGCCTCTGCATGGGTGTCCTCTGGGCATGAGGTGGAGAACACCGGCCTCTCACTTTGTTAAGTGGAATGCAAGGAGCTCTGCTCACTTCCCCAGAGTCTCCAAAACGAGTGGTCGTAGAGCTGAGATGCCCTATGTCCACCTGACCCCGGAGCCCCGCTTCCCCTCAGTGCTCCCCTGAAGGTCTGGCCATCCTGGCAGGCAGCAGAGGCAGCGGCGGGGCCTTTGGGACGACGCCGTGCTGAGGCTGTGACGGGACAGGCATCGCGTGCTGTCGGAGCAGAGGGGAGCTCAGGTGCCGACCTGACGCTGCTATGAGGAGCAGACGCTGGGAAGGCCAAGGGGGGCTTCCTTCCTCGCCCTTCTGACCCACGAGTTTGTCATGGCCGTTCGCCGCCGCCCCCTGGGCTGATGTCCGCGCCACCCCGTGTATCTCTCCTTGGCCAGTTCAGCCCGTAAGGAAGCTAAAACGGGGTGCGAGAAAGAACACCTGGCTTTGGTGAGCGGTGCCGGACTGTGTCCCCTACGTGCTGCCCTGGGCCACCGCCTCTGCAGAAGCCCGCGTCCCCGGCCCCAGGTCACCCGCTGTGCTCAGTCACACGGATGCCTCTGCGTTAGGGGCTGTATGTTGTCCATGGTTGGGGACCTGGGCTCGGGAGACAGACAGCCTGGTAAATCCCAGCTTCTCCCTTGCTGAGGAGCGGGAGTTTGGGCAAATGCCTCCGCTCCCGGTATCCTCAAGTGGGACACGGAACGGTAGCGGCCACCTGCTCGGGCCGCGGGGAGGACCAGCTTGTATGAAACGCGGAGAGCTTCCATCGGTGTCCGGCGCGCTGCGCGTATTCAAGCGATGGGAACAGTTCGGACATTGGGGGCGGGCGGTCGGTCTAGGAGCGCTGTCTGAGGGACTACAGGGGCCCCTGGGGGCTGACGGGCCTGGGAGGGCCTTGGGTAGAGAACAGCGGGGGAAGACCGAGTGGGGAATGACCTGGTGGTCGCTGTTCTGCCTGTGTGCTGGGTGTGCTCACTCCGAGGAGGAAATACCAGTGCGACATCCAATTCTGTGGTCACTTGAGCCTGGAAATAATTTTCACCCACACAGACAGGCCCAAGTCTCCCCCTCATCACTGTGCCTCCCCTCCCCGTTCCTTTAGACTTCCATCTGGAGAGGGAGAAATGGAGAGAGCAGGGCCCGAACCCCAAGCAAAGGGCGGCGCCCTGGGAAGCGGGAAAACCTGAGAGGGCCTGGCAGGCGTGGGGGGAGCAAAGGCGTGAGGAAGCCGGTGCTGTGACGTCACGTTTCTTCTCTTGAAAACTCACGGAACGGGGGGCGGGGGGGGGGCGGTTTGCTCTCACCGTGAGGAGTGCAGGCAAATCCGCACCAGACCGGTGCCTGAGGCTTCCCACACTTCTGTGACCATTTGCCCCAGGCCTGCTTCTAGGAGATTCTGGTAGATCGGCCTTGGCCGGACCCTGCTCCGAGGGTAAGTCGGATGATTTTGGGGCCCTGCGATGCGTTGCTGTTTGTGAATTTCACCTGCAATCCGCATGCTCTGCCCTCCCATGAGACTCCCCTTCCCCACTTGGGGTGTCGTACCTGACCTTGCTCAGAGGTCAGTCTGCAGTGCTCGGTGTGAGCATTTCCATCCAGGGGAAGGCCCTCGGTGGCCACAGCTCCTGCACAAGATGGCTGGGAAACAGAGACCAGCTTGGCACTGGTACCTGGATTATACCCCTTGGTGTCCGGGTGGAGAAACCGTCCGCATCCCCGTGCTAACAGCTACTGCAGACTTAGGGACTACAAATGACGCGGCTTTATGATTTCAGACTTCCAGAAGTCTGAGATGGGTGTCCTAGGGCTAAACCCGTGATGTCGGCAGGGCTTTACTCCTTCAGCAGGCTCTCAGAGAGAACCCGCTTCCTGGCCATTTCCCGTCTCCACAGGGCCCCTGCCTGCCTTGGCTGCTTCTCTCTCCCTCTTCAAAGCCAGCGGCCTGGCATCCTCCACTCGCTCTGATGCTCCTGCCTCCCTCTCTGAGGACTCTGACGTTGGCCCACCCGGATTCTCCGGACTGAGACGACCCCCACAGCGAAAAGCCTTAACTCACTCATGCCCACAAGTCCCTCTTCCATACAGGGTCACGTTTTCACAGGTTCCAGGTAGCAGGGCATGGCCACCCTCGAGGGGCCCCCCTTCTGCCCCCGCACTCCTCTGTCCCAGGACCTCCTGGTGCGGGACCAGTGAAGTGTTGAGATGTTTTTGCTCTCCCTTGCAACTTCTCTCGGGATAGCCATGCCCGAGCTGGCTGCTTCTCTCCCGTGGTGCTTGTGTGGGTTGGGTGTGGCACACCGTGCATGTCTGAAGGGCCGCGCTGGCCCGCACCCCACCGCTCAGTCCCTCCTTGTTTGGGTGGTTCCAGAAAGCTAGTGCACGGTGTTGTGTGGACCTCTTCGGGCTGGCAGCTTTTGCCTCCTTCTGGAGTTTTCTTGGAATAAATTCCCACTCTTGGCATCATTGGTGAAAGCCTTCCAGCAGTGTCCTCAGAGGGTTCTAGAACGCATCCACAGTGCTGCTGCAGCTTACTGGCAGTGGGTCTCCCCTTTCAGAATGCTGTTCGTGTGCCAGGTGCCAGTGCTGGGTAGCTGGCGTGGACAGGCAGACTTGCCCCTCGTCACAGAGCTTGTCTTGAGCAGGAGAAGTCCGTTGTTTGCTTGATAGGACTGACACAGTGCCTCATTATTCCTCTCATTTGCATTTCCTTGTTTACTAATTATAGGGCACAAAAAACGGTTCTGTGGAGGACACGTTCAGGTCTCGTGCCCCAGGACGTGCTATTTTCAATATTCTGAACTTGATCCTTTCTCTGGGTCTCTGTCTCAGCTGTGTCCCCTACCCCCATCCCTTGCCCCCCGCCACCAGCAGTGTTCTGCTCTTTGGGGGAAACCATGCCGTGTTGCATTCCTAGGGACGGACGTCATGGTGCGCTGCCTCAGGCTGCTGAAGGAATTCAAACGGAAGGTCGAGGACGACCATGACCAGGACGACGATGAGGACGAGGAGGTCATCTCCAAGGGAGTGCCCCCGGTGGACATTGTGTACGAGCGGGACATGCTCACGCAGACCTACGAACTCAGTAGGTCCTCTGCGCGCGTGCCTGCTGGCGTGTGGGTCCCGCGCACCGCAGACCAGGGCTCGCGAAGGAGAGGGCGTGTGGTTGAGACTGGGCAGCGGCAGGGAGCCCTGTGGTTCCCCGGAAGGTTCAGGCTTTGGGTCGGATCTGAGTGTGAGGAGTTGCTCTGTAGGACGGCAGCAAGGTCCTGAGCCTCCGTTCCCACATCCGTGCTCTGGGGATGCTCTGCACCCAGCGCGTGAGTGGGGCTGAGGAGGAGCAGAAATAGGACGTCAGAGCGGGCCCTCCGTAGAAGGCACGAAGAAGCTGAGCCCTTAATACTCTAACGCAGACATTCGAGAGCTCGCTCGCGCTGTCTGAGATCTGTCTGGACTTACTGCAGGCTCGGAGTTCGGTGAGGAGTGGGGAGAAAAGCATCTCTCCCCACTCCTCGCCCTTCCCCTGGATTCCCTGGAATCCACGTAAGACACCAGTGACCGAGAGCCGCAGACGGGGTGGCCCCGGGTCCCCATGGGGAGGAGCACAGGGGAGGAGGCACGGTGGCCACAGAATGCAAGTTGGCAGCCAGTACAAAGCAATGCCGGGGAATCAGCACAGACATTCTGAGGGGCTTTTTGGCATTTTTTTAAATCAACTCTTAATATCCCTCCAAATGGGTTCCTCAGAACATGTTTTGGGAAAAGCTATCCTCAACCTTCTTAGGCCAGCTTTGAGCAGGTTACTAGTTCGATATGGTGACACATCCTAGTCCCCTCTTCTGATTCTTTGTGTGAAAGAAAGCGTAAGTGCGCCCTTGGCTGGGTGGGGGGAGATGGGGCAGAGGGAGAGGGAGAGTCTCAAGCAGGCTCCATGCCCGGCGTGGACCCCAACGTGGGGCTCCATCTCATGACCCTGAGATCATGACTGGAGCCGAAATCAAGAGTCCGATGCTCAACTAACTGAGCCACCCAGGTGCCCCTCCCTTTCGTGCCGATGTTGATTTTTGTGTGAGTTCAAGGCTGCAAGCCCTCCTTTGTCCAGATGGCTCGTACCTGGCAGCCTCAGGTGCCCGCCGTAGGAGGAAGTAAAGGGGCAGCTATTTCTGAACACACACCTTTGCCGGCAAGCCTGCCCTGTGGTTCATGTACTTTACCGGGGGCGGGGGGCACCCCTGCCCCCACGCCTGCCAGGCTCCATCGTGGAGTTCCCAGTCCCAGAGCCACTGAGTAGATTCCACAGGGCTTCTCGGAGGCACAGACAGTGACAGCATGTAGCGGGGCAGGAGCTGACAAAGTAGACGGAGCAGATGATAAAGCACAGTCGCCGGCCGCTCGCTTACTGCGGGGCCCTGCAGCACTCTGCCCCCCTCCGCCCCAACTGGCATTACGGGACACTGCTGGCTGAGGTGTTCAGAATGCATCTGAGTCTGCCCAGAAGGCCACGGAAATGGATAAAGTTCTTAATTAAAAACCATTTAAAAAGAAGAAGAAAGAAAGAATCGGTTTCATGGATCTGGAAAAGTCCATGTGAAAGAGTGAGCTCCCTGCTGCCGGGCAAAAGCGAGGTCGCCCGGAGCCAAGTGCACCCACAGCCGGCCACTTGGCATTTATGGCTCCAAGGGGAGGAGGCTGCACTGAAGCGTTTTGGAAGGAGGGCTCAGAGGCTCTTGGCAGGGGAGGGAGAGGGGGATATTTTATCCTGCATGTTGGTTCAGCACTTGGACGAGCCTGTGCTTCCCGAGGCGGCGGGACCGGACTTGGCCTTGTGTGGGCGGGCGCCCTCGCAGTGGCTGCGGCTCACACATTTTCATTTCCCACAGTTGAGCGCAGAGGCACGAAAGGCATTTCCCAAGCTGAAATCCGAGTGGCTATGAACGTGGGAAAGCTGGAAGCCAGAATGCTGTGTCGTCTTCTTCAGAGGTTCAAGGTTGTCAAGGTAACATGGCGAGTCACGTGCCCGCTTCGGTGTGTCTGGCCGCAGGCGGGGTGTGCCAGCCCAGGGCTGTCTCAGCCCGTCTCAGCCGCAGGTGGCTGCCTGCAGGCCCCTCCCTGACGCTGGTGGTTGCTGGTTTCCCATTTAAAAACAGAATGAGCCTTCAGCCCTGAAAAGTCAGAAGGAGACGGGCCGCGTAGGGGGCATAGCCGCGCGGGGGCTCCGAGGAGGCTGGCTAACCTCTTTCAGCCCCTTCAGTCAAAGCAGGTGCTGTCCAGGAGCCCTGGCCCCCACTCAGGCCACCCGCTCTCTCGCCATCTGCCTGGCTCCTAGGGGCAGTAGGTGGGCCGACCGTATGCGTCTGGTGCTCCCCTTTAGGAATCCGCCCGCACTCCGGCCCTGTCATTGCCTCTCTCCTTGCCAGTATTTGGACCGTTTTGCTGGAAGGCATGATTACAGTCGAGCTGATGATTGCAGAGCGCGTGACGTGTGCCTCGGCATGAGCTTGGCATATAGATGATGTTGCTCTGCCTACCGTTAAGGGCCCGGGGGAGCCCCTTTTCCCCTGTTCTGGAAGATGAGAATGAGTGTGGGTAGGTGATGGCCTCATTCTCCGTCCCCGTGGAGCTGGTGACCTCCAGTCCGTGACAACATTTCTGAACCCTCGAGCCCTGCATGGCTAACACTCAGTGCTCCCAAACCATCTCCTGTGGGCCTAGTCCTATGCCGGGCACTGGGGAGGTGGGGAGGGCCAAATTAGGACCCTGCCCTCGGGGAGCTCATGGTCCCATGGAGCAGACGCACGTGCAGGACGGCCGTGGGGAAAACCATGTCCAACAGGCCTGTGGAAGCAGCAGCTGAGCGATGCCCGGACAGGAAGACAGGGAGGGAACGTCCGTGGGGCCAGTGCGGGGCCCGGGCGGTGACCGAGCAGGCGCCGGAAAGATGAGGAAGCGGCCCTGGGAGCCCCTCGCTCACCCGCGCGCGCGCGTCTTCGCCCCTGCGGCGGGGACCGAGCACGCGTCTTCGCCCCTGCGGCGGGGACCGAGCACGCCTCGCCTCCCCCCAGGGCTTCATGGAAGACGAAGGGCGCCAGCGCACCACCAAGTACGTGTCCTGCGCGTTTGCGGACGAGAGCGACCTGAGCCGGCAGTACAAGAGGGAGAAAGCCCGCAGCCGGCTGCTGACCACCGCGAGCCTGGCCTCCGTGCGGGAGGACTCACTCGCGCCCGAAGGGGAGGACGCCCTGCTGTCCGAGTCCGATAGCGAGGAGGAGGGCGGCCGCAAGAGGAGAGGCCGAGCGTCCCAGAGTGACGGGAAGTCCTGCCCCAACGCCGGTCTCGGGGCCCAGCCTCATCACTCTGCCTCGGCGAAGGGTAGGGGGGTGCCCTCGGGGTTGGGGGGAGGGCGGGCAAGGCTGGGGGACACGTGTGCCCTCCATCTGAGCTGCTGGTGATCTTCAGAAAACAGCCCGTTCAGTTTAGCGGACACCCGAGGATCTCCTAACTGGGGACCTGTTGGTGTCACGGCATCTCGCAGTCCCTCGGTTTGGAGGAGACGATCACGTAGTCTGTCTCCTGGCTGCTTGCGAGTCAGTTCTCCTTAGCCCATTTTCAGTTTCTCTGTTGTGTTTTCACTAGTGAAGGGAGGGGTCCACTCAGCTTCCTCTGTCCCCTTCCTCCAGCCTCTGAGGCCCCCTCAAGTTTTTAGCTCAGTTAGAACTTTCGGAAACACGTGCAGGGTGGAGTCTGGCGTCCAGCTGCGCAGGGTCGTGGGGCGGCGGGGAGGCATGTACCTGAGTCCTCCTGCCAGCCCCATGGAATCCTGGGCCTGCAGGGGGCTGGTCCGGCTGCCGAGCAGACGTGCCCTTCTCTGTCCCTCGACGGGGCCGCAGTTCAGTCGTGCTCCCCACCACCCCTTCACTGCAGGCGGCTGGAAAGTCGGAAACCTCCACCCCCCGAAGAAGCAGCTGCCTTCCTCCCTGGGGGTGGCTGAGGAGCAACCCTGCCAGAGCTCTGTGAGCCGGGACAGCCTTCAGGACACCAGCTCCTCCTCAGACCCTGGCGTGTCCTTCAGCTCCCGCAGCATGAAGAACAGCAGCGGCGACATAACTGTGATCGAAGAGGTCAGGCACGAAAACCCAAAGGTGAGCGCTCACGGTGGGGGGCGCCGGGGGCAGGTGGCCCTTGGCCTTCCCAGGTTTGCGCCTGAGAATCACAGCAACAACAGCAGGATCAGTAATGATACGAGCACTGCGCGGCTCACGGTCGCCTGGTGTGCCTCTCCGCCCGGCCAGCAAGCCGGCACTGCTGTTGACACAGCGTTTTCATGTCCAACAACTTACTCTTTTTACTTAAATTTATTTTGGAAGGAAAAGTTGTTTAGATGAGCAGTTCTTCCCGCTCTCGGCCGGTTTAGCCTCCCGGGGGACATCTGACATGTCTGGACGAGGCATTTTTGCTGGTCACAGCTGGGGGAGCAGGGCCCCCCGGCGTCTGGTAGGTGAGGCCAGGGGCTGCTGCTTAATCTCCTAGAATGTGCGAGGACAGCCCACAGGAGAGACTTACCCAGCCCCAGACGTCAGCAGTGCCGGCGCTGAGAAGCCCTGCCTTAGCTGGAAGGCCGGTATCATTGGCCGCGAGAGGAAGGTAATTATAAAATAGGTAAAGGAAAACCGAAACTGTTCAGTACGTTCTGGCCAGATGCTGTTGGGGGTCGCGGCGTTAAGGTCGCAGTAGAATCAAATGCTTTTCATCAGCGTAATTAGAAAGATTAAAAAGGCAATTGACACAGGAGCGCGGCTCTCGTGATGTGATTCAGTTCACCTTAGGCCGTCCTTGGTCACTTGCACGTGCCTCGGATCTCACCAGTGGCGCCTCCTGGCCTCAGCAGCACAGCGTCAGGGCGAGGCAGCCTGCGCTGGGCATGGCTGGGATCCGGGTGGCTTTCAGGGCTGTTCTGCTCTTTTGCTGAGGCCTCACGACACTCCGTGAGGTCGATGTTGGGTCTCGGCCAGGACGAGACCCGGGAGGCCCCTGGGGAGTGAGTGACTTGCCTGCTTGATGGATGCGAAGTAGGGACCAGAACCCACGTGTGTGCAGCTCCCCTTGCTTCTCCCTTGCCAGCGTGGAGGCCTGTGCTTTTGGTACAGGCCTTACGGCAGAAGCGATGGAGCATGGGGTTGCAAAGGTTTTCTATGGTTTTTCCAGAAACCCGTAGGCCTTTCCTCATCGAAGGTGGCATAACTTCTCAAGTCCCGGTTGGGACTGTGTTGCACTGAAAAAACCTGCCAGCAGGTGGATGCCAGCAGGTTCTGGAGGGTCTGCCTTGCTCCCCACTCCCCACCCCCACCCCCACGGCACCTTCTGCTCAGGCTCACATGTCTCCAGTGCACACACGCTTCCTCCAGGTCCTAGAATTCCCCCGCTTGCCACCTGGCTCAGCTCTTTCTCTGCCTCTTAGAAAGCTGCTCCCTAAGTAACAGAAGAATGCTGTCCTTTCTGTCGTGGGCCGAGAAGAGGGCGCAAAGGCCGTATCTGGAGGGCTGTGGGCCAAGCATGTCTTCGCCTTGCTCTCCAGCCGCCGATCCCCCGCCCTGGCAGTGGCCATGCTGCTCATGCGGTTCCCCTCCAGAATGTTTGCTTCGATGCGAGAGAGCACAGAGGCCTCTCTCCCAAGCCTCTTCTTGAATCTTGAACCCTTTTGAGCTGACCCCCCTTCGGGAAAGAACCGTGCCTCTCCTGAAGCGCCCCAGCCCTCGGCAGGGAAGTGATCTGGGGCTGGCTCTTTTCATTCTCCGGAAAGCGCTGCTCTGAGTGAGGAGGGCGTCCTGCGCAGGGGCCCTGGGCCGCCGTGGGGTGCTCATTTGTGCCAAGTGATGTGCAGGAAGTACGCTGGAGTCAGGATTTCCCCTCCCTTCCTGGGACACGCAGGGGCTTGAACAAATCTGCTCCAAGGGCACATGGAGCAAGTTCACGGAAACTCTTAGAAGGCCGGAGCCGGGAAGAGGACCGTGGGCATTTCGGCAGGAACGGGAAAGAGCGCTTCTCTGCTCCCCTTGTCTGTCCTTTGGCACACATCCTAACGTACGAGGGGCACCTGCATGAACCCAGCCCACCCCTGCTTCTGTCCGATATTCCCAGAGACACATGGTCCTCTTGACTTTTCCTTCCTGAAACGTGGGCGTAGAAACTGCCAAAAGAGGCAGAGTGCGCCCACGGGGATGGCGTCTGGCCCCCGACCGCACCGAGCCCGTGTGTTCTCACTCTCTCGGTCCCTGTTCTAGGAGAGCAGCGGTTCCCAGAAGACGGGGAAGCATGGCCCAGGCCAAGACAAACCCCACGAAACTTACCGGCTGCTCAAACGCAGGAACCTGATCATAGAAGCCGTCACCAACCTGCGCTTAATCGAGAGCTTGTTCACGTAAGGGGCCGTCTGTCCGTCTGTCTGTGCTCACAGTGCATCTCAGGCCAGCTGGCTGTCACAAGTCACGGAAATGACCGAGCAGCTTCTGAGTCAGAAGACTCCCCTAGCTGCCCCGTGTAGGAGGGAGGGCTTAGCACTTGTTCGGGTGATTCGGAAAGTGTAGACACTGAGGAGCGTCGAGGCCCTAGACGGGGAGGTTGAGGGAGCGAGAAGCGGAAGGTGGGGGAGGCGCCGGGCCCTTCTCTTTCCTCAGAGAAGAAGCGTGGACAACCAGTAACGCCAGCTAACCAACTCTCCTTAGCTCTGCGTGGGATGTTTGGCTCAAATACGGTCGGATGTGAGAGCAGAAATAGAGGTGTAGGTAGAGCATGTGTGCTAGGCTGGCTCTGTGCGCGTAGGGCCCCGTGCCCCGTGGGGGGTCCTTCTAACCCACCATCACCACCGCTTCCCGGCCACCTCTGTCTTCTGAGGCACCAGCGTCAGAGCCGCTCAATTAGAAGGAGCCTTGCCCTTGGCCAGTGGGCCTCATCCTAATTCTCTAACTGAGGCCTCGTCCCCACCTCTGTGCCAGGAGAGGTTCGGCTGGGCCTTCCTCACGTCCTGCTGGCCCTGCCCTTCAGTAATCCGTGATCTGGAAATGTCCCTGCAGCCCCTCCGTGAGATCTAGGGGGTGGCTGCACAAGGAGAGGAATCAGAAGGAGCTGCGGACCTGAGGGTCGACTGCAGGAGCCTGGTCCACCTGTCTGGGAGTTAAGTGAGCATGGAGACAGGGTGAAGACAGATCTCCATCATGGCATTCAGGGTCCCCCCGCCCCCTCGAGTCATCCTCAGGAATCACGAGCTCCCATTAGCTCCCCCGGGGAAAGGCTCAGCACGGGAAGCTGCCGTGAGTGCCGGCTTCTCTTGAGCCGCCTCGGGATGAGATTGTTGGGAATACTAACCGCTTCTTGTGTGACACCCCAGGATCCAGAAAATGATCATGGACCAGGAGAAGCAAGAAGGCGTGTCCACCAAGTGCTGTAAGAAGTCCATCGTCCGCCTGGTGCGCAACCTGTCCGAGGAGGGCCTCCTGAGGCTGTACCGTACCACGGTCATCCAGGACGGCATCAAGAAGAAGGTGCAGGCTCCCCCGGCGCCCCCCGTGCCGGCCTCCTGCTCTCGGAGGCTTCCTTGTCGGGCTTCTCTTGCCCTCGTCCGATTTCACTTGTTCCCTTGCTGCCAGTAACTCAGTCGCGCGTTGTGCCTCCTCATCTGGGGAGCAGGGGCCTTGCCGGCTTCCTGGGGAGGCTGGAAACGCAGAGGCAGGATAATGTGCTTGGACCTTGGGGCCGCATGTGTGGGCCCGAGAGCAGGGGTCCGGCGCCCAGGCCCACCCTGAGTGACACATCAGAGTCGGGCAGAGCCTGCTGGTGGAGACTCAGCTACAGTAGCAGGTGGAAGGTGTAGACTAGGGCACCAAGAACGATTTCCATGGAGATGCGAGGAGCTGTCCCCCAAGGAAGTGCCGGCGGTCACTCACGATGCCCTGAGCACCCGTAGATCTGTCTTGAGTTTATCCGTTTCTATGAAATTTAAGGTTGGGGGCCATTCCCGTAGCAACTGGAGCCCACAGCTCTGCATGTGTCTTAAGGCGTAGAGTTTTCAGGGTCAGAGAAATTGGAGAGAGCCCTGCCGGGCCCAGAGACCAAGGGCAGGTGCTGCAGGGGCAGGCACTGGGAATTGCCTGACCCTTGTTTTGTGGCTGCGTCGTAAGTCTCTTCCTTAAGAAAACTGTGCTCTGATGTGGCGTTTCCTTAATAAGCTGGCAAGGTCATTTCTGCTTTTTTACTTTATCTTATTTTTTGGTTTGAAGTGTGAGAAACAGAGCTGCGTGAGAAAGGACTTACACCGTTTCTGCCCTTCTGGGTGGGCAGCTCTCACCCTTTTCCTGTCTGCTCTCTCAGTCCCATGGCCTGGCCCTTCTCCTTCCCCTGCCCCCAACCCCTGGCCTGTCCGTCCTCTCCTGGAGCAGGCGTGGAGGGGGGGGTCCTCGTCAGCTGCAGCCCCTCAGATTTCTGACCAGTTACTTAGGAGGGGGTGGGTGGCCTTCTTAGGACGGTGATGAGGGCAAGAGAGTCTCCCCCAGTCCAGGAGTGGCCTGGGAATCTGCCGTGTGTCCAGCTCCTGTCCGCCCTGGTGTCCAGCAGGTGGTGCGGAGGGAGAGGGTGGGCCAGAGCGCCAGGCGTAAGCACACAGATCCAAGACCTCAGACACAAGGGTACGTTGGTCTTCACTCCTGCGTCCTACCCATTGGGCCGTCAGGGAGCGGGCCGGCCGCTGGGCCGTTGCCCGTGGGAAATGGGAATGCATTGTGTTTGCTCAGTGCGTGTGAGCGTTCCGAGGTGTTACCCAACTGCATCTCACCAGAGCCTTGCAGAATCCCCACAGAGTTGGCAGGGCGCGGGTGGAGGGTCCCCCTCCTGGGGCTACTCCGCCTTCCCTGCCGTCCGCCGCCTCTCCCCTTGGGCCACGGTCCACATGAGGCCTGCTGGCCAGAGCCATCCATCTAGGAGACTTGACCTTGCTCTGTCCTGCCGGCAGCAGAGGTGGAAGAAAGGCCTGGCTCCCCGGGGGCTGTGGCCGGGACGCCTCCCGTATCTCAGACAGCCACCACCCTCGCACCCTCCTCATCTCCACCGAGCTCTTCCCTTTGTCACCCCAGATGACACGCGTGCAGTGGTCACCACCGGAACTGTTCAGCTTCAGCACCCTGGGAGAGGGAAGAGAACAAAAAAAGCTCTAAATCCTCCGCCAGTTGGTTTAGACGCGGGCCTGGCAGGAGTCCCACGATGGCACTCTCAGCGAGGGGGGATTAATGAAAGCTGCTTACCTTTTCCAGATGGAAGCTCTCGGCACACGCGGGCGGCTCTGGGAAATTCTCAGATAGCTGCACTGGGGTAGCAGGAGCGGGGCCACCAGGTAGCGGCAGAGGCCGGGGGCCGGGACAGCCCAGCCGGGGGACTGCCAGGCGGGCGGCTCTCTTTCCAGGGCAGACATTCCTCCTGAGCCGAGCAGCATGTCTCTGGTGGCGGAGCTCGAGGAATTTTGATGCCAGAAATCGTAATGGCCCTTCGTTTTGGTCCCAGACATCTCTTGGAAATGCTAATGAGAACAGGTGGCACCCACCGAGAAGCGAGGTGCAGAGCTAGGGCTCCCTCAGCATTTCGCCTGCCCTTCTGGGACACTCTGACCTCTCACTCCGCAGGTGGATCTGGTCGTGCACCCGTCCATGGACCAGAATGACCCGCTGGTGAGAAGTGCCATCGAGCAGGTCCGTTTCCGGATCTCCAATTCCAGCACAGCAAATAGGCAAGTGGCAGCCCCCCACGGGAATCCACGGGCAAGCTGTCTGGTCTGTGTCCCTGCCCATAGCACTTTTGCCCTTTATACTCAGGCGAGACCAGTGTATTCATGGGTTTAGGAGTAATTTCTGGATTTTTTTTTTTTTTTTTAAGATTTTATTTGAGCGAGAAAGAGCACAAGCTTGATAAGCAGAGGAGTAGGGGAGAGGGAGAAGCAGACTCCCCATTGAGCAGGGAGCCTGTAGCAAGGCTCGATCCCCAGACTCTGGGATCCCCAGACCTAAGCCAAAGGCAGACGCTTAACTGACTGAGCCACCCAGGTGCCCCCAATTTCTGGATTTTTAAGGGGAAGAAAAAGTGGCCTAACGTTCTTCATTCCACTCTGCCTAATGGTGTTGACAGAGCACTCTGACTCTCGGGCCCTGTGAAGTAGGAAGCTCACTCGGTCTCCTGGTGGCTCACAGTGAGCTTACTTGCCTTTCTGAGGCCTTCTCTAA
Organism: Mustela erminea; assembly: GCF_009829155.1. Lineage (NCBI taxonomy): Eukaryota > Metazoa > Chordata > Mammalia > Carnivora > Mustelidae > Mustela > Mustela erminea. Next base: position 2,330,470 of record NC_045633.1, read on the forward strand.
TTTTGTTCATAAACTATCTCACGGACTGAGAAAACTCAGGGCCGGAGGAAAATTCTTAGCTGAGCTTAAGCTGGACGTGGCCGATGGGCAGGCACAGGGTCCCATGGGGATCGCAGACCGTGGCTTATGTACTTGGAACTGGGTTGCTGATGGCTTTCGCATCAATTCCTGATCTCTAGCACTTCTTCTTTTTTTTTTTTTTTAAATGTATTTTTTAAAAACATGCAAGCAGGGGTGAGGGGGCAGAGGGAGAAGGAGAATCTCTGTGGGGCTGCCTGCTGCCCAGAGCCTGACACGGGGCTCGATCTCACCACCCTTCGATCATGACCTGAGCCAGTCACGAGTCGGATGCTTTGAGGACCGAGCTGCGCCCAGGCGCCCCAGGTCTCTGGCATTTCTGAAAGTGTCCGAGGACCCAGCACATTGGCTACCTTTCTTTCAAGGTAGCAGCTGGCCAGTAGGTGGGGTGCCCTCGGCAGGTCCCCACAGCCCCTGTCACTCCCGAATGTCCAGTGACCCGACACACTTTTTTCATTCACATCATCTGCCTGCCCTCGACAGGCAGCGGAGGTGGAAACTCCAGGGTCCGGTGGCTGCGTCGGATTGCCGAGGGCGGACCGTGTCCGCATTCCCAGTCCTCCTCCCAGCATGCTGTTCACCTTGTATTTGAACCGCAGGGTGAAGGTGCCCCAGCCTCCAGCACCTCAAGAAGTTGAAGAGGAAAGTCAAGGAAAAGAGGGTCCAAGTGGATCAGGAGACTCTCAGCCGAATGCTTCCTCTAAACCAGAAAGCGGACGGGTGAAGAAAACCGATGAGAAGATGGGCATCACCCAGCTCAAAAATTACAGCCCTGTTATAGGTAAACTAGCGGCTCCCCGTGGGTGTCTGGCACCGCACCCTGGGTGTCTGCACGGCGACGTTTGAGTCACTTGCCGTGCCACATTCTGGTATGGGGCTGTGGTTGGAAGAAGCAGGTCTCAATCGCTAGCTGGGTCATGGAGGTGCTGGCACCATGGCCGCCGCTGGCCTCAGTTTCTCCATCTGCACAGTGGGCATGCTTCTTGCCCTGCATACTTCACAGGGCTGTCAGGAGGCTTGGGTGAAACTGTGCCAGGTCGTACCTAACATGAGGAGTTAGTCATAAAGGTGAGTTCGTTCTGCTCAGTGTCCGTGGGCTGGAATGTTCACTAAGCTACAGAAAATCGGTTTCTCCTGACCTCATACCCCTCCTGGTAGTTACGGTCATTGAGGACTTTGAACATTCGTATGATTTTCCCAGAGTCTGTTCTCTGACAAGGCTGCCTCCTCCCTGGGCCCCCACCAGGCCGCCCAACGTGAACATGCGTGGGGCAAGTGCCGAAGGCCCGGGCAGGGGCGGGGGGCGCTTTGCAGCTTCACACCTCTCCTGGCCATAAACATGCACGTTGGCAGAGGAGGACAGAGGTGACTCGGCAGGGCATAGACTATGTCCTGGTTGGGGGCACATGGCCCCGGAGACCTGCAGTTTGAAGCAGAAGAGGCCATCTGTGACCTCCCTCTCTGCTCATCCTGTCCTAGCAGTGCAGCCTGCCTTCCGTCTTCTGGGCTTAGGCCCTGAGAGGCTGTCCCAGGCAGAAGCAGGTGCGGCCGACCAGTGCCCGCACTTGCGCAGACAGAAGACGGTGTACGTGTCCCTCCAGCGGGCATGGCGGTGGAGGAGGGCCTCCTGGCCACCCGTCCTCTCCCTGCTCCTGTGGCTCCCTGCCCCCTCACCTGGTTTCTCTTCCCGGGAAAAGCTGGGCAAGACTTCATTTGTGTCAACAAACAGGATGCTTTCAAAGAACCTCGAAATGGGGGTATTTTACACAGCCCCATCAAGCCGGGGCAGGTGCCGTGTGTGGAGGTTTGGCAGGCCCTCTCCGGCACACTCCAGCTCACCTGCTGCGCCCTCCTCCGCCCTTGCTGCGCCCATCACTGCGGCCTCCTGGCCCTCTGTTGAACGTGCCGGGCACATGCGTGTCTCCAGCGCCTGTGCTTGTCCCCAGGAGGGCACATCCCCAGGTACCTGCGTGCCTTCGTCCTGCCCCCTTGAGGACCTTGCCTGTCCTCTAGGTGAGATTACGGCCCCCCTCCCCCTTCCTCACTTTGTTTTCTGATACGTGATTGTAAGTATCTTGTTATTTGTGCCCTTTGCCCTGGAAAGTAAGTTCGGTGAGAGTAAGGATGTGTGCTCTCTCCCTGGCACGTGGGGCGTGGCGGCCCTCGGTGGTTCTGGAGCGCATCGGTGGGAGTTCTCAAGCATTGCCCCCCCCCCCGCTGTCTCGCCTCAGTTCCAGGACTCGGCCGCTCTCTAGGATTTCTGCCCAAAATGCCTCGCCTGCGGGCAATACACGTGTTTCTGTGGTACTTAATCTACGGGCATCCCACCAGCCGCCTGGGGGACAAGCCGGGCCTTGGCAGTACGAGGAGAAGACAGGACCCAGGCAGGGTGGGAGTCCCGCCCTCCTCCAGAAGTGACCTGGGGGCCTCCTCTGATGCCCCACCCAAGGACCGGCAAGATGGAACCATCCTGGAGACCGAAGTGGAGCCCCCCACGGAGAAAGGTGAGGTGCTCCCAAGGCGGGCACGCCCAGTGGCATCCTGAGAGGAGTCCTAGTGCCGCCGCCTCCTGAGCATCTGAACTGGCTGAATCCCCACGGTGCCCTGATCAAAAGAAAGTCGTAATCTAGACCTCCTCAACCCGGGGGCCTCCAGCCTGACAAGAAGGGTTTTACCCGAGTTCGTGATGAGAGGGAGTCAGGACCTGCTGGGACGATGTCATGCCCCCGCCATGAGTGGGACGTTTCCTGTGCGCTGACCCCGATTCTCTCCTAGTGTATGTGGACGAAGCCTCGTGGAGACGCTACGTCCCTCCCATCCCAGTGCACAAGGACTTCGGCTTCGGCTGGGCCCTCGTCAGTGACATTCTTCTCTGCCTGCCTCTCTCCATCTTTGTTCAGATTGTGCAAGTCAGTTACAAGGTACTGATGGCTCCTGGGGCTGTTGCGGGCGCTAGTCCCTGAGCTGTAGGCCAGAAAACCTGTGTTCACCCAGTCAAGGGAAAATGCTTCGAGACTTGGCAGGTCTCTGGATGCAAGGATGGAGGGTGGGAGGAAAAGATGGGATGGACGGATGGATGGATGGACGGATGGACAGACGGATGGATGGTTGGATGGTTGGACGGATGGATGGACAGACGGATGGACGGATGGTTGGATGGATGGATGGACGGACGGATGGACGGACGGATGGACGGACGGATGGACGGACAGATGGACGGATGGATGGATGGACGGACGGACGGATGGTTGGACGGATGGACGGACGGATGGTTGGATGGACGGATGGATGGACGGACGGATGGACGGACGGACGGACGGTTGGACGGACGGACGGATGGACGGACAGACGGATGGATGGATGGTTGGACGGATGGACGGATGGGTGCGTAGAAGGAAGGAAGGGAGCATAGGTGATGGAGAGAGATGGTGGAAAGAATGGATGGACAGGTGGGCAGATCGGATGTGTGGATGGGCGGGTGCATAGATGGATGGACGTGGAGGGAGGGTATGTGGGATGCTTGGGTAGGGAGAGGGTCGGACAGGCATAGGGTTGTCTGGTAGGTCAAGGGGAATACTTTAAAGACTTGTTCTTAGAGTTAGTGCAGTCAGACAGATTGAAAGACTGACAAGTAATTGTGTTGTCACCATAAAGACGTTTTAGAAATTCGATAAAGACAGCAAAAGGAGAAAATGGGTACAGAGAGACCACTGCCCAGTAAGTGGTGCGTGTATTGCATGATTCTCGTCATTGACCCTGGCCTTGAGGGTGAGCCGATCCTGAATATGACCTCTTAGGTAGACGACCTTGAGGAGTTTCTGAACGACCCTCTGAAGAAGCACACGCTGATCCGCTTTCTGCCCAGGCCCGTCCGGCAGCAGCTCCTGTACAAGAGGTGAGGCTCTCGGGATAGAGGCGGACTGGCCGAGGGTCCGGCAGCCCGCCTGAAGCGAGGGCTCTGAGTGATCATTCACCAGGAAGTGGGAACGGTTCTGCCTGCCAGGTCATAAAGACACGAGGCTCTCCTTCATTCCGCGGGCCTAGGAGCCTTGTGGATAAAGCACAGGGGCACAGGAGGTGCAGGCTGGTCAATTTTATTTCTGCATTTCAAGGTTAAAAGAACCTAAAGCCTGCCAATAGAGACTGCAAGTGTTGGGGAGGGATTTCCCTTTTGCCTCCTGCATTTGAGAATCAGTTCCCATGTAGGATCGACACTCCACTGCCCTGGCTGGGTGTTGGGAAGGGGCAGAATCGGGCTCTCCTCGCCGGGCTGGCCTGAGGCCAGTCCTCCAGCGCCCACGAGCTGGAAGGGGGTGGCCACGAGCGAGTGGCATCCCTCAGCCGAGTGTGCGACCCTCTGACCGTCAAGTGTACAACCCTCTGACCCCCGCTGAGCTCGCGGCGATTGGAGCCCCCCTCCCCCTTTTCCCAGACGTTACATCTTCTCTGTGGTGGAGAACCTTCAGAGGCTGTGCCACATGGGGCTGCTGCAGTTCGGCCCCACGGAAAAGTTTCAGGATAAAGACCAGGTAACGTCTCTCACGCCTGAGTGAATGGCGCTCCTGATGGCAGAGGTTTCCGGGCGGCTGACCTGCGGCGGTTCTGAGGTTCTTTCTTCGTCCTGTCCACGTGTCTCCTCTAGGTCTTCATTTTCTTGAAGAAGAACGCAGTCATCGTTGACACCACCATCTGTGACCCGCATTACAACCTGGCCCACAGCAGCCGGCCCTTCGAAAGGCGTCTGTACGTCCTGAACTCCATGCAGGACGTGGAGAACTACTGGTTCGATCTGCAGTGTGTCTGTCTCAACACCCCATTAGGTACTGTGGCTCTGGGTGGGACCCTGCTTCTCCCCCTGCTTCCCGGGTCATCACCGGGGTTCCTGGCGAGAGGACCCCAGAAGTGGCTGCTGCTTTTCATACCGCTCCCCAGACACCTAGGGTATCCTTGGGGCTGCCTTAGAAAGGAGGGCGGTGGGCTCTGAATGGGGGGCTCCCAGACCCCCACACACGTTTCATCCAGATCACTCTGCTTGGTCCTTATTCACTCGTGCATTCAGTAGGAACTGTGGAGCACCTTGTGTCTGGCATCTCCGGGGCCTGCCCCATCACAGCCGTCCCCGCCCCAGCCAGCCGAGCCCAGAGCTGGGGACCAGCCCCGCAGGCACGGGCACAGCAAGTGTGTTGTGGGAGAGGCAGGAGAGGCTGGCGTGGCTACGGGAAGAGCGGCGTCTGCAGTTGGAGGAGCAGTGGGGGCGAGTCAGACGCTGGGGGCTTTGCAGGACTTGGCGCAGGCTTTGTCCTAAGAGCAGGGAGAAGTCGGCCCTGCCTGCTGGGTGGGGAGCGGACTGAGGGCCCGAGAGCAGAAGCCGAGCCATGACTCTGCTCTAAGAGAGCCGTCCGCTGGTGACCCTGAAGGAGGGGGGCACTTGGGAGGTATTTTGTAGGGTGTTTTGGTTTTTGTTTGTTCGGGGTTTTTTGTTTTTTATTTTGTTGTGTTTTTTTTGGTTTATTTGGCGAGGGAGATATTTTGGAGTTGAAGAAATGAGCAGATCAGGTGGTCGGTTGAGTTGGGTTTGGGGTAAGGCCTTAGCTTGCGTCTTCTTCCTGTCCTTGGAATATCCCCTGACCTGTGTCCACCTGGCAGCGGCCACGCCTACATCGAGCATCGACTCTTTTGAGAAAGCCTTTCCAGCACCTTATACTGTCTTCTGATACCCTTCTCGGGATTCCTTGGGCCCAGGAAATTGGACTTCCTTCCCCTGGTGTCCCAAAGTGCCTGGTACACCGTCGACGTCCCATAAATGTTGATTGACTAGATAGAGGGCGTGTGACCTTCGCTCTGCCCTCTGAGCCAGAGTCCGTCTGGTCTCCTCTCCCCGCTTCTGCGAGGAGGAGGAATGGCACATCCAGTCTGCCCCTGGGAGAGACCCCTCTTCCGTCCTCCTGTCAGTGCCAAAAGATCAGTCCTGAACGTCGCTTTTTGCAAAGCAGGAGCCCACATTTATTTGGTAGAATTACTTAGTGCTGGCAGGGTAATGAGCCCCTGTACTTAGAAGCTTTAATGTGATGGGTCTGGACAGATTTTTGGACCTCTGTGTTTCATAGAAGCCTCTGGCATTCAGTGAGCTAGGCTTTTACCATTTCAGATTTTTAGAGTGCCCTAATTCTCCTGCATTTTATACCCAGATAAAAATTTGTGGACCAGTATGTTATTTGCACCAGAGTTGTTGAGGCTTGACAATTGGTGAATTTCCACCCCTTTTAGCGATTGTCCCTTTATTCAACAAACATTCAAGGAGGTTCAGCCCCGAGAACTGAGGGAAAAGCACCGTCTAACAGGCCGTGAGCATCCTTTCAGGCAGGGGGCTTGCTGAGCGTGGGCGCGTGCCAGAAGCACCCAGGGAGCCCGTCGAAGTGAGGGTTCCTGGCCCTGTCCAGTGTGGGGATGACCTCCGTCTGCATTTAGAACACAAGAGCTAGGTGACACCCAGGAGAAGCATGGCCTCAGGTCCTCCCAGGCTCAACTGGCCATTCAAATGCATGACCTTGGGCCCCCTTGGAAGCCCTCTCTGAGCTCTGCCTCTCTCCATTTCTAAGCTGGGAACAGCAGCCCCACCGCCTTTATGGGCTGAAGCCCAGCTGGAACATGGGGTCTTATGTAGACACCGGCTGAGAGCTGTGGGGCAAGGGCTCTGCCCCTTCACCCCCAGCCAGTCCCCACCCAGGTCTGCCGTCAAGGGTGTTAGAAGACAGTCGCTAGTACCCTGTGGATCACCGTAGCCTGCCTTTGCCTGACTTCAGCAGCAGTCGAATGTAGTTTAGAAATTCTTGCAAGAAAGGCAGTGTTCTTTATTGTGGATGAACAGCATGTGATTTCTCAGCTATGTTAATGCACCTCTTGGGTGTGCAGGAAACATCTGGCTGCCCCCCGGCCCCCCACTGGGCCCAGGGAAACTGACCCCCCACACTGAGCTCTTGGTCCCGCTGCTCCCTGCTGATCCTGACCCCGCAGCCACTGCTACGTGCGTCAGTGTTCCTTCCCGCTTCCTCTGTGCGGGTGCCTGGGAGCTCCACAGGCTTCCCCCGAGGAAGGAAGCCTTGGGGCTCCTCTGCTCCTGATTCCCCACCCCTGCTGGGTTCTTCTGTTGCTGGCTTACCTTCCCTGCTTAGCGGAGGTCAGCCAGAGTACAGCTCCTTCCCTCGGGGTCACCCTCTGACATCAGTGAGAACGCATTCCTACAAAGAGGATGTTCTGCCAGTTTCAGAGCCCGTCCTCTGGTTGGGGAGCAGGATCTCTCTCTCAGCCGCAGCCACGCGCCATGGCCGTGCAGAGCCGCCACCGCACGGCAGCGTCAGGGATGCCTGTGTCTTGTTTCCCAGGTGTGGTGCGCTACCCACGTGTCAGGAAGAACAGCGCGCAGGACCAGGGCCTTGACGAGGAGGGCAGTCTGCAGAAGGAGCAGGAGAGCGCCATTGACAAGCACAACCTGGAGCGCAAATGCGCCATGATGGAGTACACCACGTGCGTCCCCGCCCCGCACACGCCGTCCCCACGTGTGTCCGCGCACCACCCCCAAGTGCGGGGCCACGGCGCCTCGCGCCCCACGGGCTCCAGCCCCTCCGAGTCTGGCTCCACATGGCAGCCTGGGACTGTCCCAGGCTCTGGGATTGCGGGGCAGATTGGTGGCCGTGGGCCATACTGTTCCAAAAAATCAGTTTCCAAAATGTGAAAATTGGGAATTTTACCTATCTGGCGGATTGACAAGTGCTTTGCTTCTCTTAGCTATTACTGGGAAAGGTAAAAGTTAGAAAAAATACCCTCGCCCGTGTCTGGGGTTCCCTTTTCGGTTCCCAAGAGGGGCTCTCTTTCTGCTGCTTTTCCGGCCCCTAGGGGAAGCCGTGAAGTCGTGGATGAAGGCTTGATCCCCGGGGACGGGCTGGGAGCCGCCGGGCTCGATTCCAGTTTCTATGGGCACCTAAAGCGCAACTGGATCTGGACCAGCTACATCATCAGCAAGGCCAGGAAGGTAGGTGGGTCCCAGGCGGGGGCGGGCACCCCTCCCCGCACCAGGAGCCGCCAGAGCTACCCGTCGCTCTCGATCTCACCCGACTTGGCTCACTGCTTCTGAACTGGTAGAACAGCCGTCGACCAGAGGCCCAAATATTTATTTCCTCATGTACGGTAGGTGTATCGATCCGGCCCGGCCTCTGTCTTTTCAGTGCATGGTAACCGATTCTGTGACGTGAGACAGAGGCCGGACAGGAGGGAGGGCCCAGAAGCAGCCCAGCCCCTCGAGCAGCCTGTCCCCCAACCCCCAGCCCGGCCTTTGCAGAAACCTGAACAGCTCTGAGCATCTGATGCTCTGGACCCCTGGGGATTCGCGGAAGCCCTACTTCATTCCAGGGCTGCACTTGCCTTTTAGGAGAACACTGCTTCTGAAAATGGGCTCATGGTGAGGCTGCAGACGTTTCTGTCCAAGCGCCCGTTGCCACTCAGTGCCGGAGGTACGTGTGCGGGGCGCTCACCGCAGAAACAGATGCGGGGCCGGCCGGGGCCACGTGACTGCAGACCATGGCAGCTTCTGCTGGGTCTCTGGCCCCAGCGGGGCTCATCCTTAGACGCCCACCTCTCGTGCTTGTTTGTAGGCACCGGCAGGTTGAACATCTGGGGGGAAGCCAGAGTGGGAGCCGGGCTCTGCGCTGACCGGGAAGAGCAGTTCGAGATGCACCGAGAGCCCGCGCTGGACAGGAACCGGCGAGTGAGGGGCGGGCGGAGTCAGAAGCGCAAGCGGCTGAAGAAGGACCCTGGAAAGAAGAGCAAGAGAAAGAGAAAAGGTTTCGTGATACTCGTTTGCGTCTGCTGGGCCTTGTCTTTGTACCCCCGGCCCGGAGACAGGCAGTCGTGGCTCTGCGGCCATCGTGACCTCTGCCCTCAGACTCAGAGTTCTGTTTTCCCTGCCATCTGGGGGGCTCGTGCTGCGTGGTTGCCGATCTGTCCCCCGCGTCGAGCTGGCAGACAGATCCGCAAGCTCCTCGTGTGCTCTCTCTGTCTGTCCGCTCCCTTGGAAACCCCTCGCACTCCAGTGTTCTAACTCCATCTCACCTGAGGAAACTGGGAAGTCTTTGGCAGAAATCCTCATCACAGGCCAATCCTGTCATTCCCTGTGTTTGGTTTTTAATGTCTGCATGACGTTAATCAGGCCAAAGTCCTGTTGTGTTTGCAAATTAAAGGAAAGGCGGGAGTCGGTCAGGCCTGCAGAATCTCTTCGAATCTCAGGAAGCCCTGAGGCGTGTCTGACACCACCATTTTGGACTCTTCCCCTGGGCCAGTCTTTGTAGCAAGGATGGCAGGAGGACAGTGAGGAGACCGGCGTGTTCCTTCGACCATCTTTCCACCCTTGAGTGCTCTGTGTGTCATACCTGTGATCTCCTAGCTGTGTCGCTTTTAGACGAGAGCAGGGTGTTTAAACGGGAACCTGGCTTTGGTGGTTTCTTTGGCTGGTGTTTGTACCAAGTAGCCTTGTGTCCGTTGGAAAGGCCCCCTCAGCGCAGCCTGTCCAGATAGCGAGAGATCAGTTTGGCTCACAGAGACCTGAATTCATCACAAGGCAAAATACGGTGGTGGTGTCCCTTGGAATCCCAAATGTTCACGCCCTACTTTTCTTTTGCCTTAATTTGGAAAAACTTCCAAAGCAAATAGTCTCTTGGGATGGGCAGTAGCATATGGTGTTTACCTTGCGAAACTGCCTTCAGTATCTCCCCAAGGGGAGGAGATGTTGAAAAAGCCTAGTGGCCAGGCTACGAGCTCATGGTTCAGATCCTGTGTCTGCTACTGACTGGGCTGTGTGACTTCGGGCAGATCACTGTACCTCACTGTGTTTCAGATTCCTGAGCTACAAAATGGGGAGGACACCTGCCTCCTTTTAGGGCTGGTGCAAAGTAGTATCTTTTTTTAAAGATTCTGTTACTCATTGCAGAGAGAGAGAGCGCGAGAGAGTGCGTTCGAGGGCAGCGGGGGTGGGAGCAGAAGGAGAGGAAAGGGAGAGAATCCCAAGCAGAGTCCACGCCAAACACAGAGTCCAATGAGGGGCTTGATCCCACAACCCCGAGATCCTGACTTGAGCCCAGACCAAGAGTCAGACGCTCAACCGACTGCGCCACCCAGGCGCTCTGCAAAGTAGTATTTTTAATTATGAGTTGTCGTATGTAAAAAGCTCAAAGTGATGCTTGGCACACAGTAAATATTCCAAAACATCGGCGCCTGGTACCGCCCTGGTGTTTTATACCCAGTCTGGTTCAGGCCTCAAGGCAACCCTGTGGGCTGTGCCTTGTTGCCACGGTGCCCCAGGGCTCATGCAACAACACAGGAGAATGGTGGGGGCCCGGAGCGAGCCCCGGAGGCCTTCAGAGCGCCTAGCCCCACAGTGGGAAGAGTTGGAGATTGGCAGGCTGCATTCAGGCCTCCCGCCTGTCCCCATGAAACTTGACCAAAGGGGTAAAAAGAAAAAAATTTAAAAGATAAAAATAAAAATACGTATGTATCTATCTGTCTGTATCTCCAGGCCCGAGTCTTGTGTGGTTAGTTTATCTGGCTCCCGACACCCTTGATCAGATCTCCCCAGCCGAGTAGGGGCCCTTCCCCTCCCCAGGGGGCAGCTCCAGACCGGTTGTTAGAGGCTCTCTCTCTTCTCCCCCTGGTACTCTCAGAAGAGTCCCCCCAGGAGAAAAGCCGCAGCCTGCGCTACCACGACGAAGCCGACCAGAGCGCGCTGCAGAGGATGACCCGGCTGCGGGTCACCTGGTCCATGCAGGAAGACGGGCTGCTCGTGCTCTGCCGCATCGCCAGCAACATCCTCAACACCAAGGTACTCAGCCCCCGGGGCCCCGCGCCTTCCTGGCCCGTACCCGCTGCGTGGCGTTCCCCGCCGTGGGGAGCCCCTTCCCCCTGTGGCCCGCAGGGCACTCCTCTCTGCTGTTAGGCCTGGCCGCCAGGAAGAACAGCGCCCAGAACCCTACAAACGAATACTCCCGTTGGCGCACATTGCTTTCCAGCCTCGGGCTAGCATACGCAGATCAGGCTACCCCAGCCCCGAGTGGGTCTCCCTGTCCGTACCGGGAGTCTGGCCCTCCCGTGTCCCTTCTCCCACTCTCATCTGCCTGGAAAACTCCCCTCTTTGTCTCTCCGAACTGCTTATCATCTCTGGAAAGGCTCCGGTGGTCCTGCCAGTTGGAAGGAATTACCACATCTCGCCGCGCCCCGTGGACTGGACTTTTCCGGCTGCTGCCTTTGCTTCTGGCCCTTCTTGGCCCATGGGCGCGGCTGCTTCTCACAAGGCAGAGAGGCTTGTCATGTGTTTTCGTGGCTGCGGTCCCCTGCATGCTGCCAACGGCATGGGGACCGCTCAGTCACCGGGTACTCAATCAGTGTGGAGTGGTGATGGCCTCGGCCTGGCTGCCACCATCCCCCCCCACCCCCACACACACAGGTCCTCCCGGCCCGTGTCCCTGAGCCCCGGCAGCTGGGGAGAAACTCGCTTCCCCGCTACCGTGCTCCCTCTCTCCTGCGATGTCACTGCCTCCAGGAAGGCCTGGAGCCCGAGCCCCCATCACATTCTCCCCCTGCTCCCCAGAGCGACCTCACTGCCCTGGGCTGTCTTTTCCTGCCACTTGGCGCCGTTGGGATCTTCTGAGATTGCAGCAAGGCCTAGGGAGCATCGAGATAGCAAATGTCCGATCGCGCTGGTTCGCCGAAGCCACTGGAGACCAAGTTCTGCCACCGCCTAGTACCGGGCCCCTTCTAGGTCCTAATGCCGCCGGGTGGCCTGGGTAGGGTGGCTCCCTCTGAGCCCAGTGTGTGCACCCTGTCCTCAAGCACGCCGGCCGAGGGGAGCAGCCCCGGGTGCCCTCTGCCTGCAGGCTCACTGGATCCCTTTCCTTGACCACTTTTCCCAGATGCTGTCCCCCCCCCCCGACCCATTCCTTCCTAAGTTCCAGCCCAATCCCTTCTCCCGGGAACAAGCTAGAGATGTGTCGCTGTCCCTAATACCTGTTCCTTCCCTCTGCAATGGCTTTTCATCGCAACACTGAGGGGTTGGAGGGGCCCCCCTCCGTGCAGCTGGAGGGGCCAGCAGAGCCCGCACGGCTCAGCATCGGCAGACTCTGCTCTCTCCTGCGTACATTGAGAGCAGGTTCTTGGGCCGCCTCCTGCCTTCAGCGAGCCCCCTTCCCTGCCCGGGCTCTGCAGCCGGTGCCCTCTGAACACCTGCTACTTCCCAGAAGACATCCTCTCCCCCTGGGCATGGCGGATTTGGCTTACTCTGGGCTAGCAGCTCACTGGCGCGGGGCACGGAGGCGGCAGTCTGAGGATGCGAGAAGCCACAGAACGTACCCTGCCCCCTCCTTTCCGTTCAGGCCGCGGGCGTGGAGGAGTCTGACTCTCCGTCCCGGCTTGTGTTTGCTGCAGGTGAAGGGCCCGTTCGTCCCCTGGCAGGTTGTGCGGGACGTCCTGCATGCCACCTTCGAAGAGTCTCTGGATAAAACCTCCCACTCGGTCGGACGGAGAGCTCGCTACATAGTCAAGAACCCACAGGCCTACCTGAACTATAAGTAAGCCTCGTTCGGACTTTGGGAACTTCGGGCCAAGGTTCCTCCCATGCTTCTAGTTCTTTTTAGTCTTCTCTCCTCCCTTTTGCTTAAGAGTCCACTCTGAAATCCAGAGCGCGGCAACCTATCCGCCTGCTCAGCCGTAGCCTGTCCCAGGGCTCGGATCTGTGATGTTTTCAAGGGCTGGTCCTGCTTCCGGCCCTTCCGCGTGTCCAGTGCCATGTGGACTTGGGGCCGGCCTTGGGAAGTCGGTGCCGTTCTCCTCTGCTCCCTGGGAAGAAACGGGCCATCCCAGCTAGGCGGCTTACTGACTGACCATCCCCGCAGCAGCGGGCGGCGAGGGCAGAGGCCTCTGTGCCCACCTCGTTCTCACCCCACCAGGGCCCAGCGCCATTGCCCGCCCTGTCAGACTCCTGACAGCCCCTCCGTAGGCACGGCCTGAGTGTGGAAGGCCAGAGACCATCATGCAGAGGGGACACAGGGCAGGGTTAGGAAGGACCGCTTGCACCAACTGGCTGCTCTGCCCTGAGCTCTGGCTCTCGGCTCTGTGTTGGGCTGCGGGCAGTCAGCAGAGTAGCAGAGAGGAACAGCCCAGCCCCGGATTGTGGAGAAGACTGCCCCTCGCGGGCTTTCTCAGCCTCAACAGTGTTGACCTTTGATAGCTTCGGAGCAGAGCTGTCCTATGCACCGTAGGCTGTTTAGTGGCATTTCTGGCCTCTGCTGGCTCCACGCTGCTGGTGCCCAACGCCCAGCCGTGGCAGCCAGACGTGTCTCCAGGGGGCTGCAGAGGCCAGTGGGTGAGACAGCGGGGGCCTTCCAGTGGGGAGCCGCTGGCCCCCGTGTCTAGAGTCTTAGACTCTTCTATCTAAAAGGGCTCTGGTCACCTGCTTCAAGTGCCTCTTCTTTTCAGAGTGGAAACAGACCCAGAGAGAGGATCCAGGGTGACAGGGCCTTGGCAGTGCCGTGAGCTCTGGAACTTGGGCTTCCCGGCCTCCTTCCTTGTGTCCAGCAGCAGCCGGGGGATGGGAACACGAGGGGCTGTGGCCTGGCGCAGGGCGTGTGTCCGCTTGCAGGTGGCTCCCTCACCTGGGAGGAGGCTGATACTACCAGTCATGGCCACCCTGGCCCACTTGGCCCAGCCCTCAGCGGATGTGTGACCTTGGGGGATGCTACGCCTCCCCAGGCTCTAGAATGGGATGATGGGCTCTTGTCTCGCAAGCTCTTTGTGAAGTGAAAGTCTCCGGCTCCTGGGAACCCTGCCAACACCTGCTGCCTTTCCCTGCATTTGTTTTTGGGCAAGTCAGGCACTCTCGTCACAGAGCAATGAAGATGTCTGTGGACATTGAGGGCTTCGACGAATAGTGACCACCGGGTCCGGGATGGTCGTTAAAGCTCACAGTAACACTGTCACGTAGGGCATCTCGTTTGGTCCTGGCTGGATGCCTGTGAGGGCAGGCGGCGAGAGTCGCTGTTCTCAGTTCACGTGTGGCAGGCGGAAGCTCAGAGAAGGCAGAGGGGTGAGCGTGAGCAGCAGCAGGCCGGACCTGAGTCAGAGTGGGCTGACCCCAGATCCTTCCTTGTTAAGAGTGTGATCAGCCAGCAGGTGTATAAGGAAGTCATGCCTTGTGGTCAGCCGAAGCCAGATGTGTCCCGTGGTTCTGAAGACAGGCTCATGACAACACCAGACCCCACGTTCGTCCTCTCTTCCTGCAGGGTTTGCCTCGCTGAGGTGTACCAGGATAAGGCACTTGTGGGAGATTTCATGAATCGGAAAGGTGACTATGAAGACCCAAAGGTAGGCCTTGTGTGGTCACTGGGCTCGTCCCACCGTGAAGGCAGGGGGTGTAGGTTCTTGTCTGGTCGTCCGGGTCCCACAGCGCCGCTGCCGGCCTTGCAGATACGGACACTGTCCCTGCCTGTCTGGGAAATCAGCTCCGTTCTTGGGCTTTGGCCCTCATCTGGTGGGGCTGTAGCGTCTGCTCTTAGAAACTGTTAGGATTTGACCCACCGCTTTGCAATTCTGTGGGGCCTTGGCCTATTTCGTTAAGAGAATAAGGCAGCTCTTCAGAGATTCCAAACGGCTGGATGCCCCAGAAAGCTGGCAAATAGGATAGGACATGAGTGATTCTGAGTTCTCTGGGTGGACACGTGCAGGGACGGAAGGCTGAAGGACAGTGGGGGACCCACAGGGGCCTTCCCGTCTGGGGCTTGGGCAGGAGTGAGGGCCAGCAGCGCTCTCCTTGCCCCACATCCCTGGGCAGAGGGGTGTCTGTCACCTTCCCAGGTAGGCGCTCTAGGCTGGGGAGGCGGAGGCCGAGGAGGCCACGCTCCTCAGTCCATGTTTCCGGGAGCTTGCTGCTGTGGGAGTTTGTTACAGGGTTTTTTTGATGCACCAGTGAATCCTCCCTTCGGGGAGAGAAAGCTTGACATCTCGTTCTCTCACACTGAAAGGTTTGTGCCAGTGAGTTTAAAGAATTTGTGGAGAAGCTCAAAGAGAAGTTCAGTTCGTCTCTAAAGAATCCTAACCTTGAAATCCCGGACACGCTCCAGGAGCTGTTTGCCAGGTGAGGTTCTTTCCAGAGGTTTCTGTGTGATCCTTGTGGGGCAGGCGGAAACATCACTGGCCTTAGGCATCTCCCCTGGTCAGCGGTTCCATGGCCTTACAGGTAACCCTGCCATGTTCTTGACTCTGAACCACCTCCTCTCGTGGGCGATTTGAAAATGGGCAGGCCCCTGGGAACCCTAGCACCCTGTCGGGCACCCCCTCCCTTCTCCCGTGGAGGCCTTGCTGCCTTGCCGTGTCTCCCATGGAGACCAAATCCCAGGCCTCCACAAGCCACTGGTGTGCTTTTGCTGGGATTGCTCCTTTGACATACAAAGAAACTCCAAGCTAGAAGTAGCTCACCCAAGGCCACGGTGCTTATAAGCCACAGGGCCAAGATCTGAACTTCACGGTGGGTCTGACTCCAGTGTCCCAGCTCTACCCAGCTCAGCCACTGGGCACCTGCAGAGAACATACTTGGCTTTGAGCACAGAAGCCGTGAAACGTGGAAATCTTGAGTTTTATGAACGAGGCCTGTTTCCACGGCTTAATCCAATTGTGAATCCCTTCTTAACACCCTCATCGAGACGGTCCCTCTGGCCACTGGATTCTTCATGAATCTTCCTGTAGAAGTGACGGTCTTTGATCTGTTCCTGTTGGGAGCCGTATGATGCGGCCGCAGCCAGCTACCCGAATCGCAGTCGGAGATCGCCTTCTTTGATTCAACCAACAAATACTTCACGTCGTGCCGCGTGTGCCAGGCCTGGGGAGCAATTTCTAGTCCTTTGCGGAGTTGACACCTGATACTGTTTTTTGTGTTTTGTGTTTGTTTTTGCAGCAAGCTATTCCCAGAACTCCAAATGGCATGGTTTATATTCAATTTTAAAAGCTCTTCAATGACCCGCTTTTACCTGTTTGTAATTTATAATTTCACATATTTTTAGTGAATTTATGGGGATAACTTTTAGTTATGGAAAAATACAGTTAAAATAGAGACTGTTTTTAAGGAGAGTTCATGAGCTATCTGGGGGAAGATGTCTCATCCGGTTGTAACAGTTTTTTAAAGTTTTCTTTCGTTTGTTTTTAATTTATTTGACAGAGAGAGAGAAAGACCTCACGAGTAGGCAGAGAGACAGGCAGAGGGGGAGGAGGGAAGCAGGTTCCCTGCTGAGCAAAGAGCCCGATGCGGGGTTCGATCCCAGGACCCTGAGATCGTGACTTGAGCTAAAGGCAGACGCTTAACCCACTGAGCCACCCAGGCGCCCCACGGCTGTAGCAGTTTTAAAACTGAATTTGATCTTAAACATCCTGGCAGGCCAGGCAAAAAAGGAAATGGATCCAACTACTTTGACTGAAAATCATTCCATTTCTGAAAAGGAGCTTTTCCTATTACTAAATTTCAAGAATTTACTGTTGCCAGGATGAATTTTGATATTAGGATCATAGAAACCAAAGAAATGTCTTACAGACAAACAGCCATGTTTCTTTAAAATTGAGTCTTGCGATTTCTTGTATTTCCTTGCTTGGCTGTGTGGCGTGATGGCTAGCACGTTGGACTTCTTTTGTGTTTGTTTACTTGGTAGAAACAGAAGGAAGCAGCATTACTTGAAGTTCAGATACACAGATGGGGCGATAATCTGCTCTCTAATACAACCACTCTCTTGTTTGGGTATTCTCTTCCAGACGTCTTTCTTAAGCTTGTTTTTAATCATAACGGGCCCACGATTTTAGATCCCCTTCCCTTAATTATTAACGGTGGCTCTCTGCCAGTAAACACTTGACCATGCTGATTGATAACCGTCAGTAAAATGAACATTCTTCATTTCCTCAACCGTTTTAACAGCATGCTCCTTTGATGAGCAGAATGTAGTTTTTTCTCATTGTAACTGACATTCACTGTTTGCATTTTGCTGAGCTCTACATTTCCTCCAACACTCCAGGCAGTGAAAGGCCACACTGAGCAAACCTCCACTTGGTTAGTGACGGTCGGCCATGTTCCGCTGACATGCTTGTCTCTCCATCCTTACTCAGATACCGAGTTTTGGCCATTGGAGACGAAAAGGATCCAACCAGGCAGGAAGATGAACTGAACAGGTAAGCATCAGACTGACCAAGGGCCTTTCCTTCAGCTGGTTGGTCGGGCTGCCGGGGGCCTGGCCCAGGGACCACCCAGGGCCAGGTCTAGCCCGCCCACTAGAAAATAAAAGTTCTACTAGAACTTTTTGAAAGTTTTGAAAATAAAGTTCTACTAGAGCACAGCCACGCCTGTCCCATGTGCCCTCCATGCTGCTTCTGTCCCAGAGCATCAGGTTGAGTGGCTGCGACAGACCATGCAGCCCTGGAAACCCCCGAGGTCCTCCTTATCGGACCCCTTCCAGGAGAAGATTTGCTGACCCTGGCCTTGTGAATCGTGGCCCAGCCTTAAGGCGGGTTGAATTGGATTAAGGCAGAAAGGATTTAAATTCCAGGCCCACGAGCTTTCTGCGCAGAGCTCTGGTTAGAAAGCTCAGCTGGTTTTTTTCCATGTCGGAAAACCAATGTTCAGTTTGATTTTAGTTCTATTTTAGTGAGAAGCTTCTTTGGAGAAAAATTTAAGATTAGAGCAAAGTGGGGCACATGGCTGGGTCAGTTGGTAGAGGATACAACTCTTGATCTGATAAATAGATAGGGCATGCAACTTTTGATCTCATAGACAGGTTGGAAAAAATCCCAGCGCTAACTGCATTCGTCAGTTGTCACATCAACCAGTGTCCAGGGTACGGCGCCCATTACCTGCTAAGCAGAAACGTTTCTCCCTGCCAAACCTGACCTGTTAGTAAGGCTTAAAAACCACCACTTCTTTTGTTTTGATTTGTGAATAGTTTTGGCATTCAGGTCACCTTGGGGGGGGATCACTTTTTCTAAATAAAAGATTGCACCTGCCCAGGCTGAGCGGTGCCCGTGGCCCCCAGCCTCATGGGCTCTGCCCCCTCCCCACTGTCCCTCAGCGTGGATGACATCCACTTCCTGGTACTCCAGAACCTGGTCCAGAGCACGCTGGCCCTCTCGGACAGCCAGATGGAGTCCTGCCGGTCATTTCAGGTGGGTGACGGGGACCCAGCGACAGCCTCACTGCAGTGCCGTGGGGCTCGGGGCCATCAGGGGCAGGGGCCGAGGGCGGCCCTCGCTCACTGTCTTCTCAGCTGTGCACTCGGTGGGGGAGGGTGGCCTGATTTCCCCAGAGACTCCTGTGCCCCCTTCCTCCATTTTGCAAGTGTGGGACAGGATCCGGTGACTTCCAGAATCCCTCCCGGGCGGAGGCTTTGAGTGGAATGTAAATGCAGAATATGAGGCCGTAGCGAGGTGAGCCAGGACAGAGCGGAGGGAGCGACGGACCTGTGCCGCGGACCTTCTGTCAGAGCTTGGAGATGGCGAGCTGTTCTGAGAGCTAGAGATCACTGAGCGGGAGAGCGGCCTTTCTGCGGGCCGAGGGCTTCTCTCTCCTGAGCACATATTAGAGAGTGACACTGCTCTGTCTTGGCTGAGTGACAGTGGGAGGGAGGAAGGTGCTTCTCATCTGACCCTGTCCTGAGCCTGGGGAGCTGCTGGTATTAGCACGCATTCATGAGCACAGAAACTTGCATTTCAGAGGCGTGAAGAAGCAAGGGCCTGTGACCTCACAGCACGGGAGACTGTGGCTCCCGGGCCCCGCGGAGGGGTGTTGAGGAGGGCCTGCACTGCCCCCAACACCGGGCCGGGCCTCCCTTGTTCTGAACGACCACATTGGTCAGCACGTGGGCCCGGAGAGGGGCGGGAGAGCGGGTGGGAGCCTGATTAAGGGTGCTGCCGGTCTCCGGACTCGGTCTAGACGGCAGAGCACCCCGGGGGAGACAGCGGGGGCACACCAGCCTCGGCACTGCCCACATGTGCAGGTGGTGCTTATTACTTTGGCCGTAAGGGAGATGAGGAAGACTCGGGGGGGAAATGCAGTGATTTTGGGAAAGTGCGTGGCCAGGTGTGACCATAGTCCTTGTACAGCAATGGCCAGGCCCCCGCAGACCCGAGACAGAGTGTTCATGTGTCTTCTTTGAATTCGTCACCATGAGGTGCAGGTGCTTGTCCAGCGGTGACAATTGGGACAGTCTAGTAGGGGGCCATGCAGTCGCCTTTTTCTTGCCACCCTTGGTGCCACGGAGTCCTTGAACCCTACTTACTCACATGAAGCGTGTGTGTTTCCTAGGGGGAGGCTGGTCGTGGGGCCTCGCCAGGGCCTTGTGTGAGACTGGAATAGGTGGGGTGGGCCAGAAGTCCCATGATGACAGTCCCCACTCTGGCCCCTGACTCTGTCTTGTTGGACCTGAGCTTGTGTATATATATATATATATATATATATATATATATATATATAAATGAATATATATAAATGAATGAATGAATAAATAAATAAATTTATTTATTTATTTATTTATTTTTTTAACTTAACTGCCACCATTGCCCATAAAAATCCCAATTTCTGACTGTACCTGTGGCCCTGGAGGGCCCTTCTGGCTGTGCTGCCTAGCAAGGATTCGAGCTGGGCAGGACCTCGGGAGGTCCTGCCCACCACACGAGAAGGTCCAGCCCCAGAGTTAATGGTGAAAGTCAGGTCCTCGCGTCGCCCCAGGGCCTGTGCCCTGCGGCTGCGGCGGCTTTTCATTCTTCCGGATCTGTCTCCAGGTGCTGTCTGGGCTTTGGGGGGGGTCAGAGGCCTCACAAGGCCAGAGGCTGTATGTAGGATCCTGGCTGGGCTCCCTGCAGCCCCACTTCTCCGAGAGGTGCGGTGCAGGGCAGTGGGTGGCCGTCTGGGCCGCACTCCCTCCTTCCCTGTCCGTGGTGTGAGCGCTCCTGCGCCGCACCAGCAGCTGTCGGGAATATGCTCTCTTGTCATTGCCTTCACACAGACGAGAAGAGCAGAAGACACCAGGCTTCCCACGAGAAGCTGGATCCCAGCTTGCGCTTGCCCACAGGGCAGGAGCAGTGGCGACACGGCCGGTCTCCGGCCTCTTGCCCTCCGCCCCGTGCAGTGCTCCCTGCCTCGGGCCCATGTGCCACAGCTGACGTGCAGGCGCTGTCTAGAGAAGTTGAGGGTGATGTGCGGGCCTCAGACCGACGAGGCGCAGTGTGTGCGCAGACCCCCTCTGGCTCCAGGAGAATACCCGGTGCCCCAGCACCCCACTGACGGCCGCTTTGGCTTCCGATCTCTGTGTCCCTCTGCAGTGGCTCAGTGGTGAGGTCACTGGGCTTGAAGACAAGGCCTTGTTGTTGGTCCCAGCCCTGCCCAGCCATGTGGCCTTGGACGGTCCCTTGAAGTCCATGAGCCTCCGTCCTCTCTGCCGTTCGTGGTTCCGTGGTTCTCAGGCCAGCGTGGCAGAGAACCTCCCAAGCCTAAAGTCCTCAGACCATGACCACACGTTTTCCTGGCCAGTGCTTTTGAGGAGACAGGTCTGGCAGGAACTTCCTTGTGGTCTGGCATGTGCTAGACATCCACTGTTCGGTCAGCTGGCCGATGGAGCCAGTGCTTTCCAAAAACGGAAGTCATCGGGACCCTGCTGGCCCCGCAGGCCTTGGAGCTGCTCTTCCTCTGGGCCGGGTCCGAATCCGAGCCACAGAGCCAGGGTGGCATGGCCGGCCGGAGGGGCATCTGCGGCGGGCCGGGCACTGCTGTCCACCTTTGCTCTGTGCCGGGCCCTGCCGTGGCAGCCGCAGACCTCGAACATGTGCTCCTGTGGGATTTCCTTTCTGGTGGGCGAGAGACGAGTAAGCGAATGAGGTCATTTCAGTACACTTGACCGCGGGGGACATGGCGGAGCTGAGAGTTGAGGAGTCAGCCTTGTGAAATTCAGGGGGAGGTGCGGTCTAAGAGAGTCGCAAAGGCCAGGCCCCGCGGCAGGGAGGCTCTCTTGGGGAAAGTCCGGAGGCCAGCGAGGCCGGAGTGGTGGGCAGGGCCATGCTCTCAGGAGTCTGTGCCAGGCGGAGAGGGCACTGGGTGCTCCCTCTGCAGAGGGAAGGCACGTGTGGTCTGATGGAGGCACGGGGCTCCCTGCGGCTGCGTGGCGAGTGGCCAGGGCCTGGGGGCCGGGAGAGCAGTTGGGTGGAGGCTCCACGAGGAGCGATGGTGTAGACAGCATCAAGCACCTGTGATTGGGCACGGTTTATGTGGACACGGCCAGCTGGACCTCCTGGTGGGCTGGGCGAGGGCTCAGGAAGCGAGTGGTATCGGATGGTTCTGCGTTGACGCCCGCAGCCTTATATCCCCAGATGGAGCCGTCCTTTGTCTCCAGCTGCCTCTCTTTGTCTGGTGTCCTTCTCTCTGATGGGGATCAGAGTCGACCTCGGATGCCAGGCCCTCCGCCCTGCACCCCCGGGCGTCGGCTCCAGCCTCCCAGCCCCTCGGCCCCGTATCAGTCCCTCCAGCACACATGATCGGTTCCCGCTTCTGTGCACCCACATTCTGCTCCTTCTGCCCCGGCCTTGCTCACCCTTGGCCTCGCTGTGTTGCAGACTTTCCGCCTGTACCGTGAGTATAAGGACCACATCCTCGTGAAGGCCTTCATGGAGTGCCAGAAGAGGAGCCTGGTGAACCGGCGCCGGGTCAACCACATGCTGGGCCCAAAGAAAAACCGGGCCCTGCCCTTCGTGCCCATGTCCTACCAGCTGTCCCAGACCTACTACAGGTGAGCCCTGGCGGGGCTGGGGCAGGGCGCGGCCCCCGCTCGGAGGGCAAGCCGCCTCTGGAGCGGGTGTCCGTCCGCGCCTGTGCCACTCGCTCGGGGACAAGGGCAGTACCCTCGGTAGCTTGGGGACGTGTCCCGTTCTGCCGGCGGTATGCTTCCCTTCCCTGTCAAACGGGGAGAAGTGAGTCATGTACCCATGAGCCCCGCGAAAGGCACAGCGTCCTGCGGGGGCCTGGTTGGGCATTCTTAAGGCTCAGGGCCGCGCCGAGCCGTGTGTTCGGTTTGAAGCTGTCCCGTGGCTGGATTCCAGACGCTGTCCGCAGCCCCTCAGCGGTCCGAGCGGTGGTCTGGGATGCCGCAGGTTGCCCGGGACCCTCACACCAGCCACCAGCGCGGCCGGTCTCTAAACGGCTCGGCATGTGTTCCACCGACCCCCTTGACCACACAAGGGGAAGTCTGTGAAGTAGTCCCAGGGGTTTGGCCTTGCAGCCCTTGGCCTTGACGGGCTTCCTCTTTCCCGGGCTGTTCTTGTCAGTCGTCTGATTACACTGAGGCCGTGGTCAGGACGGAACAGGAGAATGGGGGCTTTCGCTTTCTCATGCATCCCTTTGCCTGTGAGTGTAGACACTTGGGCCTTTTTCAAGCGCCCCCACCCCGCCCGTCTCCTCGGTCCCTGGAGCACAGCGGGCTGCAGTAAGAAGAGCTGTGGCCCGGGAAGCAGAAGCGAGGCCCAGGTCTGACGAGACTGTTGGACCTTGTATCCCAGCTCCAGCTGCCTGTCTCTGGGGGCCTTCTCTCTGACGGGGAGCTCGTTCTTGACCGTGTCTCCCCCGCAGCGTGCTTGACTGAGCCGCGGGCGGCGTTCACATCCTGAAGACTTCCAGACCTAGGCCCCTGTCAGAGGCTCGTGGAAAACCAGGCTTCTGGCCAGGCCAGGCTTGACTCCGCTGTCGCCTTGCCGAGACAGTGACGTGGACACACACGTCCCGTCGCCTCTGCACGGGTTCGGGGCTTTCCGGGGGAAAAGGTGATCGTGTCAGGAAGCGCATTCGTCGTCCCCAGTCGGGCTCCCGTCTGTAGCGCATGTTGAGGTGGAAAAGAGGGCTTGGCGGGCCTTCAGATCTGCAGCAATGCTGTAGCCCATCCCCGTGAAGGCCTCCAAAGTCCCGTCCTCGGTTTGGACCTTGCCTCGTTTGTGCCCACGCAGGATTTTTACGTGGCGCTTCCCGAGCACCGTGTGCACGGAGTCGTTCCAGTTCCTCAGCACAGTCCTGGCCGCCGGCAAGTTGGACCAGCCTGATAATTTTTCCTTCCAAGACCAGGATGCGAACAGGTCTACAAGTCATCGGGTGCCGTTTTCTCTGGACAACCCTGGAGGACACTGCGTGGCCGCCTTAACCCTTTTCTCTTTGGGCCTCATCTCTGTGGACGTCCGGATCCCGGAGCAGATTGTCGTGGTCGACAGCTCGATGGTCGAGAACGAGGTCATGAAGAGGTAAGGACGGGGCTGTCACCAGGCTTCACGCGTGCGCTGAGTGTCGCCGGGGGCCTCGGGCGCTGCGCTGTCCTAGGGTGTCTGCGTTTTTATTCACTCCGTCATCTGGTCTTTTATTTCTTAAGATGTTATTTATTTGAGAGAGAGAGTGTGGGCACACACACACACACACACACACACACACGCAAGCAGGGAGGGGGCAGAGGGAGGAGGAGAAGCAGGCTTCCCACTAAGCAGGGAGCCCGACACGGGGCTTGATCCCAGGATCCTGGGATCATGACCTGAGCTAAAGGCAGACGCTTAACTGGCAGAGCCCCCAGTCCCCCTGGTCTTGCTTCGCTCCACAAACACATGCTGAGTCTGTCTCTGCTGGCACGTGAGACGGCAGATGTCAGCAGTGCAGCAGGGCGCTCCCAGGGACGGGACCTCAGATCTGGGGACTGGGGACCAGTCCAGTGCCTCGCGCTGGTGCCTCCAGGTGCGGGGGAGCCAGCAGCAGAGTTGGGGAGAGACCTAGCTGTGCCAGAGAGAGGGACCTGGCACAGTGTGGTGAGGAGGGGTGAGGCGGGAAGGTAGCTTTGGCAGAGGTTCCTTGAGGGCCTGATAGCTAAGCTGGGATTTAGTGGAACAGCAGGCAGTTTGGGGACTGAAACTGGAAGGGTCTCCTGCCAGAAGGAACAGCCCTTACAAAGACACTGGGGAGCATGGCCTGTGGGGAGATGGTCAGAGGAGTTGAGTCTGGAGCGGCCGTCCACCCTGCCCTTCCTAGCCAGACGCTGTGGGTCGGGGGAGGAGGGCTGCAGGGACCACAGGCCACTGCTGAGGTTGGACCACGGTGACCACTCTCTTGAGCCGGCAGAGGCGCTCGGCCCGTGCTCCGTCACCCAGGTCCACGCTCTTCTCCTAGTCTGGGAAAGGACGGGGGCTTGGATGAGGACGACGACGAGGAGGAAGACTTGGACGAAGGCTCAGGAAGCAAGCGCCGGGCCATCGAGGTGAAAGCCCGCCAGGCCTCCCACACCAACTACCTGCTCATGCGGGGCTACTGCGCGCCCGGCATCGTCAGCACCCGCAACCTCAACCCCAACGACAGCATCGTGGTGAACTCCTGCCGGGTGACGTTCCGGCTCCGACGAACCCCCCTGCCCACGCGGCTCTGGCCCACTGGTGAGTGCCGCCCGCTGACCCGGGAGCCGTCCACGGGCCAGGCCGGGCGCAGACTCCCCTCCAGGACTCGGGAGCACACGCCGCCCTAGACTGCTCAGCGTGGCTCTGCCCTCTTGCTTTGAAAGAGAGGCCCTCGCTTGTTTCCGGTTTTTACACTCCTCCTAGCCCTCCTGTGGGTTACCGCTGAGACTCTGAGTAGTTTACTAAAACCTCGCTTTCCCAGGCCCCAAGTTTGAGGGTGTCTCCTTCCTCTCCATGAAATGAGACCGCTCGGGCCCCTTCCCAGGCCTGCGCGCCTCCTCCCCGTCACCTGTTGGGGTGCGTGCTGTTCCGTTTAGGTTCAGAGGCCCAGGTGGTGTTCTGTGTGGAGTTTGGCTCGGGCCAGACCTGTGACCATGGTCTTAGCAGAGCCGGCTTTTCCAACAAGCCACGCGCGACAGCCCCGGCTCGTGGAAGCTCACGTGGGAGTTCAGGGTGGGGTCTCGGGGGTCCCCCAGGGTCTGAGGAGCAGTGAACACAGGAGCAGCAGGAAGGCAGGGCCCGGACAGCCCAAGTTGAGGACCCCCTCCAGAGCTCCGGGGCTCCTGTCCCCGGACCCCAGCCCTACCTTCCTGCCGTTTATCCCGGCCCCAGGGGCACATCCCCGCCGCCGGGGGCCCATGCCCCGGCTACCCAGAAGGTGACCCCTCCCTGTTGGGGCGGTGCTGAGTTGGTGTTGGAGCGTGTTCCTCCTCAGTATTGCCTGGGCCCTGGGCCGGGCTGACCCAGTCCTCGTCTTCACAGTCCCTTCTCTGGAAGAGCTACCCGTGGGGATCTCCTGCCTCCCGGCCACCTTCACCAGGCTGATCCAGAGCCAGGGGACCGCCTGCAGCCTGGAGGAGTTCGTGCAGCAGGTGGAGCTGTGCGGGTACGAGCCGGGGGACGTGTGCGCTGTCCTGGAAGTGCACGGGGTCATCGCGGCCGCGGGCTGCTTCGGGGTGGACAGAGTGGAGCTGAGCCGGTGGTTCTCCGCCTTCGAGAGGACCGACGCCGAGCGCACCCGGACCTTCACAGACTACGTGCAGGTGAGCCGTGCTCTGGCGTACCGTGGGGTACGCGGAGGGTACCCCACACCGGCCGGACGCACGCTGCCGAAGAGGGGCTCGGTTTGGGGCATGTAGTGTGATTTCTTCCCAAGTTAAATGAGTTGCCAAGATTAAAAATGGGAGACTTTGCCTATAACGCAGCTTCTCTGGGACGTTAGAAGGGCTGGCACCCTCGGCCCCGCTTCTTCAGCAGAGTGGGACGGAGACAAGTAGGGGCATCTGCTGGGACCATGGGGTTCTCCACTTTACCTGCCCGGGTCCATTTTCACCAGGGACCCTTGAACCCAAGGAACGTAGTAACAGACGGACCTTTTAAAGCGAGTGCCGTGGGAGCCGGCCGGCCCAGCTCTGGGGGTCTGTAGTTGGAGCAGGGGGCACATCACGTACTAGGGTTTTCAGACAAGTGTTCGTGGGTGCAGGAGATGAGAGCAGGGTCATGATGACTGTGCCCGTGGGGCCTCGGGAGCCCCAGGAGGTGAGCCGCGACGGGCGGGCAGCTCCCCAGGCTCCCTGCAGCCCAGCCGGGGGCCCCAGGTGACAAGCGCTTACAGCGAGCCCTCCCCGGACGTGCATGACCAGGGTATGAGTCCTGCTTCCAGGGTGTGAACTGGGGCAAATCTCCTGAATCCTGACTGGTGGGTTTTTAAACTAGGAATGAAAAGAAAGGTGATAGCGTCGGTGCGGTTCCTCGATCAGAGCAGGGACCTGGGCGACAGGGCTTGGCGTGAGGACAAGAGGAGTTACTGTCCTTCCTGTGGGGACAGTTGTGGCTTTTGCAGGACACGAGAGCACTTGCGGTGTTGAGTTCCCTGGGAGGACTCACGCAGCTTCGGCTCTCAGAAGTTCGCCCCAAGCCTGGAAGGGGCAGGGCTGCCCAGGGCCACAGGTCCAGCGGGCGCCCTCCAGGCTGGAAGCCAGCCCTCGTCCTTGAGCCATCTGTCCTGATGGTGCTGGGCTTCCCGTCTACCTGGGACGCTCAGATGCATCGGGCAGAGGAAGCAAGCGTGCGGACCCCGCGGTCCCTCGCAGACCCAGCCTGTCTCCTGCTTCTCCTAGGACCTCCTGGAGCACCACCAGGTCCTGGAAGTCGGTGGCAACACTGTTCGCCTGGTGGCCATGGCCTCTGCCCAGCCCTGGCTCCTGCACTCGGTGAGGCTGAAGGGCAGAGAGGAAGATGCGTGCCCTCCGACAACAGACCCCCAGGCCAGACCCCCGCGCAGGCCTGCCCGCGAGCACAGCCCCGTGGGGAGGCTGGCTCCGCCCTCTCAGGGCCCCCGGAGCACCAAGAGGCGTGCCAGCTGCACGAGCCATGACGTGGCTGGTCAGGGCGGGGAGGCCAACCCCGAGAGTACCCACAAGCCCCCTGCCAAGAGGCCCACGCTCCAGGATGTGCGCCTGGTCCCCAGCCCCGGGGCCCCAGCAGAAGAGGAGCCAGAACTCCCAGCGCCTGCTCTGCCAGCAGCTCCCAGGGACTCAGGTGTAGAGGAGTCTCCCCCCGGAGTACTGGGGGCCGGGCTGGAGGACCAAGAGGATGGCGGGGTTCCCAGCCCTCTAGGCCGGGAGCAGCCTCACTGTCAGGCCCAGCTTCCAGAAGGATCTGAAGTCCCCAGAGGTACCGAATGAACCTGGTCTCTCATCCCACCTTCCCCCTCCTGCCCATTCTCTGTCCTGGGGCCTGAGTGTCCCCCCCCCCCCAACGCCTTCCCTGAGACTGGGAACCCCAGATTTTCCTAGCCTCAGCACTGGCGGGGGGACGGCTTGCCTTTTTCCGCTGTTTCCACGAGAGGGCTTCAGGGTCTTCTGAGTGGGTCTGAGTGACAAGTGCAGGACAGGAGGGGTGGTTCTGGAAGGCGCTGGCTGCTGTGTCCCGCGAGAGGGCGCAGCGGCAGGAACACGGGTGTCGCGCCGTCCGGATTGGCGGGCGTGCAGGGACTGAGACCTGCCGCGTTCTTTCCCGCGGTATAGACGCTCTCACTATGCTCCCCGCTGGCCTCTTCCCAGGTTTTCTGGAGGCGTCTTGATTTCCTTGGGGCAGTTTCTGCCTTAGGGGTTCATGTGCGCAGCTCTGGGGTCGGGGCTTCTGGGCGGAGGGTGGGGCGCTCACTTGCCTCCCGTCGTGGGGCTGCCTTGGGGCCTGGGAATGCCCCCACACACACTTGCACACCGTGGCCCAGCCCAGTCTGTTGTGGTTGCTCGGGCCGCCCCCCCCAAGGGGAGGGCTCTGTGAGGAATGGGCTTGCTGTCCCCGTGCTCGTGGCTCTGTCCCCAGAACCCGGAAGGACGCGTCGTGCGAACGGAAGGGGAAGAGACGGACCCCTCCTCTTAGGTCGCATGTCCTTCCCTCCTCTGTCAGGTTCGGCCGAGAGCTCTGTGGTCTGTGGCCTCTCGCAAGCAGCGTGGGAAAAGTGAGTGTGTGCCCAGATCCAGGCGGCCTGGCGCGGTGCGTGGGTGCGAGGGCGGGGAGTCTGTCCCCGGGGTCCCGGCAGCGATGGTCCCGTGGAGATCTTCCACGGTCCGGTGCGGCGGCTCTCAGCCCGGCGACCTGGGAACGTGTGGGACTCCGGTTGTCCCACCCGCTGGGGGAACAAGGCAGGAGCCGTGAGGGCCGAGGTGTGGACGTCGGCAGTGGGTGGGTCCGTCTGGAACCACGGGCTTCCTGGTGTGGGGGCGCCTCCCACGCGTGTGCCCATGTCCCTCGGTTGCTGGGGCCGTGAGCCCCGGCTCGCCTGCAGCCCTCCCAGGCCCCAGTCGTGGCGGTCGGAGCCAAGCGTCCCACTGGTCCTGGGCCCTCCCGCGCCTGGAGCCTGTGTAGCAGAGCAGCCGCTGGGGGCAGGGGGCACTGCCGTCTGAGACACAGGAGTAGAGCATCGGCATGGAGACCTCTGTGAGCTTGGCCTCATGGGGAGTCAGCCATGGCCCCGGGGCTGGGCCAGAGCTGGTAAATCCAGACGTCAGCGCCGGGTCCTCCCCCACGGCCATGGTTAGGGCTGAGTGTGAGCGAGGCCCCTCAGCCGGCGGCCCCGGGCCCGGGGGTTGGGACCCCTGGTTCCAGCTGGGAAGGGAGGAGTGGAGGAGCAGGACCCCCGGCCCCATGGTGGGGGCCGGTCTCCGACTGCCCCAAGCGTCACGTCTCGGCCGGGGAGCCATGTCCCCTCGCCCGCGAGCCTGATGCCCGCGTGCCACGCCCACAGGGACTGCGAGAACATCTCGTTCGTCGCCCGGCCGTGGCGCATCGTGGACGGCCACCTGAACATGCCGGTGTGCAAGGGCATGATGGAGGCCGTGCTCTACCACATCATGACGCGGCCTGGCATCCCCGAGAGCTGCCTGCTGCGCCACTACCGGGGCGTGCTCCAGCCCATCGCCGTGCTCGAGCTGCTGCAGGTGTGGCTCCCACCGAGCCTGGCCCTCACCGGGGCCCCTGCTGCAGCCTCCCAGGGCCGGGGGCGGGGTGTGACTGTCCAGAGGTCTAGCCCCGGCCTGAGAGTCCGGCGGTTCCCGTGGGTCCCTTCCTCTCGTCAACACCACCCTGAGCGGCGTGCTCGGTGCCGTCCGAGCCCGCCAGGCTGGCGGCTGAGCCCCTCGCCCGTCTTCCCTGGGCCCCTGCAGCCCCTACCCCTGCCCTGGGGTCCTGCAGCCCCTGAGGTAGGACAGGACGGAGGACCTGGTCTGCAAGGGCGCCCGTCACCCTGGGTGTCCCTCTGTCTCTAGGGCCTGGAATCCCTGGGCTGCATTAAGAAGTGCTTGCTGAGAAAGCCGGCGGCCGCCTCTCTCTTCTCCAAGCCCCGGGTCCCCGAGGTGCAGGCGCCCTCCAGCCCGAGCGAGAGCGCCACCGTGTTCTACGAGCCCACGCTGGACTGCACGCTGCGGCTGGGCCGCGTGTTCCCCCACGAGGTCAACTGGAACAAGTGGGTCCACTTAGGAGGCAAATGCGGTCACCGTGAGCCCCTTCTCCGCCACTGGCTCCTGAGGAGGGCGTGACTCCCCCGGGGCGGGGGGCTCCACCTGGCCCCCGCGTGCGCCGCACCCGCACTCGGTGCGCAGGGCCACGTCTGTGCCAAGCCTCTGGCCTGGACCTCGGAGGAGGGCCTCCTGCCCGGCCGCTCTGGGGGTCTTGCCGGACCGAGGGCCCTGCTGGGTCCGCCGGGTGTTGTCAGGGAGCAGCTGCCGGAAGGCTTGGGTCCCTGCTTTTCCTTTCTTGTTCCCAGGGCATCCTAGCTGTGGCCGCAGGCACGGATCCGGCTCTCCGTCGCTGCCTGCCTTCGCTGCGGAGCTGGGGTTCTGGTGAGTCTGAGAGGCCTCCAAGGGCGTCCACCGTCAGGGAGCAGAGCGCCTTCCGCGCGGACCTCAGCGTTGTCGTCCTGTGGCCGTGAGGGGTCGGGAGCCGGCGCTGCTCGCACTGTGTTGCCGGCTCTGGGTGCTGTGGCAGAAAGGCCCAGTGCCCCAAGCGGCGGGACCTCGGCGGGGCGGGGGGGTGGGGGGTATGCATCACGGGTCGGGGCTGTGTGTCCTGCCACCGAAGGCCCTGGCAGGGACTGACCACTCTCTAGGCAGGACCTCAGACCCGGAGAGGAGCCTGGGGCTCCCTTGTTGGCCTGGCAAGATGCGCGGCGGCCTCGGCGGGGGGGTGGGGGGTGGGGGGTGGGGGTGCCCTTCCCGTGGGCTGGGGTTGAGGAGCCGCGCGCGCCTGGGGTCGGTTTGTTTTTTTCACTTCTCTCTTTAAAAAAAACCCCTTGGCATGTATTTATTTATTTTGTAATTAAAGTGAAGTAAAATACATGTAGTTTTGTGTGTTTCCTAAAGAATCTCTGATCCCCTGGGGGCCTCCCTGCTTTCGGCAGGTGCAGCCGGGAAGAGAGGCTCCAGTTAACCACAGGGAGGATGCGGCGCCACGGCCCTGCCCACTGCCCTCAGCTGGCGCAGGCCTGGGTCTCCCGGAGACGCTCCGGCAGGTGTGCCGTGCTGCGCCGGCCCAGGACCGGGCCGGACACCGCGGGGTCACGGGCCTGTGGCCCGGGTTTGCGCGGCGGATGCTCTCTCAGGCCTGGGCTTGTGCGGCGGATGCTCTCTCGCCCTTTCTCTCTCTCCTGCTCTTCTTTCTTTCTTCCATACACGTACGGAAGCTACTGTTTTTTATTGCTACTGTTTTTTTTTTTAAATGGACATTTCACCTTTCTAAAAACGCAGACTCCATCTTGCTGAAAACGGGGGCGCTCCAGCGACAGCACATGGGGCAGTGGGGACAGGCCCCCAGTCGGCGCTGCCCCAGGCCCAGCGTCGCGCCCGCGGCTTCTGCACCTCCCAGAAGCAGCCCGTCCGGGCATGGTCGACCCGCAGCCCCTGGCCCGGCCCAGCTCAGGGCCTCGTGTTTCCGTCCGGGGGCCAGAGTCCAGGGTGATGAGGGCAGGACAGAGAGCACGGGGTGGGGAGCCTGAGGGGGAGACCCCGGCACAGCCAAGACCCAGCCAAGTCTTAGCCATCATTTTCTTCCCCTCTCGTCTTTACTCAAGTGTAAAAAGAACACGTGTTTGGGGGGATTTTTTTTTTTTTTTGAGATCACGTAGAATACGGGGTGCGATCTGCTTTATGAACAGAAAGTACTTCACAAAGGCTCGTTGTTCGGGAGCGCGTCGCGCGGCGGAAGGAAGGCGCGGTAACGGGCACCCGCTCCCAGCACTCCCGTCTCAGAGCTGCTTTTCTCACCTGAGAAACGGGGACGGGCTGCCTCCCCCGTGGCGGACCGGAGGCACCCAAGGACTCCCAAGTGTAAGCACGCGGTAGGGTTCAGCAGCGGTTCTCTCCCGTTCTGTCCCCGTGCCTGAGGAATGATTCAGGCCAGTGCTCGCGAGGTAGGACCGAGAGACGAGGGTGTAGCCCCTCCGGGGAGAGAGGCGCTTCTATGACGACGGCCCCACGGCCCCCAGCCAGCCACTCTGTGCGAAGGTGACCTGTCCCCTCCACCCCCGCCCACCTGTGATCTGTCCATGTCTGTCTGTCCGTTTAACCCCGCATCCATCCATGCACAGCCACCCACCCACCCACGCATCCGTCCATCCGTCCATCTGTCCATCTGCCCACCCATCCATGCATCCGTCCGCCCGTCCGTCCATCCAAGGCAGTCCAGCCCTTCCAACCTCTGCACCGAGGGCTCCAGGAACCACAGCACAGACCCGAAGGTCTGAGCACAGATGCCTTCAGGGGCCAAGCAGGCCACATAAATGAGAAGAAGGCGAGCCTCATGTTAAGTATAAATACCGGGGAGTGGTAGAGAGTGTGGGAAACTCAGGTGCGTGTCATGGGTGCGAACATTCACACTTAGACTGACTCGCGGACCAAAGGCAGGGACGGTGAGGAGGGACACTGAGCCCAGAGGGTGCAGGTCCCGTTCACCCTGGCCTGCCACCTGCCGGAGACCGGGACTCGACGGCCTGGACATCCGTGCCTCTGCGCTTCATGTCCCCACCCCACACCCAACTCTTTTAAAGGTTCTTACTCCTTTTAACCCCCATCAGCAACGTGGGAATGCATTCTCCTTAAAACACTTAAAACATGACAAGTAAGACTCGAGCCTCTAGGCTCCTTTCCCTCCTAAGACTTTTTTTTTTTTTTTTGCCTTTACATACATTTCATGCACTCCTAGAAAACACGGGCCTGTGGTGCCATTTTTACATAAAATGTCCCACTGCTACCAGCCGTGTCCCTGAATTTACTCCCTTTCCCTCCAGGTAAGCACCCCACTTCCTGGTCCACCCCCACTGAGCCGTGTCCCCAGACTCCGCCAACCTCCTGTCCGGAGCCCGCTCAGACCCCGTCCTGCCCGCTGCCGGCCCCTCCCCAGCCCCCCTGCTCCCCTTCTGCCCTGACCTCGGCGGAGAGTGATCTCCGCCCGCTGACTTCCCCCGACGACCCAGCCTTCTTCCCCCGGACCCTTGACCCACTTCCACCAGGGACTTGCCAGCTGCGTGCGGAGGTCATCCCGTGTATAGACGTGTCTGTGCACCTAGGTGCTGCACGTATGTGCGTGTCCGTGTGGGCGTGCGTCACACGTGTGATCTCCCGGCTTGGTGGCACCTCTCCACCCCCACCGTCCCGTGCCCTGCGCACATCCCGCCACCCATCCAGAAGTCCGCCCTGGTCGATGAAAACGCCCGTCAGTTCACCATCACTGTACTGCCAGGGCGGCGGGCTGCCATGACCCTGGCGGAGGGCTGCCCCTGGAAGCCGCCGCGTGAGGCTGCGTCGGTCCGGTTCCCGTGGTCACCAGCAGGTGGCAGCAGCAGCCCGCCGGCGCTGTTGGCGGCTCGTTCACCTGGCTCTCCGGGGGTCTGCGGCTCGGAACCAGGTTGCCCGAGTCGTTGGGCATGGAGAAGGGGGTGTGCAGCGGGGGAGGGGGACTTGTCCACGAAGATGATGATGAAACAACACTTCCTGAGCATTTGCCGCTTGCCGGGCACCATCCTTGGCACTCGACACAGATCAACCCCGAGCAGCCTCCGAAAGAGGTACGGGCCCTCATGCTGTTTGGTGTCCAAAGAAACTGAGGCACAGAGAGACAAAAGAGCGTCGCAGATTGGCCGCTAGTGGGCAGATCTGCTGGCGGGCCAGCTTGGGCCGTGCTGCCCCAAAGCCGTCCCTCTTCACGCCGCTTGCCAGAGGCGGGGTTTGCTTCGGGGTGAGCAGCTGACCGTATTCCAGGAGACCCCCTAAAATGCAGAATGAGGTTTTTTTTTCCCCCTCTGGAGCCATCACTGTTAAAAGAAAAACCGTTTGTCACATCTGTGGCCCCTAGGGATGGGGGTAAAGGCCCCTCGCTGCCCCCTGGGGTGAGCAACGGGAGAGGGTCTCTGGCCCCATTTACAGACTTCACAAGAGGCCGTGGCCTCGTCTCCCTGTCCCGTTCTGTGGCATCTCCAGGTCCAGGGCAGGTGGCTGCCTCCTGGGCTCAGTCGCTTGCGCCCTCTCTGCCCACTGCCTTGCCAGCCGCTGCTCTGCCGTTACCAGATTAATCCACACAGCCGCCCGTCCGTCCAGCATTCGCGGAGCACCTGCCGCGGGCCAGGCACCCTTCTGGGCTCTGAGACCAGTGGTGGGTAAAACAGACAAAACCCCCCGTGCCCGCGGGATCGACAGTAAGAATGACGAATAGTAAGACATGGGTTCGAGCTTAATAAATGTTACAGGGGGAAGAAACTACTAAGTAGGGGGGTGCCCAGGGGAGGTCCTGCTGAGAAGGTGACGTCTGAGCAGAGACCTGGCTCTTCTTGTTTCCCTTGGGTGGCTTGATGCATCGTGACCGTGGGCAAGCTCTGTCCCATGTCCTCCCTGTCGAGAACGTGTACTTCTCCCTTCTGTTCTGTAGGTCTGGTGGGCTCCCGGGAGCCAAGTGCACGTATGTGCTCGCTACTCTGTCTTTCCTGTCCCTGGCTCTTCCGATGGCGCGTCCAGGCAACTGCGGTTGGGATGTGTCCCACGTGATGCCGACGGCCCGTCCCCAGACCAGGTCCCAGGTAGGGGAGGGGGAAGAGGGTTCCCCTCCAACAGGGAGCCTAAAGGAAGACACCCGGCTCTGCTTTCTTGTGTGTGGGTCTCGTCCCAGTGGAGACTTTCCTCCCAGACCTGGAGTCGTCCCAGCAAGCTGAGAGGCTCACGGCTGCCCCTGCTTTATGAAGAGGAAACAAAGGCCCAGAGACAACAGGCGGAGGCCCGAGTCTTCCGCGAGAAGGGGTGGCGCCTCGTCCTCTGGCCCCTTTGAGTGTAGTTAGTCCTTCCCCAGGTCAGGAGGAGGTCCTGGTTATGCTAGGCCACTTCGCACCGCAAGTAACACAAACCCATCTCAGACCCACTTAAGGAAGAGGGGGAAGCGCCCAGCTCCTCAGCCCAGTCGGGCCAGGCTGGGTCAGGCGGAGCTAACACACAGCCCCCAGATCTCGACAGGTCACACCTGGGATGGATTTCTTGCTCATGACATATGTCCATCTCGGGTACATTGGAGGCTCTTCTCTCCGCATCTCCTCACACAGGGGCCCAGCCTGAGGGAGCAGCCACTAGCTCATTGGTCTCAGCTCACAGTGGCGGAAAGGATCAACACTCAGGAGGGCATCACAATGGTCATGTACATGCTGTGGTCCAGAAGCGAGACTTACTAACACTTCTGCTTGTAACGGGAGTTGTAACTCCCTGCCCAGTCCTGGTCATGTGATTCATACCAGGGGGACATAATGACTTGCACACTCATGTACCTCCAAAGTCCATAAGGATGCGGTTTCAGGCATGGCTGGATCCAGGCGCTCAGGGGATATTACCAGGAATCTATCTCCAATCCCAGCTCTGCTTTCTTGTGTGCTGGCCTCACCCCACAGCCCCAGGCTTCAGTCCAACCCTACCGCTCAACAATCCCAGCAGAAATATCACATGGACTGGTTTGGGTCCCATAGATGTCCCAGAACCAGTAGTGTGGCTTGGCGGGGGTGGGCCATGGAATGCTCTGTCAGCCACTCCCAGAGCTGGGGTAGCTGCCCCCACCCCCCCACCCCCCCACCCCCCACCCCCGCCAGGACAAAGCAACAGGCACTTCACAGGTGCTTGCTAAGGGTTTGTTCCCTCTTGACCTAAGTCCCTCCCAGCAGAGCAAAGGGAGGAAGAGCTGCATTTAGGATCAGGAGACTAGAGTTCAAGTTCCGACTGTGACCTTTAAACCAGTGTGCGACCTCAGGCCAGCAAGCCCCTGGCCCCTTGTGCACCGTCACTTCACTTGTCAGATGGACATCCCTACCCTCTCTGACCCTGCAGATGCAGAGAGTCTGGCCCAGAAGGGGAACTCTGTGCCCGGGGTATTGCTAGCAATCCTCCTGACTCTCTTACCAGAGTCATTGGCAATTGTGGCCTGGACTCTGGGTGACCAGGGGCCACCTTCCCCATCTGCAGGTACTCAGGGTTCGGTCACCCCCTCCTGGCCCTAGCTCTAGCCGGAAGAAACAAACATCTAACAACTCCTATTCATTTTCTCAAAGTCCAACAAACACCACCTCCTCCCTGAGGCCCTCCAGCCCCTCCCAGTGCCCTAGGGCTCCCGTCAGGGGTGTGCTGAGGCTGGTTCCGACCACCTAGGAGGGTCTCCATGACCCACCTCTCTTCCCAATCCCACTTCGGGTTGTCCGGTTGGTATCTTGAAATCGGCCACGGGGAAGCGTCTTCGCCGTGGAAATAAAGCGCACACGATGCACTGCAGATCGGGCTTTTTCGAGTGCCTGTGTGCCCGGCTGGAGGTTGGGCTGGGAACAAACTAGAGGAAGTTGTTGCCCTCGTGGAGCTTATATTCGACTTATGAGCTGGGTCTCTAGCTGTGTTTCTGTCCAGCAATGTTCTTCCCTGAAGCCCTTCACCAGCCCTTCACCAGCCCTTCCTCCGTCCGCCCGACCACCCATCAGCGGAGCCACCCGTCCCTCCGTCGTCCAGCCACCCGGCTCCTGCTAATCCACCCTCCCAGGAGGGCCGGCTCCTGCCTCCACTGTGCAGCCTGCTTACAGGCTGAGTCCCCTCCGGAGACAGAGGGGGTGAAGAGCCATGTCTGGCCCAGGCCAGAGCCCTTGACCAAGCCCCAGCCCTGGCCCCTTGCCCCGCCAACCCTGCCCCCCAGCCCCAGAGCTCTGTGTGCTGCAGGGTTGAGCTGCCTTCCCCCCCCCCCCCCCCCCCCCCCCCCCCGCTCCCAACTGAGCCTCACTTCAATCCCAGGTCAACAGCGCCACCGTTGAAGTCATCCATAGAACTTTCCTTACCAAAGACTCCCTCGGGGTCCTCCTGCAACCATGCCACTTTACAGATGAGTCACCGTGAGGCTTTGTGCAGGACTGACTTGCACCACCTGGGAGCTCAGACTCCGCCAAGAGGAGAGAAAAACCAGAGCTTTCTCATCCAGCTGGGCCTCCGACAGGGCCGGACAGCTCCAGGCCGGCGTGGGAGGGTCCCTGGGGCTCGGAGAGCCGGGCCGGCTGAATCAGACTCTCGGCCTCCCTAACCCTGCTTGGTGGCCTCGAACAAGATGTCTCCAAAGGTGATGGCCCCGACTGGGAAAACAACCCCCCCGTGGTCTTGTCTGCTGTGTTGGGCTTTGTTTTGGTTTTGGAAAACCCGAGCTGCAAGCCCTCTGGGGCACTGAGGGCGGGTCAGGCGCCTTCAAACACCACCGGATTCTCTGAATTTCTCAATTCACAACTGAAGGGGCCGTCTCAGAAATCAACAAGACCTTGACTTGCCTGATCCCCAGGGGTGAGCAGATAAGATCCCCCTGCAGATTCCTGCCTGCCCCTCCCCTGCCATGAGCGCCAAATGAGATCTCCCCTCCGCGCCCCCGCCTTCCCCCGCCGGCCTGCCTGCGTACCCCAGAACCCAGCACGTGCACCTGTGCCCGATAAATATTACTAGGGAGCACAGGGGAATAACTAAGTGGCTCCTTTGCAGAAGCCAGCAAAGGAGATCGTGGCTGGTGGGGGATGTTTCCAAGGGACAGGCTGACTTGAAGCCTGGAACACCCCCACACACACCCCCACCCACCCCCGCCCCAAGTGCCAGAGCTGTGGCTGCTTTCTCGCCCCCACCCACCGCCTGCACGAGCCTTGGTCTGGGCCCCCGAAGGAAGGAAACTGAATTTATTGACGGTCTGCTTGGTCCTAGCCTGTACAGTGGGTGACCTCACCAATTTCTCCCCAAAGTGGGTCATGCCTCCTGGGCCCCCCCACACCCCGCCTTGTCCAGACAGGAAACTCCAGTCCAGAGAGGGTAAGGGGCTTGCCCAAGGTGGTACAGCCCAGGGGCATCAGAGCTGGGATTCAGACCTCGGTCCACAGGCCCCCACAAACCTTCACACACTCAGGGTCACTCCATCCCCCTCCTCTGAGAAGTGAAAAGGACCCCTGGGGACTTCTCACGGCTCCTGGAGGCAGGACCTGCCTGGCGGGGACTGATGCCAGAGGGCCCCACGGCTGTCGCTGAACCAGCCTCTCAGCGCATGACCCGGGGGGCCTCCCCATGTCGGGAACGGTCCGCGGCTGTCATGGCATGCACGCGATCCCGGACGCACATGTGTCTCCTCTCTGCGCCCACGGGCGTGTGTGCGGCTCACTCACAGGGACACACCCGTGTGCTCTGGGATCACACAGGCACACCAGGTGTCCACCGGGCTCAGGGGCCTCATCTGGGGGCATAAAGGTCGCAGGCCCCTTCACCCCACGGCCCAGGTGAGCACAGCTCTCTAACTCCAGGCGGAATGACTCGGCCAGCTCCGGACTGCGGATCCACCTCACTGGCTGGCCTGGGGCCCGGGTCCCTCGGGTGGAGGGGCCATGACCACCCACTGGCGGAGGTAGCTCCGGGGGGGCCCTTCGTCCCTGGGGCTGGTGAAGTCACACTCCACAGGGCTGCCACAGTCAGAGCCCGCGAAGCCGCTGTCGAAAGTGTCCATGTCCAGGCCTGCGGTAGGCGAGCATGCTTCGCTGTCCGATGCCTCTCTGGGGGGCCCGCCACTCCACGGTGGCCCTGGGGTCCAGCCCGCCTCCTCATCAAGGGGCAGCTTTAGCCTGTCCAGGAGGCTGCCCATAGGCCCTCCTGGCCCGGCAAGGCCACCTGCCGAGACGCAGCCACAGGAGAGAACTGTAGTCCCAGGGTCCAGGAGCGGGTCCTCAGCGCCTGAGGCAGGCTCTAGGCTGGCGTCCAAGTTCAGGGCCGGGTATCCGTCATCCCCACAAGTGCAGGACCAGGCACACGGGCCCTCCATGTCTGCTACGGTCACGGTGTTAATGGACACTAGCACACCATACGGTCGGTCCCTCTCCTGGCTGTAAGCTGAGCCACCCACGCCGCCCATAGGGGAGGGGGCTGGGCCCCAGGATCCTGGCCCAGGCACCCCGTCAGCGTCCACCAGGTGGGGGGGCTCTGGCAGCTGCGTGGACTGCGGCCCCTTGGTGCTGCTCTGCGGCGGGCCATGGTTGTACATCGCCAGGGACGAAAGCACCTCGGGGCTCCGGGGCCCCAGCTCCAGGCTGGAGGCAGTGAAGGGGGCGCCCACCCATTTCTGTAAAGAGAAGAGGGAGACACTCGTGACAGGACAGGGGCAAGGCGGGTACGGACAGACAGACATAGAGACAAGATAGCAGAGAAAGCAGACAGAGACACGGGAGGATAAACAGGACACCAGGGCTCAGAGCCACGGTGTGCCCCTATCCAGGGATGCTCCGCACTGCTGTCCCTTCCTTCCTGGGCCTCAGTTTCCCCACCTGCAGGAGGGAGCCACTGCCCTTAGCAGCCTGCCAGACAACCAGTGCTCAGCGGCCTGGGGTCTGCATAGGGCCTGGGGGGCAGAGGCCAAGACTGCTGAGTTGTATGGACAATGCAGACAGGAGTGACAGAAGCCGATGCTTCTAGGAAACAAGCATTCTCCTGTCGGTGTCCCCGCTGGAGTGGACACTCGGCCAGGGCAGAAGCCTCGATTCTTCTGGTCCCAGCTGTATCCCCAGAGGTTCACACAGTGCCTCACATACAGTCGGTGCCCAATAAAGGTGGATTAACTAAATGAACACGCAGGGGGAATCAGTGACAAGCCACTTGGAAAGGCCTCTGTATGCCCCTTGGGTAAGGGATGTGGGTGACGACGGACCGAGGCAGCACCCCGCCCCAAGCTTTGAGCACAAGCCCCGCCCCTGCCCTCGCTGGCCTGGGGTCCCACACATGACACAGGGTCCCCACCCGAGTGATGGTAAAAACCCCCGAGAACCTGAGTCCCCCAGTTGTGAGCCTGCTGCCTCCGAAACCTCAGGACCCGGGTGAGGCCCCCCATCTGCCAGGAACGCCCTCCCTGTCCCCCCCCCCCACACAGCTGTGTGAGGAGGGATGCGTTCACACCTGTGGAGCTCCCCGCCTAGGGCCTCGCACACAGGTGCAGCCCAGGTGAGTCAACACCAAACAGGTGCGGCCTCCGGGCTTCAGGGAAGGTGCAGCGGAGGAGGAAGGTCTCCTCCCCGTGAGGCTGGGGGTTCGAGCTCCTCCCCTGCCTCACGAGAGCCGCTTCCCCACGCAGAGCCTCGGTCTCCCCAGGGGTGCCCTATGGACCACGGAGCGCCCCCCCCACCCCGCCCCCGGGGGCCGCGATCAAGATGGAAGGAGCTCAGGGCAGCAGCAGGCAGCAGGAGCTCAGCCAACGCTCCGGTCCAGGCTTCCCGACATCCAGGCTCCGCTGGAGGGGGTGCCCCCCCCCCAGTCACCACATCCTCTCTGCGGTCTGCCCGCCCCCGTGGGGGGGTGTTGAGCGGTAAATGGGCACAGACAACCGTGGGCGCCGGCGGGCGAAGGGTGGCTGGGGCCTGGTGGGGGGGAAGGGGGTTGGGGGGCTGGTGTGCTCTGCGGTGGGGCCGCGCCCTTCCCGGAACCCGCTCTCCGTCTCAAGGACCTCTGACAAGGCCAGTTTGCGACTCCAGGAACCTGGCCCGCCCCTCCCCCCGGCCTGGCCCAGGGTTCGGGACAGACAGGCTGCCTGATCTGTGTCTGCTCTCGGACCAGTTCTGCCCCACCCGAACTATTTCCTGCGCTTTGCCACCGCGGAGCCCGGAGCCTGGTTGGCAGGCGGGGGGTTCCTGGGGCGCCGGCGGAGGTGAAGAGGTTGGGGTGGGGGGCGTGCCGCGGGCTGGGGGGCACTCACCTTGAAGTCTCCACTGTGGCCCACGTAGAGGGGCTGGAAGAACTTCTGCGGGTTGGGCACACGGCCCCACACCTTCTTCCACAGCCTGGGAGGAACAGAGACCAGTGAGCCCTCACCATCCCCCAGAGCGTCGCCCGGCCTCTCTCTTTGTCCTGCAGGAGACGGAGCCCCTCCCAAAGCACACCCACGCACCCCCCTTCAGCCCCTCTTGCCCCCAGGCCTCAATTTCCACATCCGTAAAATGGGGGCAGCGAGTCTGGCGAAGGTGCCTAGAGTTTAAGAGTTCGGCTGCCGGGGCGCCTGGGGGGCTCAGTGGGTTAAAGCCGCTGCCTTCAGCTCAGGTCATGATCTCAGAGTCCTGAGATCGAGTCCCGCATCGGGCTCTCTGCTCAGCGGGGAGCCTGCTTCCTCCTCTCTCTCTGCCTGCCTCTCTGCCTGCTTGTGATCTCTGTCTGTCAAATAGATGAATACAAATATTTAAAAAAAAAACAAAAAAAAGTTCGGCTGCCTATTCCGAGCCGGGCAAATGCTGCCCCTCACCCCTCCTCTATCACCAGGGATAAGCAAAGGGCCGGTTCACAGGGGTGCGGGGAGCACTCGGAGGGTGTCCACACAGTGACCCAGCACCCAGCACCCAGCACCCAAACGGCGCTCCCTCCCCCTGCAGCTTCACTGCCTCGGTCTCCGGCAAAGCCTCTGGGTACAGATGCACCCATGGAGCTGGATGTGCAGATTCCCACCCCCCCGGGGTTCAGCAAAGCCTGACCGCGGCCCCCACCTCCGCCAGCAGTTCTCCTGAAGACCGAACCCAACACCTTCACGGATCAAAGTAGAAGTGAAAGCTCTGCCTAGAGCAGAAGGAAGGAGGCAGGTGGCCCCCTCCGGTCTTCCCCCCACCTGGTGGCCCGGCGCGCTCCCCGCCCCCCCACCCCGGGGGGACTCAAAGCATAACCGCCACCGACAAGGTCACGGCCTGGGTCCCTGTCAGAGAGCAGGGCCACTTCCTCCACTTCAGAGCAGGGCGGCTTTGGGCAAGTTCATTGCCAGCTCTGTGCCTCCTTGCTTGCCCCATGTGCCCACGGGGGGGAAGCATCCAAGGGCCGGCTCCCGAGGCGGGTGTGGAGAGGCGGGCGGGTGCTGCCCAGTGCCCAGGAAACAGGAGCTTGATCTTACCACCACCCCTGTCACTGCCACGGTCGCGATGACAGCTTGTGGCCCAGGACTCCCCCGTGCCCCTCCCGCCGCCCCCTCGCCTCCCGGAACCTCACCTCCAAGGCAGGTGGATCTTCAGGCCTAAGAAGACGAGGATGGGGAGTACGACGACCAGGAGGAGATAGAGCAAGGAAGCGTGCCTGCCTCCCTTGATCTCTGCGAAGGAAGCAGACCCAGCGTAAACGGGGAACGCACCTCTCCCAGAGGCCCCGTGGGGCGGCTGTGGCGGGCAACAGGTCTGGGCTGGTGTGGAGGGCACAGGAGGGCCGCGGGGGCCTGCAAGTGAGGTGGTCTGGGACCTCCTCCCCGCCCCCACCCCCGAGCCCCAGGCCAGCGACTCCATCTCTCCGGGCCTCCGTGTTCCCATCTGCAGAAGGGAGAGAAGAATCCCCAGCCCAGGCAGTACTGGGGGCACCGAATCCCGCGAGGAGCTGCGCCTACCTTCTGGCGGCGTGTGAAAGGTGACGGGGTCACTCCACTCACTCCAGGTCCCCTGGAAGGACGAGCCGGGCTGGGGCCCCGCGCGCACCTGCAGCTCATAGCTTGCGTCGCTCAGGAACTCCGAGGGATGGAGAGAGACGCTTCTCGAGTCCACCGAGATCAGCTTGATCCTTGGACGCTGCTGACGCAGGGAGAGGAGGCACCGATCAGGCTCACCGAGGCCAGCCCCGGCCTCCAGCAGAAGCCCCCTTTACCCACCGCCACGAAAGGGGCTGAGTGTCTCCAGCCAAGTCACAAGACCAGGCTCCTGCCACAAGACCAGGCTCAGCTTGACCTTGACCTGGTCTCTCTCTGACCAACAGATCTCCCCTCCCGGTCCTGGCAGGGGGCCCTCCCTGCGAGGACCGGGACTGGCCCAGGAGTAGCCATGGCCTGTTTGCTGGGAATCTCTAACCAGCAGCATTCCAGGCAGTGGTCCCTTTTGGAGTTGTTCCGCAGTCGGACTTCTCCAGAGTGGGCATTTCTGGAAGCTTTTGACCACAGGCATCTCAGCAACAGATAACCTCTGGAAGCCTTCCCCGGCGGACATTCCAAACAACCGCCTGTACGAAATTCTTCAACGGGGTCTGCTCTGAAGGACTAGATCATTCTAGAAGGCTTCAGCCTTGACTGTTCCAAAGAGCGGGCCCTTTGGGAACTCTCCGGTGCTCTAAACAAGGGTCGTTCTAGAAGCCTGCGCCTTGGAAACAACGGTCTAACACTAGACTCCCTTGGTGATGGAAGCTTCATCCTCAGCCAGGCGGGAAGGCTCCAGAAGGCCCCATCTCTGGAACGTCCTCTGCTGTGAGGTACTCGACTCCAGGAGGAAACCCGACCCAGGAACCAGGGGCAGGAAGGACAGAACTTTGAGTGGCCTCCCACCCCCGGGAGAAATGAAGGGAGGCAGCACGGAGTGGGAGGGCCTCGGGGGTGGTTGGTT
Source organism: Mustela erminea (assembly GCF_009829155.1). Lineage (NCBI taxonomy): Eukaryota > Metazoa > Chordata > Mammalia > Carnivora > Mustelidae > Mustela > Mustela erminea. The sequence continues at coordinate 2,373,452 of NC_045633.1, forward strand.
GCAGTCTTGGCTGTGAGTCAGCCGCTCCCCTGGCTCTCGGATCCCCCTCCCGACCCACAGCGTCCCACCCCACCGTGTTCTCCACCTGGTGCCCACCGTGTCCCCCGCCCCTGGTCTCTGGGAGCCTCACCGGGGCCCAGGGTCTTCCTCGCTTCCTGTATCTCAGCTCGTACTGCAGCTTGCCCTTCAGCGCGTAGGAATCGTAGCTGGAGCCCCAGGAGATGTTATAATGTCCCGAGAAGGTCACGGTCACGTTGAAAGGCGGGGACGGCTTGACTTGGAGGGAAAAGCCGGAAAGAGAAGAAAGGGGTGAGCTCGGGCCACGGCCGAGAAGGATGTAGTGGCAGGAAGTGGCCGGTCGCCTGACCCCGTGTTGGTGGTGGGGTCGGCAGGATCCGTACCCCGCCCTGTGACTCTGGGCGAGGCAGCCCCGGGCTCCGGGCCTGTACGTCGGAGAAATGAGAAGTTCAGGCCACACTGGAGTTGCCGCCGCAGGGGCGGGAGCGTAGCGGAAGCGGGAGAAGCCGGTTTGGGGTCTGAGGACATGGAAGGGAGATGCCCCACTCAGGCCGGGCAGGACTGCAGACCAGGGTGGCCAGAGAGCAGCCTGGAACCCCAGATGGGGGGACGCTCTCTCCAACATTCGAGTTCACTACTGGTCCAGGTGCCTGGGGGGCTCAGTCGGTGAAGCGTCTGCCTTTGGTTCAGGTCATGATCCCGGGGTCCTGGGATCGAGCCCCCTGCCCAGCTCTCTGCTCAGCGGGGCGTCTGCTTTTCTCCTGCCCCTCCCCTTACCCCTCCCCCTGCACCACTGGTGCCCTCTCTCACTCGCTCTCGGGCATGCACACGCTCTTTCTCTAATAAATAGAAAATCTTAAAAAGAAAAAAAAATAGCTCCTAATCCAAAAACTTGCTAAGGAACGTGTGTGGTTCAGAGGCACCGGTTCTGCGTTTCTGTTCTAAACGATGATGTCATTTTCTTGCTGCAGCTTCCCAGAGAAGCCAGACTCTGATGAGCATTCATGCTAATGAGCTGCATTAATATTCATTGATGCTGATGAAAAAGGCAAGCGCTACTGAGCTCCTGCAGGACTGTGTGCAGGACCAGTCTGACCCTCCTCGGTGGCCCTGAGCTCCGAGACTTCTGGAAAGGGAGAGCCCAGCGGAGGCCTGAGTCACAACACCACACCCTCCCGGGTGCCTCGCAGGCCAAGGTCAAAGCCGGGCCGCCTATTTCGCTCTACCCCAAATTCATTTCATGATCGTGATCAGGATACAACATGTTACCTGCTTTCGTTTCTTCTCTTTTAAAAGGGTACCAGCTCCCCATTCATGGGGTCACAGTTCTCGGGGACCAAACTCAGTAGCAGAAGGAGGTCCCTTCGGGGAGAGAGAAGCCACAGGCTCCTGTCCCCCAGTTCCTGCCTTCTCTTCCTTTTCCACTTTTTTTTTTTTTTTGCCAGCATCTAACATTTTCTGCATTTCTGTGTGATCTTGTTCACCACTGGCGCCTTTTCTGCGGTCTGAGCTGCTTGGGGCTGAGGTTCTGTTCTCCCGAGTCCACACTGCGCCCACGGCCCCCAGCTCCCCGGACAGAGCAGGCGTATTAAATCCACCAATGAACCCTTCAGGGTTGCAAAAAAGGAATTCCTAAAGCCGCTTGCTTCTCTGCCGGAGTTGGGAGAAGGTGCCCATTCCCAGGACCCCACTGAGGGCTTTTCTCTTTGAGCCACGAATCTGTTTGGACTCATTCTTAAACCCCCTTCTGTCTTCCCCGGGGCCGGGGCTGGGAGGAGCTCTCTGCTTCCCCGTGGCGGGGGCTGGGCCGTGTGGACTGACTCGGGTAGGGATTCGGGGGTTTGCAGAGCCCGTTGCCAGGAGGAGGAAGGGGCCAGAGTGGGTGGGGAGCCAAAAGCCGCTTCCTTCTCACATCCCAGCACAGGGAGGCCTCAGACCCTGGCAGGGAGGGCAGGTGGGAAGGTGGGAGGGAACTGTGACCCGGAGCCCCTGCAAGGCAAAGCAGCTCCTCCTCTGCCCCGCACACACTCTGCTCAGGAGAGGAAGGGGTGGGGCGCTACCGGCCCGGCGCTCCCGGGGCAGGAGGGTGGCCCTGCTCCATGGAATTGCCACGCCTGGGTCCAGCGGCCAAGAGAGCTTGTGTGTGCGTGCGTCCGCATCGGCACCTGTCTGACACAGTGTGAGTGCTCCCTGCCCAAGCTGTCCAGGCCACTGGCTGCTGGTAAGACATCGGCACCTCTGAAGGGTATTTACAGGTGTGTGTGTGTGTGTGTGTGTGTGTGTGTGTGTGTGTGTGCATGTACATGAGTCTGGGTCTGCGTGAAGCTTTGCTCACACCCATCTGTGTGCAAAGTGGTGCGAACCTGGATCCCCAGAGTGTGAATGGCGGACGCCCTCTTATCTTCTTGCCCACCACTGTGAATCTGGGGACAACCTCCCAGGCCGCAGGAGCTAAGCCTCCCCAAAGGCAGGCCTCTCTTCACGGTCTGCTTGCATGCCTCTGGACATGGGCCTCTCACCCCCTGCTTTGGGAGCTGCCTCCTGGGCCCATCCCTGCCCTGCCCTGGTCCTGGACCCAGCCAGGCCGCCCCCCTTCCTCCAGGCTGGAGGGAAAGTCTGGGCCTCAGTGGAGCAAATAAACAGGAGAAGTCTCAGGGAAGTTCTTCTCCTGGGACATGGCCTCCCCTGCTTTGCCTGAAAATGGGGGCAGAAGGCCATCAGTCTACAGTGAGCCAGTCCGGGGTCACAAATGGGCAAGTCCTGGGCCCTGGTCCAGCTCTGTGGCCGGCCTCTGCTGCCTCTCCTTGGTTAAAGGCCCAAACCTAGGTATGAACCCATCACACCCCAGTCGAGCTTCTACCGAACACACTCTCAGGAGAAATGAGCACCTAGGACAGGTCCCTTTTGACGTGGGGGCGAGCCAGCCCGCAGGGCGTAGGGCTCAGCACCGGCCTGGGCTCCTCTCTGCTCCAAGGTCCCGGGGATACTCACTGCTCTCAGCCAGGAGGAAGCTGCCGCACTCCTGGGAGTAACTTCCGGACGGGTCTGTGACATTGACACTGAAAATGTCGTCGGCCATGAAGTGAAACACATCCATATGGCACGTGTACTTGGCATGCGTGGCGTTGTGGGCGGAGCGGAGGAGGCTGCAGGAGGTGACCTCGTCCTCCAGGTCTCCATATGGGTCTTGCCTTCAAGGAGAGAGCACCCAGTCATGCCTGGAGGCTGGCGGGGCTCCCTGCACGCAGCCAGAAGCTCGGGGCTGGGGGGATTTGAGGTGAGGCTGCGGCGGCGGGGGGGCGGTCCCAGGGAAGGTGTTCCCTCCCCTGAAGCATTCCTGACGGGTTGTGTCTGGGCTCGGCTTGTGTGCCTCCAAGGAACCGGGAACTCACCACCTCACATAGGGCAGCGACTCTCAACTTTGGAATTCTCAGCTAGGCCACTCTTGCCTAGCCTGAGCCTCAGTCTGCCCCTGTCAATCCCATCAGCTGGGTCCCGGTCCTACAGGAAGGATGCTAACACCTCAGGTGCCCTCTGGCCTCCTTCCCTCCCCAGGGAGTACCGGGGCTGAAGGCCAAGGTAAAAGCCAGATGAACCTCATCCTCGCTCTGGCTGAAAAGGGAGGCTGTTGGTATGGGGTTGGGAGCACTGCTCTGGCCTCTTTACTCCCACTAGGCATTAAGTGATGGGTTTTGAAGTATGTCTAGGAGTTCAGCAGCTATTTATTCCCCTACAAACACCTTCAGATTGTGAGCACGACTACCCTTCAAGGCCAATACAGATGTGTAGACTCTGTTTTCTGCTAAATATCTGTTAGAAGAGAAGCTTCTGCTCAATCAGTGCAATTCTGCACGGCAGCTGGGGGAGGGGGGCTTTAAAAACTCCCCATCGCTTCCATGCCTAAAACATCCTCCAGTGACTTCTCCACACCCATGCAGGGCAATCTGGCCTCGACCTCCTTCTCCCCTTCTTAGCTTGTTGTTCTCCCTCATGATGATGCAGTCGCCTCTGGCCCCACTGACTTCCTCACTATTCCTCAAACTCACCCGCTCTTCTCCACCTCAGGGCCTTTGCACAGCCAATGCCCTCTGCCTGGAATGCTCCATCTCCAGCTCACTGGCTGCCTCCTTCCCATCCAGAGAGGCCTCTCCTGACCCCCTGCCCCCTGTCACTCCCTCTGGACCCGGTTCCTGTTCTTTGTAGCACTCATGTCATCAAAAAAGCATCCTGAAGGCTGCTTGTGTCTGTCTGATCGTCTGTCTCCCCAGGCACTCCCCTCTGCAGAACTTCGGGGACCTCCTTGGTCTTGGGCTCTGCTGAGCTCCCAGTGCCTGCAAGATTCAGCAGGAGGCCCATAAATGTGTTCTGGAGGAAAGCCAGCTTTTCTTAATCCCAGCAGCTTAGGAACAAAGATTCTCTCCTTGAACAAGCCCTGCTCGGGCTCCTCTGAGCGCTCTCCTCGACGAGGCCCTGACCTCTGGGCTTCTGTGTCATCTCTTCTTCCTCCACCTCCTTCCCGAGGTGACGTGTGACCAGCCTGGGCTGTCATCAGCAAGAACCCCGGGACGTCATGTAGCCGGAACCACTCCCCCTTCCCCCTGACGTGTCCTCTTGGTAATTTTCCATCCACTGGCCCCACCCTGCTCCTTGACTCTCAATCCCCCCTTTTCCTTGTATTTGGGGTTGACCCCAATCTCTCCTCCCCCTGCAAAGTTCCACCAGGGTCCCTGCGTCTCTGGCAGGGGACCGGAGTCAAGCTTCCCCTCACCGTTCTTTAACACCTGTGAGCGAACAGGGGTCCGTGGACTTTGGAATCAGGCTTGTCTGAATCCCAGCTCCACCACTCTGTGGCTGTGTGACCTGAGGCGAGCTGCACAACCTCTCTGAACCCCGGTGTCCTCCTTGGTAAAACAGTAATAACTATGAGGATGGGAAGCGACCTTCTGCTCATAGGAAGCTCACGGAAGGGCGTCGGGGATGTACCAAGCGCTCATAAAAGTCGCGTGGGAGTCTGGTTGGTCCTCAGGTCTCAAATCCCGTTAGGGCTGGGGGTGCCTGGGTGGCTCAGTCGGCTGAGCGGCCGACTCTCAGTCTCGGCTCAGGTCATGGTCTTGGGGTGGTTGGATCGAGCCCCGTGTTGGGCTCCGTGCTTAGCTCAGAGTTGGCTTGGGGTTCTCTCCCTCTGACCCTCTCTAAAATGAATAAAAAAATCCTTAAAAAAAAAAAAAAGCCCACTTTTAGGGCTGGGTGGGCAAGAGAGTATGGCCTTTGGAGGTGGACGGAGCCCCGGACGGGAGCTGTGAGCCCGGCACAGCCGTCCGCAAGGGGGGCCGGGCAGCTCCCCACCCACGAACCGTCTTTCCTGGGGCAAAACCAAATGCTGTTGGGGAACTTGCTGAGAGAGCCCTCAGGAAGCGGACCTATTATGTCGATTGCTTAACTATCCATGGGACCCATAGTAGGTCCCCCTTGGTCTATGGTCCCCAGCAGTCCTGCTTCACCCCGGCCCCCCAGCGGCTACCACTTACCAGGTGAGGGTGAGCACACCGGCGGGGAGGGTCCTGGTCTCCAGGGTGCAGGTGACTGTCTGTAAGTAATCCGTGTAGCAGACGAGGTCTAGGCAGCCCCAGGCTGGAAGATTAGGGGGGAGAGAGGCTGCGATGGAGCAGGGGTGGTGGGCGGCTGGCCGGAGTTTGCACGATGCCTCACCCCTTCACCTCTTCAAGGGCTGGAGGACAAGTGGACGCATGGGTCCCCAGGGCCGGGATGAATACGGCAACCCACGAGGCCACTAGGATGTGGTTTGGGGAACGGGGTCCCTGCCACCTGACTCCCGGGGTCCAGGGCTGGCTATGCAGACAGATGGCTCCGAATGTCAAACGTGGCGAACTAAGCCGGTCCCCACCTCTCACCACCCTCCCTCCCCTCCACCCCATTTTGCCCAAATGTGCTTATTAGCCTCCTGCCCAAACCACCACCGTCCCAGCCAAGTGACCCGGGCACTGCGCACCCAGGGGGTCCCCCCGGGAGACTCTGTGCCCCCCCACCCCCAACGTTAATCGCTCCCCTTGGTTCTAAAAATACAGATGCAACCATTCTCTAAATTTGCAACAAAATAAATGTAATAACCTGGAACTTGGTTTTGTCCTGTAAGATCGAGTACCAACGCGATTTCTCCGCCCGCCCCCCCTCCAACTCTTTACCAGAAATGTGTTCCCCTTTTTACGTGGGTTCATTCTTAGTGGCTTTGTTCTATTTTTCCTTGACTGATGAAGAACTGAGGGGTGGTGGGATGTTTCCTGCCTGGCCCTCACTTTAGGTCAGAAGCCGGATGCAGAGCCAAGAAGACCGTTGCTGGAAGCATCCTTAGCCGGCTGTCCCTGCCACTTTATAGACAAGGACCCAGAGGCTCTGAGATGGGACCACGCCTTCTGCCCATCTGGGTCTGGGCAGCTGAGACTTGCACCCAGGAAAGAAAAATCTCATCTGGGCTACACTTTGCGAGCACAGCAGACGTCACTAATCGATCACGGCACTCTCTCCCTCCGGCGACCCTCAGAATCCTCCTTAACACAGGTCTCCCTGCCACCACCACCGAGGGATCGGAGTTGTGGCTCCTCCTGTGCTGGGAGGAGCCTTCCCTAGGCGGGAGCACAGGGCCCGTTGGTGGGCACAGGAGGCCCGTGCAGACACTTGGTGGAGAAAAGAGGCCTGATTTCGGTGGGGCCTAAACCGGGGGCTGTGGGGCCATATGTGGGTAGGTATTCCCCCAGTTTATACCCTGGTGGTTCAAGCTCAGGGTTTTAGAACTTGAGGGAGGAGCTGCCGTACCTAGGTCAAGGGCTTGACAAGGTTGGCCCCAATCTTGAAATGGAATATTGGAGAGGGGATAGCAGCCCCCGAAACCTGGGGACACTAGCTCCTTGGAGGGCGTGGTGGACATGTAAGTGACCTCACGCCGGTGTGGACCACGTGGCTGGCACCGGGCACTCAGTCAGTGAAAGCATCAGAGCAAGGCAGCTCAGTCCCCAGGAAGGAGGCGAATCTGGGGTTCCAGCTCCACCGCTGCCTGGCTGTGTGGCCGTGGGCCTGTCCCTTAACCTCCCTGAGCCTTGGTGTCCTCAAGGGTGACCTGGGCGTCACTGCTGCACAGACCGCACAGGGTCATTGGGGGAGCAGACTGAGGTGAAGCCTAGCACCCAGGACGCAGCAGAAGTTTGTGCCCACGAGGCATGGCACCGTGGAGGGTGACCCAGGACAGAGTGCTGGTCACTCAGAAGGGGAAAATAAAAGAGCCAGACATCTGTTTCCTGGAGAAGCTATTTGAGGCTCTGGGTCTTTCGGTAAAAACCAGAGAGAAATGCAGATTCAGCAGATCCGCAGCTGAGGGACCCCTGTCTCTAGTCCAACCCCCATTTGAGCCTAGAGGCTCCGTCCTGCCTCCTCTGGGAAAGCCTCCTGGATTTCTTTTCTTTTTTTTTTTTTTTTAAGATTTTTATTTATTTATTTGACAGACAGAGATCACAAGTAGGCAGAGAGGCAGGCAGAGAGAGAGGAGGAAGCAGGCTCCCCGCTGAGCAGAGAGCCCGATGCGGGGCTCGATCCTAGGACCCCTGAGCCGAAGGCAGAGGCTTTAACCCACTGAGCCACCCAGGCGCCTCAAGCCTCCCGGATTTCTGAGCCTAACTCCTGGCCTTTCCCAGCTCTGGTCTCTAACTTCTCTCTCTCTGACTCCAACACCTTCTGGTCCCCTGGGGGCACCTTTCAAGGTTTGGCTACTTCTGTCTCCACGACCCTCTCCTCTCCCTGCGGGGACCACCAGAGCCTGCTGATTCTGTGATTGTCCACAAACATCGGCTAGGAGAGTCATTGCAGGAAGAGAAATTGAGGTCAGACCAAAGGCAGGACTTCCTCCCTCTGAGGGTGGAGGGCCAGCCAAGGCAGAGAGCTGTGGAAATGGAGACTCAAGTGTCTCGTGCCTGCAATGAGATACGAAGACAGCCTGGACCAGATGGCCTGGTCCACGTGGGAGTCACACGAGCCACGGGGCACTCTGGTGGGACGGGTTCTAACTGATGGAGAGCTGGCTAGTCCACCCCAAGTGAACAGAGGCCACATACCCCGGCCTGTAGCTTCTAGCCGTGTCCTGGAGGTAACACATGCCAGCCTGGCTATCCCCACCCACACACCCTGGGGCAGCTACTCACCACCCTGGAGCAGGAGCAGGAGCAGGAGCAGAGCGGCCGCCGAGCCACAAGGCATGCTGGCTCTCGGGATCCTGGAAGAGACCGACAGTGAGCAGGCAGACCCAGGCCTGGGGACTAAGGGATCCCGAACAGCCTCCCTCTGGTCCTCCCCCTCCCTTGGAAGTCTTGCCTCAGAAAAACAAGAGTTGGAGGAGCCCGTGGATGTTCCCAAAGATTCCTGCCCCTTAGAAGCGGATGACTCACCCCTGGGAACCCCATTTCTCCCACCTTCTTCCTGTCCCCTAACACAGTCCCAAATGAGAGCTGAATTTCAAGAGGGAGGAGCTAGCTGTTCTCCTACCCCTGGAAGCCTATGGATGGAGCTTTGTGCACGAGATGGGACGAGAGCATTTACCCATCTGAAAAAGACAGAGGCAGGGAGGCAGGAGGGGAAGTTGGTTAGAAAGTGGTATTTGACAAGTAGAGACCCTGTGTCCTTCTTTCCACAAGACACATGGGCTGACGTTAGCCCCGCTTCTTACTGAATAACAGATCCAAGGTTGGCCCACAAAGAAGACCCCTACTGGATGCCTAAGATGAGCTTAGCCCAATAACCAGGCTCCTTGCTCCGTCACAGAGCCCAGGTTAGCGAGCACGCGGGAAAGTATCCGGGGAACCCAGGCCGGTCCTTGTGGAGGTGAGCGTGACTCCCTGATCTGGATGGGAGGCAGGAGAGCCCTCTTTGGAGAACGTCAGGGGTCTACCCAGGAGGAGCAGACGCTGGTGTTTTGGGCAAAGGAGTGACGCCCCCCACCCCCGGCCAGGCTGGCAACACCCACTGCACCACAGTTCTGTGCCTGCTTGGGGAGGCACCAGCCAGAGGCCAGGGGGCGGGACATCCCCCTGGCCAGGCCCAGAAACCCCACTCAGACTGGCCCCCGGTTGCAGGATCATAATCGGAACTGGAGCCAAGAGGGACGCCCCATGCAGGAATCAAGTTGCAGGCATGGCTTCTTCCAGACATCATCCCTGAGCCCACAAGGGGAAGACCCCCACCCCAGGTTTCCCCAGAACCTACGCTGGCCCCACTGAGCCCTCCCTCTGAGCTCCCTAGTAAGTCACTCAGCAAAGAGTGGCAAAGCACACTGAGAGATCATCAGCTGTGTTGCTCTGGGCCAGTCACTTCCCCTCTCTGAGCCCAGCAGAGACGCTAAAGCGGCTTCCCAGATTCTTGTGAGAATTCGAGAACGCATTTTGCAGAAAACCCTGGGCATGGCCCTTGACACCTAAACACTCAACAAAAGGCTGTGGCTGACAGACAATTTAAAGCATCAGAAGTAGAGGAGCCCCAGAATGATCTAGCCGAGAGGTCCCTAAATTTCTCACTTTCATAACTTTGGCCATATTTATAGAGTGTGTGTGCAATCATTTGTTTAACATTTTCTATAAATGAGCTCGTTTTAAAAAATCCAACTCTAGGGGCGCCTGGGTGGCTCAGTGGGTTAAGCCGCTGCCTTAGGCTCAGGTCATGATCTCAGAGTCCTGGGATCGAGTCCCGCATCGGGCTCTCTGCTCAGCGGAGAGCCTGCTTCCCTCTCTCTCTCTCTGCCTGCCTCTCCATCTACTTGTGATTTCTCTCTGTCAAATAAATAAATAAAATCTTAAAAAAAAAAAAATCCAACTCCAGCGTCATCCTAAGGAATAATATTTGTAGTTGCATATTTTTCCCCAGTACACCTTGGAATGAAAAACATCGCCATTAAAATACAATAATGTTGGAGCAACAGCTTTTTAAATCTGCCTTAGGAACACTGATCTTCCTGGCCAAGCCCTGCAGGAGTCCTGTTACCACCCTTCGAGGATTCATCTCCCATCATGGGAGGTGGGGTTCATATCTGCCCATGGGCAGGTCCACACTCTGATCCCTGCCCCAGCACCAGGCCTGGCATAGCTCTGTCTGTGTCACTCCCCAGAGGCTCTATCTGGACCATAAGATAACGCACCAACTCCCTTGCCCAGATTCAAGGCTCTCCATCCGTCCAAATTCCTCAGCTCAGCACACATGATACCCAGGTGCCTGGGGATAGAGGGGATGCGCCTGCTGCTTCTGTCTGCCTGACATCTCTTCCTCTCTTGGGAAGAGCTTCTCAGACTGGCGCTGTCCCTGTGTGGTCTGCGTGGAGAAAACTGGAACCCCTGATTTTCAGATGAGCACCTGACCCAGACCTGGCCAAGACGGCTCCCCACCTGCCTGGCCACATTGAATAGATCAGGGATGGACACCAACCCAAGCAAGGTGAATGAGAGCAGTCTGGGCATTTTCCTAGAACTCCAGTAAAGGGGTATTTTTTTGGCTGCCTGCTAGAAGCTGGTGGCCATCTTTGTCACTTCTTAGGGACAGCCTGCCTGAACTTTTCTCAAAAGCTGAGAAATACAGACCCAGAGTCCCCATGGCATTATTTGAGGACCTGGATCCAGCTGTACCTGATGTCCACACTTGGACTTTTCGTTCACCTAAGCCCTCGCATTCCCCCCAAAAAACACCACCCACCCTATTTTGGTCACCCATGTGAATTATGTTTCTGTTGCTTGCCACCAAAGTTACCAGATACAGTGGAATACAACAAGAGGCCCAGAATTGGAAGTCAGAGTAGCTTGGAGCAAAAAATAGCAAATTTGTTTTCTGGAATTTCTTCTCTCAGACTTTGGTTATCATCTCTAAAACGGGGACAATCATGCCCACTGCACCTGGCAGTTGAGAAGAGTCAGTGGAAAGCAGATGCGACTGTGCTCTGTGAACCGGAAAGTGCCATACAAGGATGCTGGGTTCTAGTTGTTACTGGTCAGCTGTTCTGAATTACTCAGCCTCCCCCGAGCACCTGAGGCCCTGTCATGCATCTCTGCCTTTGCATGAGGCAAATTCCTGTGCTGAGTCTTCTCCTTGAATACCTCCCCCTCCCCATCCCTCTAAACCCAGACTTCACGGCCCCTTTGCTCTATCCTTCCATCCATGAAGCCACTTTGGAATGTTCCAGAACTCTGGCCACTTACTGCCTTCAAGGTTTTCCCTGATGCTCTCATCTACGTGCTATTTATCTTTACCTTGCCTTCCCTGTTTACTCCAATAAACATGTCTCAAAAGAAAATATATCCCTACAATCAACGGGAAACTAGTATGAAATGGAGAGATTGTATATACTTCAGTGGTTAAAAGGCAGACTCCAGGCCAGTCTGCTTCAGCTCAAATCCCAGCGCTGCCATTTACAGGCTGTGTGACGTCAGTGAAGTTTACTTAACCTTTCTGGGCCTCAGAGTCCTCATCTGTAAAATGGACATACTAGTAACAGTGCCCACGTGGGGGGCGGCGGCCTTGGGAGACGTAAATTAGCCAGTATTTCTAAAGCATGGGGAACAATGCCCAACGTGATTATAGATACTGTGTTTCTTAAATGAAATGGTCGATTAACCGTAAAACTAGGGGGTGCCTGGGTGGCTCAGTGGGTGAAGCCTCTGCCTTTTGCCCAGGTCATGATCCCAGGGTCCTGGGATCGAGCCCCACATCGGGCTCTCTGCTCAGTGGGGAGCCTGCTTCCTCCTCTCTCTGCCTGCCTCTCTGCCTACTTGTGATCTCTCTCTGTCAAATAAATAAATAAAATCTTTAAAAAAAAAACAAACCCGTAAAACTAGGAGGCAAACAAAAGGCCATATTCAAGTCTGAGTGAGATAAAAACCGAGAAGTTGGAAAATCCAGTTTGCGTCCATTTAAAAGGGGGATTTAAGGGTTGTTTAAGGCAAACTAGCACCAAACCGAGCTTCTCACTGGCATCAGAGGACTGGAAGAAGATTGAAAAGGGTCTGACTCTTTGGGGTGCAGAGATATCGAACACTGTCTAAAACAAGCCGCTCGATTCTGGAAAGAGCAGCCCTGAATGGTCAAGTCACCGAGCCAGAAATCACATCCCCTCCCTTTCCCAGCCCTGCATCTGACCCCCTGCTACGGGGTCCCCTGTGGCAGCCCCTAGCTCTGTGGTCTCCTCCAGAGGAGTCAAGAGCTCCCGGCTTAGAATCTGCAGGGTCCCAGCTGGGTGTCCTCGGGCAAGTTCCTAACCCCTCTGGTTCTCTGTGGTCTCATCTATACCATGGGACTCATGACTCTGCTGAGGATTTGCTGGAAGCACCAATACATCATTGCTTGCGAAGCAGTCCAGCACGGTCGTGCATGGGAACGGAGCTGGGGGAGAGGTGTTTCTCTGCCAGGCTCCAGTGCCGAGGAGCGATTTCACAGGTCGAGGTAGTTCAGATGAAAAGCCGCATTTCAGGAGATTCCAGGGAAGTGAAGGAGCTTGGGGGGTAGGAAGTCAGATTCAAGTAGGAGCTGGAGGAGAACACCAAGTGCTTAATTCACAGCCGCCACAGAAATGCAAATTAAAACCACAATGACTTGCCGTTTTAATTCTACACGATGGGCAAAAACTAAAAGTCTGACAACATCGCGTGTAGCTGAGGGCATGGTGTAATGGGCGCTCTCGTTGGTGGGAATGAAATGAGTGGGCTGGGAAATAGTGTGGCACGGTGTGATAAGTGTGAGCAGGTTCCTTCATTGAGACCCAGCCGTTTCACTCCCGTGTAAACCACTGATGAAACCCTGGCATGTGGGGTTTCATGCGAGAAGCACACGCAGAAATGTTTGTAGCCGTGTTGCTCTTACAGTGAGAAGTGGAAACAACCTAAGTATCCATCCACAAGAGAATGGAAAGGCCGACTTGGGGGGTCATGACTCAATGTGAGAACGAATCACGGTTTCACACAGCCAAGCAAATGACTCTCGCGACAAAATGCATAGTGAAAATAAGATCAAAGAACACACGTGTAGTAATACCATCTGTGGCCCCCTGAACACTGGGTGAAACAGCTCTCTATATTGTTTAGATGAACCTGTGTGTGTCCTGGAAGAATACAGAAATTGAAGTGGACGATAAGAAAAAAAAAATCAAAATTCTGAATAGTGTAGAACAGGAGGGGGAGTGGGATGGGGGGCGGGCAGGGGTCTCCACACTTGGGGGAACTGACCGAAGTTACCCTGGGCGTTGATTCTATTACTCGATATACCTTTTTGTATGCCCAAACCATTTCATGAAATTTTAAATGTCAGTTCATCTTATGTTTCCAAAATTAAAACTGAAGGGGGACTTCCATTTCTGGATATGGGGGAGTAGCCGATTCAGACTGACCTAGTAGCTGAGAACAGCTACAAAGCAGGAAAAAAAAAAATTAGAGGACACAAGAGAGCAACGAAGTTAGATGGGGCTTGGGAGGCCAGGGTTCTGGAGAGAAAAAAGTGCTGTGAAATTCTGCATGCAATTTCCCCTCCAATCATGTGCCAAGTCACTGCAAAGGCATCCCATCCGAAGAAACCCAGCCAAAAGAATCTGGCAACAAGTTTAAAAATTAAGAAAGAGATTTTGTAGTTTCATGAGTTCAAGCCCTGGCAAGGAAGATGGGCCCTGGTAAATAGTCACTTATTCAGGAAAGGTTATACCTTTGGAACAAGGAAAACTCAGAACCAGTTTAGCTGTAACTATAACAAGATGATCTGTCTACATGCTATATGTCTGCAGAAGAAAATCAGAACCTATCTGGAAAAAGTCAGCTTCACCCAGAGCCTCTGTATTTTTCATGCACAACGTCCAGCATTCCATCAAATGGACAAGCCAAACCTGGAAACAGTACCGGATGACCAACATCCAAGAGGCAAACAGACACACAGGTGATTCAGAAAGTGGTGGTATCTAACACGGTTTAAAAATACTCAAATGAATGTGGTGAAGAATTCCACCAGAAATAGGGAATTTATTTTTAAAAGTAGAAACCGTAGCGCTAACAAATTCAATAATTGAGATTTATAAGAAATGAATGGATTTAGCAAGAGAGAGTAACACGAGAAGACAGGAATGTTGAGCTGGAATAGAAAGTACTCAGCTTGAAGCATGAAAAGGAAAAAGTATTTAAAAATACAGAAAAGAGCAAAAGAGATATATATTGTGGAGACGTCCAACATATTTGTATTTGGAGCATAAGAAGAGGAGAGAGAACAACTCAGAAGCGATAATAGAAATACTGGTTAAGAATTTTTCAAAACTAGGCAAGGACATTAATCTACAGATTCAAGAGATCCTACACACTTCGAGAAGGACAATTACAGCAAAAGCAACAACAACAAACAATGACACACCTACACACATCATAGAAGAACTATTTTAAAAATTAAAGAAAAATACATACTTAAAAGCCAACTTAGAGGGGCGCCTGGGTGGCTCAGTGGGTTAAGCCGCTGCTTTCGGCTCAGGTCATGATCTCAGGGTCCTGGGATCGAGTCCCGCATCGGGCTCTCTGCTCAGCGGGGAGCCTGCTTCTCTCTCTCTCTCTCTCTCTGCCTGCCTCTCTGACTACTAGTGATTTCTCTCTGTCAAATAAATAAATAAAATCTTAAAAAAAAAAAAAAGCCAACTTAGAATTTTATATCCAGAAAAAAAATTCCCTCAAAAAAAATAAGACAAGCTCAATATAAAATAAACAGATCTCTTAAATTTCCACAGTTAACATTATATTTAATGGTGAAAAACAGAAATCTTTTCCTCTAAGATCATAGACAAGGCTGTCCACGCTCATGATTTCTAGTAAACATGGTACTAGAGGTTCTAGCCGAGACAATTCAGCAAGAAAAAGAAATCCAAGTCATCCTGATTGGAAAGGAAGAAGTAAAGCATTTCTGTTTGCAGATGATATGATCTTGTATATACATTCTAAAGAATCCACACCAAAAAGCCAAAATGAAACAAAACAAACAAAAAGTAGGCCTATTATTAGGCCTAATAAGTAATTTTAGCAAGGTCGCAGGACACGAGATCAACATGCAAAGTCAATTGTATCTTTGTACAACAGGAATGAACAATCTAAGAAAGTAATTCAGGATGCCTGGTGGCTCAGTCATTTAAGTGTCTGCCTTCAGCTCAGGTCATGATCCCACAGTCCTGGGATCAAGTCCCAAATTGAGATCAAGTCCCAAATTGGGCTCCCTGCTCAGCGGGGAGCCTGCTTCTCCCTCTGCCGGCCACTCCCTTGCTTGTGTTCTCTCTCTCTGACAAATACATAAATCAAATCTTTTTTAAATTTAATTTTATCTTTCAGTGTTCCAAGATTCATTGTTTATACACCACACCCAGCGCACCAGCTCCATGCAATACATGCCCTCCTTAATAAAATCTTTTTAAAAAATCTTTAAAAAAAAAAAAGAATTCCATTTACAAGAATATCCAAAATAATGAAACAGATATCTAACAAAGGGTAAGACGTGTATATTGAAAACTACTAAGCATTTTTGAAAGAATGACAGAGGGCTCAAATAAATGGAAGCCTATCCCATGTTCATGGATTGGAAGATACAGTATTGTTAAGATGTCTTCCCCAATGATCTACAGATTCAAAGTGATCCCTATCAAAAGCCCAGCGGGCTCCTTTGCAGAAGTTAAAAAGCTGATCCTAAAGCTCATATGGAAATGCAAAGGGCCAGAATAGACAAAATCATCTTGAAAAAGAAGAACAACATTGAAGGACTCAGACTTCTCCATTTCAAAGTCTACTACAAAGCTACAGTAATCAACACAGTGTGATACTACCCTATATAGAGATCGATGGAATCAAATTCAAAGTCAAAATTCACACGTTTACGTTAAGCTGATATTCGACAAGGATGCCAAGATAATTTGATGGAGGGGAAATAGTCAAGGTCTGGAGACTGGTCTGCATCCAATAGCATGGAGTTGGACTCCTATCTCGCCCCATATACAAAAGCTAACCCAAAATGGATTAAAGACCTAGCCGTAAGAGGTAGAAATATTAAACTTTAAGCATAAAATACAGCTCTAACTCTCTGTGACCTTGTATCACATAGTCGTTTCTTAGAAATGACACCAAAAACACAAGAACCAAAGGAAAAAAATAAATACATGGGACTATTTCAAAATTTAAAACTTTTGTGCATCAAACAACATGACCAAGAAAGGAAAAAGGCAATACACAGAATGAGAAGAAATTTTTTAAAAAGATTTTATTTATTTATTTGATAGAGATCACAAGTAGGCAGAGAGGCAGGCAGAGAGAGAGAGAAGAGGAAGCAGGCTCCCCGCTGAGCAGAGAGCCTGATGCGGGGCTCGATCCCAGGACCCCGGATCATTACCTGAGCCAAAAGCAGAAGCTTTAACCCACTGAGCCACCTGGGCACACCGAGAAGAAATATTTTTAATTATATATTCGTAAGAGGTCTCGTATCAGAATATATAAGGAACTCTTATAACTCGAGATTTAAAGACAAGCTAATTTTTTTTAAAGATTTTTTTTTTTTTTTTGATAGAGAGAGATCACAAGTAGGCAGAAAGGCAGAGAGAGGGAAGCAGGCTCCCTGCTGAGCAGAGAGCCCGATATGGGACTCGATCCCAGGACCCTGAGATCATGACCTGAGCCGAAGGCAGCGGCTTAACCCACTGAGCCACCCAGGAGCCCCCTTTTTAAAGATTTTATTTATTTATTTGACAGACAGAGATCACAAGTAGGCAGAGGTGCAGGCAGAGAGATAGAGAGAGGCAGGGGGAAGCAGGCTCCCCGCTGAGCAGAGAGCCCGATGCAGGGCTCAATCCCAGGACCCAGGGATCATGACCTGAGCCAAAGGCAGAGGCTTAACCCACTGAGCCACCCAGGTGCCCCTAGAGGAGCTGATTTTTAAATGTGTAAAATATTTGAACAGAAATTTCTTCAGAAAGATATACCAGTGACCAATAAACACACGAGAAGGTGCTAATGATCATCAGTGATTAGGGAAATGCAGATAAAGATCACTTCTAGCCCACTAGATGGCTATTTTAAAAATAGAAAAATAAAAAGTGGTGAAGATATAGGGTTCTAGAATCCTTATACATTGCTGATGGGAATGCAAAATGGTACATTTGCTATGGAAAACAATTTTGTAGTTAATCACAAAGTTAATATAGTGTTAGCCCATGACCAGGCAATTTGACTTCTAGGTATATAGTGAAAATAACTGAAAATATATGTCCATTAAAAAAAACAAACAAGCCTCTGTCCATGAATATTCATAGTGACATTATTCATAATATCTCCAAACTGGAAGCAATCCCAGTGTCCATCAATTGAATGGACAAAACATAGAATATCCATAGAACAGAATATTATCCAGTCATACAGATGAGTGGATTATACTGATTGATGCTTCAACACAGGTGCATCTTGAAAATTTATGCTAAGGTTAAGAAGCTAGACACCTGGGGCACCTGGGTGGCTCAGTGGGTTAAGCCTCTGTCTTCGGCTCAGGTCATGATCTCAGGGTCCTGGGATCGAGTCCCGCATCGGGCTCTCTGCTCAGCGGGGAGCCTGCTTCCTCCTCTCTCTCTGCCTGCCTCTCTGCCTACTTGTGATCTCTGTCTGTCAAATAAATAATCTTAAAAAAAAAAAAAGAAGCTAGACACAAAATCTACATATTGCATGACTCCATTTATATGAAATTTCTAGAACAGGCGGATGCATAGAGGCAGAGAGTAGATGGGTGGTTATCAGGAGCTGGAGTATGAAAATGTTCTGCAGTTAACAAGGGTGATGGTCGCACAACGTTGTGAACATGCCAAAAACCAAGTTAACGGTATGCTTTCGGAAAGTGGATTGCATGGTAGGTGAATTAATTACACTTTTTTAAAATAAAGGAAAAATAAAGATATGTTCCAGACCAAAAAAAGAAGCAGAGAGAATTTTTCACTAGTAGACTACATCAAAAGATACGTTGAAGTGAGGTTTTGGGGCAAAAGAAAAATAACACCAGTTGGGAAGCAAAGGTACTAAAAGAAGGAATAAAAGCTGTAGAGAATATTAAAAATATAAATGAATAATAATTGCTTAAAATAATAATAATGACAATGTCTTATGAAGTTTAAACTGTATGCAAAATTAAAATACCATGATACCCCCAAAGGTAAGATGGTGTTGGGAAACCTGGAAATCCACATGAAAAAGAATGAGCACAGACTCTTACATCACACACACAAATTAGCTTAAAATGAATTAAAGATCTCAATGTAAGACTTGAAACCATGAAACTTCTAGAAGAAAACATAAGGGAACTGTTCAGAACATTGGGCTTGGCACTTCTTTCTTGGAAATGACGCCAAAAGCACAGACCATAAAGCAAACACAGGCACACAGGGCTGCATTAAATCCCTCCGTGCAGCACAGGAAGCAGTCAATAGGGTGAAAAGACAACCTACAGGATGGTCAAAAATCTTCGAAAACGAAATATTGGATATATTCAGATGATATGAAGATCTCCTACAATCCAGTAACAAACAAAACAAATAGCCTGATGGACACGTGGGTAAAGGAGAGCCCAGATGTCCCTCGACGGATGAGTGCGTAAAGAAAATGTGGTCGGGGCGCCTGGGTGGCTCAGTGGGTTAAGCCGCTGCCTTCGGCTCGGGTCATGATCCCTGGGTCCTGGGGTCGAGCCCCGCATCGGGCTCTCTGCTTGCTAGGGAGCCTGCTTCCTCCTCTCTCTCTCTGCCTGCCTCTCTGACTACTTGTGATCTCTGTCTGTCAAATAAATAAACAAAATCTTTAAAAAAAAGAAAATCTGGTGTGTATATATATATATGTATATATATACACACACAATGGACTATTACTCAGCCTTCAGAAAGAAGGAGATCTTTTTTTTTAATTAATTTTTTTTTTTTGACAGAGAGATCACAAGTAAGCAGAGAAGCAGGGGGAAGCCGGCTGAGCAGAGAGCCCCATGCGGGCTCGATCCCAAGACCCTGAGATCATGACCTGAGCCGAAGGCAGAGGCTTAACCCACTGAGCCACCCAGACGCCCCCAGAAAGAAGGAGATCTTACCATTTGCAAAGACGTGGATGAACTAGAGAGTATTATGCTGAGCAAAAAAAAATCAATCAGAGAAAAACAATTCTCATATGATCTCACTCACATGTGGAATTTAAGAAACAAAACAGATGAACGTAGGAGAAGGGAGGAAAAAACAAAACAAGATGAAGTCAGAGAGGGAGACAAACCAGAAGAGGCTGTTAACTATAGGAAACAGACTGCGGGTTACTGGAGGGCAGTGGGTGGGGGGAGATGGGGGAACTGGCTGACGGGCTTCAGGAGGCCCCTCGATGGAATGAGCCGTGGGTGTTAGGCGGCTGATGAATCACTAAACTTTGCCCCTGTAACACGGCAGGTTAATTAATGGCTCAAATTTACATTAAAAACAAATAAATAAAAAGAAAAATAGAAAACGGTCTTGAAGAGATAGTTCTCCAAAGAAGATTGAGAAGATGGCCAACAGGTGTATGAGAAGGTACGCGACATCACTCACCATCAGGGAAATGTAAATCAAAACCACAATGAGTTGTTACTTCCCACGTATGAGGATGGATGTAGTATTGGTGAGAGTGTGGAAAACCTGGATCCCTTATGCATTGTTTGTGGAATCATTGAGTGGTGCAGACACGATGGGAGACAGTATGGAGGTTCCTCAAAAAATTAAAAGGGAGGGGTGCCTGGGTGGCTCAGTGGGTTAAAGCCTCTGCCTTCGGCTCACATCATGATCCCAGGGTCCTGGGATCGAGCCCCGCATCGGGCTCTCTGCTGAGCGGGGAGCCTGCTTCCTCCTCCTCTCTCTCTCTGCCTGCTTCTCTGTCTACTTGTGATCTCTGTCTGTCAAATAAATAAATAAAATCTTAAAAAAAATTAAAAGGGAAACACCGTGGTGCTGGGTAACATTTCTGGGTGGATATCCAAAAGAACTGGAAACAGGATCTCAAAGGTATTTGCCCCTCGATGTTCACTGCAGCGTCGGTCGCAACAGTCGAGATGCGTAAGCAACCCAATTTCACCGACCGTAAGATTATTTCGCCTTAAAAAGAAAGAACGCTACAGCATGAATGAACTTTGAGGGCTTTCTGCTACGTGAAATAAGCCAATCACTAAAAGAAAATATTGTACGATTCCACTTACATGACATATCTGAAGTCACCACACTCACAGAAACAGAAAGCAGAATGGTGGTTTTCAGAGGATGGAGGGCGGGGGTAATGAGGAGTTGTTCAATGGGCATGAAATTTCTGTTGTGAAGAAGTTTCAGAGATCGGCTGTACAATACGGCGCATACACTTGGCAATAATACTGTACGATTCTGTATTGTCCCTGCAACACTTGCTAAGAGGAGAAAAAAATATTTACTAGCTAATGAAGTCCCCAGCTGGGTTGCTCTGCCTTGCACTCATGAGGTTAGCGGATGAAGGGGTCTACAAACATTGTCAAAGCAAAGGCAGGAAGTCTCCCACTGGTGGTCAGTTGAACTGAACTGGATTTGGCAGCTATTTTCGTCCTGTATCTGGAACTCCGGCTTGAAAAAATGTGCTAGGGGCGCCTGGCTGGCTCAGTGGGTTAAAGCCTCTGCCTTCGGCTCAGGTCATGATCTCCGGGGCCTGGGATCCAGCCCCGCATCGGGCTCTCTGCTCAGCACGGAGCCTGCTTCCTCCTCTCTCTCTGCCTGCCTCTCTGCCTACTTGTGATCTCTCTGTGAAAGAAAGAAAGAAAGAAAGAAAGAAAGAAAGAAAGAAAGAAAGAAAGAAAGAAAGAAAGAGCTAACAAAGTTAATAAAGTGTGAAGAAAATCTATTGTATTTCCAGATACCAAGAACAAACAAGAAAACTTAAAAATAATACAATTTGCACTAGCATAAAAAAATCAAATGCTCTAATGAGCTCTAGTGGGAGATGCAGAGGACCTCTGCACAGACCTACAAGATGGGTTAGAGACAGGCAAATAGAGGGACATACATGTTCATGAATTAGAAAATTTCATATTTTAAAGATGTCTGTTCTCCCCAAATAGAGCTGAAGTTTCAAAGAAATCTCAAGTTTCAAGAAAATCCCCAGCAAAATTTCCTTTGGTGGAAACTGACAAGCCAGTGTGAAAATGTACAGTAAAAAGCAAAGGACTGAGATAAATTCAGACAAATAATATGGCACCGTTGCCAGGAGAAATAAACATTGCTGCAATGGAAAAGAACTGAGGTTGGAAAGAGACTCATTTATCCTCACTTGATTTTCAACAAAGGCACTACTGCGAAGTCCTGGGGGAAAGCATGATTTAAAAAAATTTTAAAAAGATGGTAAGATTAATTGGATCTTCATATGGGAAAAAATAAATCTTGACCCTCCACTTCACATCACACATAAAAACCAACCAGATAGTTTGTGGACTTTATGTCAGAGGTAAAACAATAAAGCTCCTAGAAGTAAGCAGAGGATAATACTTTCATGACCTTAGGGCAGACAACACTTTTTAAACAGCACATAGAAAGCTTGAGCTGTAAAGAAAAAGTCTGATAGATTGAACCTCATTAAAATTAAGAATTTTTGTCCACCGAAAGATTTCATTAAGAGGATAGAAAAGAAACTGAAGTGGGAAGAGATTATATCTGTTTCTATAAATCTGTGTCTGTATGTTTCTTTTATATAACTATAAGCAATCCCTATATTTTATGTAGTTATTTATAATATACATAATATATATAAAATTATAAAATGTGTTATACATATATTTTTATATATCTGTAATATACATAAAATTTATATCTATATCTATATCTGTATCCAGCATATATAAAGAGCTCCTACAAAACAACAATAAACAACACAAAACTCAATTTTGAAAAGAGGGATGAAAAGCTTAAAGCGACATTTCACCAAAGAAGACATCCAAATAGCCGATAAGCATAGTAAAAGGTGCTTAAAAACATGACTCATCAAGAAAATGCAAATTTACTCTCTGTGTGTAACTGTTTGGAACACTTCTGCTGAACAGAATCCCACTTCCAGGCCACGCATCGAAGAGAAACACGTACATCTGTACATCGGCCGACATGCGCCGAGGCGTTCACAGCAGCCTTATTTACAACCACCCCAAACTGGAAAGAACCCAAGCGTTGGTTCCCCTGTGTCTCCTTTCCCTCAAGGATGATTCAGGAACAGGAATGCTGAGTGTCTCCGGTCAATCACCATCTCCAGGGGGACTTGGGCGGGGATTGGGCTTGAAAGTGAAAGGTAAGGCAGGAGTGCGGTAAAAACAAAATGGCCCGTTTCCCACAGGGACCAAGAAGAAATGAGGTGGGCAAAGAGGGACTCCCCAGCCATGCCAGAAACAAGAGCCAGTAGGTCGCCAGAAGGGGAAGTGTCAAGACTGAGGGACTTCCCGAGAGGGAACTCAGAAGAAAGGCTCCAGTTTAGCCCTGGTCTTCAGGGACTCCTGCCCACCTATCTTCCTCCTTGATCTCTCCAGTGTCCAGCCGGGGCATCTCCAACCCGGTCCTCATCACAGCTGGGTCCTTCTGTGCCTCCCCAGTGCCCTTCAGAGAAGACCTCAAATCCCTTCGCCTGGCATTCAAGACATTCCGGGATCTGGCCTCCAGGACCCATCCTGCACTCTAGGTACACCAGATGCCCAACAGTGTCCCCAACGTCCCCCGTTCACCTCGCTTCCACACCTTAGCACGTGTCCTTTCAGCCACCAGAACTCTCCACGGTCTGTGGTGGCCAGCCAGCCTCCCACTCAGGCTTCAAAATCAAGTTCAAATGACGTCTCTTCTGTCAGTCTTCAAGCGCTCCGAAGAGTATGAGTCACTCTTTCCTCTGGGGTCGATCCCTCCACCCGAGCACACTGCTCGGGGTGTTTTCAGCAACGTTCTGACCAACAGCCCGGCGGGGACCATGTGTCTCTTGGTTACTGCTGAATTGCCAGTGGTTAACGAGCTCCTGACACCCAGTAGATGCACAAAGCTTCTGTTACATGACCGACTTAATGAAAGCAGACGTTTTTTATCAAAATGGATTTTGAAGCCTACTTTCGATGTTAAAACCCATGCAATGGGTTTTAGCCAATGTTATTCTCCTTGACTCCTCTTCCTTAAATTTGGTGCACTGAGGATCTTGATGTACTTGATAAGGATAAAAGCTTCACTGCTCTACCACAGGACCTTTGCACATGCCATTCCCTCTGTCTAGAACATTTTTCCTTGTGCTTCTTCGCTTTCTCATCCTCTGGTTTCGACTTCTATGTCGCCTTCTCAAAGAGGCAATCGCCACGTGTCCTCTGCAGTTCTCTGGGCCACACATCCCGTTGCCTCCTTCCTCACAGTCGTGACATTGGAATTAGTTTAGTGAGTGTTTGTGTTTATGATCTGTCTCCATCATGGAGCACGAGCTCCCGGAGGCAGGGAAATGTGTCTCTTTCCCTCCCAAAAGAAAGTATCCCTATTGTGCGGAGTGGGCCCTGGAGCAGAGCAGGTGCTCAGTGAGTAGCTAGGGGAACGGTGAATGAACGGACAAGGCTAAGAATTGCTGTGTCCTGGGGCGCCCGCGTGCTTCAGTTGGTTAAGTGTTTGGCTTTGGCTCGGGTCCTGGAAGCGAGTCCCGCCGTATCAGGCTTCTTGCTCAGAAGAGTCTGTTTTTCTCTCTCTTTCTCTCTCTCTTCCCCTCTGCCCCTGCTCACTGCTCGTTCTCTCTCTCTCTCAAAAAATAAATAAAATCTTATTTAAAAAAAAAAAGAATTGCTGTGTTCAGTCATACAAGACGCAGGCCCACAGGCAGCCCCCCACTCCCCCCGAGAGACCTCAGTTTCCCCATCAGCTCCATCACACACAGTCCTCGGGAACTTCCCGCCACCCCAAGCAACACCCTCAGCTCTGAGGATCTGAGCAAACATGACAGCTGTCGTCAGAATAGTGACAGGAACTTTCAGCGAGGGACAGTGGGCTGCCCGGGGTCGCACAGAAACTTCTTAGCCAAGCATGAGCTCTCAGGCTGGGGAAGAATCAGCCTGGTAGCCCTCGATCAGAAAGGAGGCTCTCCCACTAACCCATAGTGGACCCTTAGGCGTATCTCTCCCTCTGTCTGGGGCTCAGTTTTCCCTGCCTATAGAATGGGGCAGTGCCCTGGCCTGTCCGAGGGAGTGTGAGGCGGGCATACTGTGGGGAAGGTTACTTGCTTCTTACAAGTTTTTTTTTTTTTTTTTTTTTTTTTTTGCCAGTCCAAGGGGTGGGTGGTGGGTGTCTGAGCCCCGGTGAGCCAGGACCGCGGGGTCAGAACTTAGTCAGTAGAGGTTGAACACGAGGGGAATGTCCTATCGAACCTCAGCCTGTGACACCTGATGTCTCTCCCTCCCTAGCCTGAACAAGCCTTTCCTACGGGGACTTCTCCCAGCCTGCGTAGCCCCTCTCGGTTCCTATAGACACCCCTCCCTCCAGCCCCCTCACCCCCCAGACCAGGACGGGCTAACTGGAAGGCAGAGGGAGAAGGGATGCTTGCGGGTCGCGAGGTGGGGGGTTGGGACAGGGCTGGCAGCTTGCCTTCTAGTCCCCCCACCCCCACGCAGCAGGACCCCGCCAGCCTGCCCTCACGCTGGCCAAGTGGGCTGAGTGTTATGGATTCCTACTGGAGAAGCTCTGCGGTCCCTGGTCCCAATCCACATCCTGCAGCCCTCTTGGCGGATGAGGAAAGGAGATACCCAGAGAGGTCCAGCGCCTTTGCCTATGGTCACTCAGTGAGGAAGGACCAGGGCCTGAGCAGGGAGCCAGGCTGGGGATCATTCGGGTGGCTGCACCCTTCCTGGGGGCTGGGGGGACCGGCAGGCCAGGCCCCAGCCACTGGGGGACCTCAGGGGGGCCCCTGCCTGCACCCTGGGGAATATTCTCAGGATGTTTCAGAAGTTCCAGGTTTACTCAGATCTTGCATATGAGCTGTCGTAAAAAGTCCCTTTGGCCAGACGCCAGAGCAAAGAGTGGGGGCGGTGGCACCTGTGAGCCGGGGGTGGGGTGGAGGTGGGGCCCGGGGGGGGTGTGTGTGCAAGGGGGGCCCCACCCCCACATTTTGGCAAAGATGGGAGAAGCAGGGGAGGAAGGGATTGTGGGGACAGACGACCCTCCTCCTGGAAGGGTTTATTGCTCCTGTCTTCACAGCCGCCTTCCCTCTGCTCGTGAAACACTCCCTGGGTGACCCTGCAACCCCCTACCCCTCTCTGAGCCTCAGTTTCCCCAGCTGTGAAAGGCAGAGTAGGATCACCATAAGGACTTCCGCTCCCCAAAGGCTTAGCATGAGCCAGACAGCATGCCCTGTGTTCCGGCGAATCACAAGACGGCGATTACCAGCAACATTTCATGTAAAACATAATTGCTCCTAACCCTTGTGAGCCAGGCCCGAGCCCCCTCCCCTCCTCACCGCGCTGGCCCTGTGCGTCGGCGCCACTGACTCCCCAGGACCTGGGACAGTGCCTGCTGCAAGAGCAGATGCTTAAAAAAACACACGTAGAATAAAACCTCCCAACAAACGGGAAATGGATGTTACCGATGGGGAAAGGGAGGCTCGGAGACGTGGTGTGGCTCACTCAAGGTCACACAGGAACCGTGGGGTGAAGCTGGGTCTCTGTCTCGTCCCGGCTGACTCCACAGGCCCAAATCCCACCAGCGCTGTGGCGGGCACCCCGGGTCCCGCGCCCCTGACCCGGCCACGGGGACCTCTCAGCCGTCACTCCTGCCTGCACGCCTTCCGAAGGCGCTGGCTCTCCTCCCTTGAGTCAAGGATGCCTTCTTCCTTTCATTCAGTCATTTTTCAGGCACCAGGGAGAAACGTGGTGCCTCCCAAAGCCTCTGGTGTTTTTGCCTCCTCCACTTCCTCCCCCTGCCCCCACCCACTGCCCCGCAAGCCCATTATGGCCTCCGACCCCCACCCCCACCCCTCACTGGGCAGGTGGGAGCCCAGGGCTCGGCCCTTGTCTTGTTCCCCCCACCTCTCCTGGCCCTGGATTTTCCCTCCCCTGTGGGATGGTGAGGATTCCAGACACGGTGCCAGGCGTGGAGTGGGCAGGACTCTGCTGAGCCCAGCACGGGGAGCAGGTGATCCGGGCTGTCCCCCTGAAGCCTGCCCAACCCCCTCTCAGAAGGGCCCTCCAGGCTGAGAGTCTTGCTTCTAGGCGACCCTGCCCAGAATGTGTGGCCCTGCCATCAAGTCGACTGGGGGACCAAACGTAACTCCGCATCTCGTGGCCACACGTGACCTGGGATCCTCAATCTTCTCATCTGTGAAACGGGCAGAATGAGGCTCCCGGCCTCCGCTGATGTAAGGATGGCCGGAGAGCCTCAGGTGTCAGCAGCGTGCTGAGCCCTAGGGCGGGGGCTGGGGTTGGGGGAGACACCAGAACCACACAGGCTGCAGGAGGAAAGTTCTTGAATGTGCCTCTGCACCCCGCTCCGCTCTCGGAGACTGGCCCTTCTCTGCCGCGGGCTCCCGGTTCCTTGTGGTTACAAGCTGCCTTCCTGGGCAGACCGCCATCTCTCATGTTCTTACGCCCTCCAATCCTCACAACTAGTCCCACGAGAATGGAAATGTTGCATCCCCATTTTGCAGATGAGAAAACTGAGACTCCACAAGGCTGGACGAAGCCCAGAGACTTGCCGGCACTCACCCAGCTAGGGAGTCTTGTCGCTGGCTCTTGAACCCACCAGGTTTCCACCTCCCCACCCCCACTCCACCCTGCGCTTCCCAAATCCCCACGCTTCTCTTTCCCCCAGGGGGACGCAGATGTCTTCCCAGGAGCAGCCCCTGACCATTCCTTCCGCAGGTCCAACGTCCCCACCAGAAGCCTTCACTCCCCCAGCTGCTCTGCCCTGCTCTGCCCGGAAAGTGTCTGCTGTTCCCTCGCTGCTCTCCTTCCCACAGGCCTCCAGGCTCAGCCTCACCACCGCCCCGCGACGCCGCCCCTGCCCCCTCTCCTCCATGGGTCCATCCCCCGGGCTTCCCTGAGAAAGAGACCGTATGGAGGACAGGGCCAGCCTCCGAGTTGCCTGCCCACCCCTCTGCGCACGGGGGAGTCACCTTGGGAAAATCGCTCTGCCTCTCAGACCCAGACCTCGTTCTCTCTCTGTGAAGTGGGTACACCAACCCATTTTGAGGGGTTCGATGACACAAAATAGCTAAAACATGGAACCCGGTCCAAAATCTCTACTCCTCGCCCCCAAACTGGGCCCCCCGGAGGTGCCATGCCACACCATCGCTTCACCCGTACCCACTCTGCCCTCCTCAGCTGCCCAAAACCATGTCCGGGATCGGCGTTCCTTCCCCAACCCCTACCTTCTGGAGGCTGGTTTCCACAGACAGCTCAGGGGGTCCTCTCAGCCATGTCCCTGCCTCCAGGCCCCCTGCAGACCCACAGAAAGACCCTGTGGTCCTCCTGTGTGGGCCACAACAGAAGACTCCGGCCCCAACCCTGCTGGTCTCACTCTCCCGGCTGTGACGAGGGTGAAACCCCTCCAGGACCTCCCACCTCGGGCAGAGAAGATGCCAGGTCCCCACGGAAGACGATGACGGGGTGGAGCTGTTACCTGCTGTTCCAGCTTCTCCCTCAGAAATCCATTCTGTGTGCTCAGGGCAATCCGGTGGGCTTCCAGGAGGCGGCAGCTAAGGCTCGGCGTGGGGGTGGGGGAGGAGAGTTAGCAGGAACAGGCAGGGTTAGGGGGTGGGGATCCACAGCCTGGCCCGGAGTCACCAGCCAGACAAGCATAGGACCTGTCACCCTGAGGGATGGCAGCCGGGCTCCAGGCAGGCGGGCCACACAGAGGGAGCCGGCTCGGGGCACAGGCGGGTCACATCCCAGCGAGATCGGAAGGCAGAGGCTGAGGTAAGAGACCAATGGGCCGCACCAGGGAGGGGACACGCGGCGGCGACAAGGGCTGATCAGGCAGACAGACAGACAGATGGGGGAAGTCAAGCAAAGCGGCTGGTGGCCAGGCAGGCAGGCAGGCAGGCAGACAGACAGACGGACGGCCCTGGCTGTCAGTCCCGCTCAGGGAGAAGCCCGCGAACAGTCAGCCCCCCGAGCCCGTGGTTCCCTCGGCAGAGAGGCCCGGGTGGGTTTGTCAGAGTGCGGCTGCCTCCCGGCCTCGTGTGCAGGGCGGGGAGGAAGAGGAGGATGTGGCGAGCCGCTCCCCGCAGGCCCCGCCCCAGGGCCGCTGGCCCCGCCCCAGGGGAGTGAGAGAGCAGTGGGAGGGGGCTGCGCCCCAGGCGGAGCGCTCTGATCACCAAAGGTCGCCTGCTAGGAAGACCTTTGCGGCCACCACGAGGCCTCGCGGTCATGACCTATGAGAGAGGCAGGGCCTGGGAGCCGCCGCTTCCCACAGATGGGGACGCCCAGGCTCAGAGGGGTGCAGGGGTGGTGCAAGGGCACCCAGGGGGCCCCGGGGTCCTCAGAGCCCAACTCCCAGCTCAGAGAGAAGACCGAGGGCCCAGGGCAGAGACTCGCGGAGGTCCCGGGCGTCACAGGGGCCTGCCTGGCCCAGGAGGGTCTGAACTTGAACTCCGTCCCAGACTCTCCTGACCCCTTTCATTTGAACCTAGCTTCCTGCTCCAGAGCTGCTGGGAGCAGGACCCTGACTCCGTGCCCTTGAGAGGACAGTCCCTCGGGCACCTCACATCACCTCTCTGAGTGCCTCCTTTCCCCCCGATGTCAAGCGCAGACATCTAGCCCAGGGCAGAGGGCAGCCTTTTGGAGCACCTGATGAAAGAAATTCCCAAAAGAGCTTCCATCTGGCTGACAAGCCAGAGGGGCCCATGAAAGGGTTAGATGTCTCTCTCTGGCAGATATTTAAGAAATCAGGAGAGAAAATTCAGCAGACTCCTACCCAGCAGCCTCAGAGGGAGAGCAAGAGAACTTGACTGCCATCACTACTGTTGCGATCTTGCATTTTTAAGGCACCTACGCGATCTCATTTTATCCCACAAACCCTGCGAGGCAGTAAGACTGATCTCCCATTTCACAGATGAAGAAAACAAAGCTCAGAGAAAGGAAACATCATTAAGAGGCTAAGAAGCTTCTTAGCTCAGAAGTGACTTCAAGCTAAGAAGTGCCATGTGGTGATGGATCCTCGTGCCTAAGCCTGCACCAGGCTGTGACAATGGGGCCAAACCAGGACAAAATGTGACCCGGGGGGATGGGGACTCCTTTGCACCATTGGGATGATACAGGTTGGCTCAAACGTGAGAGCCACCTCTCCCCAGCTGACTCATTTTTGGGAAACAATTTACAGCTATCCCACATGAGTGCTCCAAAGGAAAAGAGAAAGCATCTTGCTACTATTTCTTCTATTTTTTTTTTTCTTTTTTCTAGCTGTTTTTGAGGAACTTGGTACAAATTCCCCTGTGGCTGATTTGAAGGATGTTTGCCCTATAGAAATTCTCTCCCCCACTGCTGAAATATCTCATGTTCTCCAGAGAACCAGTGCTGGGAGGAAGCCGGCTTTTGTTTTTCTTTCCTTTCTCTTGATCTTCAGGGTGAGTTTTATGATGCTGTTGCAGAGGAATCTGGGCGGTTGAACGATCAAGGAAAAGTACAATGGAGCTAAAATTTGCTGAGATTACTCTGTGTCGGGGTTGTTTTCTTTTTCTAAATTTTTATTTTTAAAGTAATCTTAAAAAACAAAAGCCCATTTTTTAAATTCAAAATCTTTTTAATTTTATTAATTATTTTATTAATAAAATGGAAGCCCCAACGTGGGACTCGAACCCACAACCCTGAGATCAAGCGCTTCATGCTCCACCAACTAAGCCAGCTGGGCGCCCCTGTGCCAGGATTTTTAAAGCCTTTAAAGATACATCATCTCACTCAAAATTCATCACTGGGGGTGCCTCAGTTAAGCAACTGACTTTTGGTTTCGGCTCAGGTGGTGATCTCAGGGTCATGGGATTAAGTCCTACATTGGGTGCAGATCACGGAGTCTGCTGAAGATTCTCCCTCTCCCTCTGCCTGGCTAAATAAATAAATAAATAAGTCTTTTTGAAAAGCCTCATCATCGTCTTCGTCCCTATTTTACAGAGAAGGAAGTTGAGGCTCAGAGAGGGCAAATGCCTTGTCCAAGGTCACACAGCTGGTGAGTGGTAGAGTTGGGATTTGAACTCAGACTTCGGGCTCCCAAGCATATATTCTTAATGGCTCACTACACTGCTTCTGGAAGTATGTTAACCCGAGGACAGTCGATCCTTCCTGCCTCCTCACCATTCTCTCCACTTACCCATTCACCCACCAACCCACACATCCACTCTTCTACCCACTCGCCCAGCAGGCCAACCCCTCTCCCGGTCCCTGCCTTCTGCCCAACAATACTGAGCCAGCCCCTGGCTATGTATTCGGGGTACCCCACAGAAATATACACAAGTGACAGCCCTCGTGCGGCCTGTATCCTAATGGAAAGAGACAGACAAAAAGAACTAACGGACAGACGAAATGCGAAGTGTACTTAGTGTCACAGAAAACCAATGCAAGGTCAAGGCAGGAACATTTAGGGGCTGGAGGCTGGAAGACAGAAAGGACCCAGCCGTCGTGGAAACATTTTGGGCAGAAGGCACTGCAAGTACAAAGGCACCGAGGCAGGAAGGAATGGGGCTGGCTCCAGTGCGGTGAGCAGTGCGGTGGAGCAGAGCCACCAAGCTAAGGAATACAGGGGGTTGGCCAGAAGTCACACAGTGCGCGGGCACCGCGTGGGACCTGGCAGGAAGGCAAGGAAGGTAGATTTGGTTCCCAGGGATATGGGAAGTCATCTGAGGTTTTCATCAGAGGGGTGGCTTAATCCAATGTACATTTTCAAGAAAGTGCTCCGGCCGGTGACTTAGGGAGTAGGTCAGGTGCAGTGGGAGTCACTTAACTCCTTGTGTTTAAAAAGTAGATGATTTTGGAGGTGGAAACTGAAGCTGCCTTGTTTATGGGGTTGACCGTGACCCCCCTCAGATCTAGATCTGTGTTGAGGCAAGGGTCCCTTGAGGGGGCTCTTTGGGTCTGGGTGTAACTCACAAGCATGGCCCCCAAAGTCCCAGAAGGAGGGTGTGATAAGACCTCTGGACACCCGTCCCAACCCCCACTAGTATTCAGAGCTGGTCAGTGGGGAGGAAGTGGTTAAATTTGCATTTCAGCCAAAGACCTACTGGGGAAAAAAATAATTGAGAGAACCCCTCTTTCAGCTCGTTTCCTCTTTTTTATTTTTATTTTAACAGCCTTATTAAAGGCATAATTTACATAGCATAAACTCTAGCCATTGAACATGCGCAAAGCAATGATTTTTAGGGAGTTCGGACTCCGTCATCACCACGATCCAGTTTTAGAACATTTCCAGAAAGATCCCTGACCCAGTTTTAGAACATTTCCGGAAAGATCCCTTGTGTCCATTTGTAATCAATCCCATTCCCCCTCCTGGCCCAGCTAATCTTCTTTCTGTCTATACTGATTTCCTTTTCCTTTTCTGGGTACTTCATATAAATTGAATTTTGCATGTGGCCTTTTGTGTCTGCTGTCTTTTATTGAGTGTAAAGTGTTTGAGGTTCATTTGTGTTGTAGTATGCATTTCATTCCTATGTGTTGCCGAATAACACCCTACTACTGCAATAATATTATTATAATGTAAAGTAATGTGAATATTGCAACAATGTTTCCAATCGACATGCCTCGTTTGGTTTATCCATTCATCAGTTGATGGACATTTGGATTATAGTCACTTTGTCTTTATCATAGATAATACTGCATCAGACATCTCCAGGCAAATCTTTGTGCAGACATGCATTTTCAGATCTTTTGGGTATATACCCAGGATTGGATTGCTGGGTCTTCTGATAATTCTATGTGTAATTCATTGAGAGCTGATGGTCTATTTTCCAAAGCAACTGCACCAACAGTTTATGAAAATTTCCATTTCTTTACATCCTTGGTAACACTTACCTTTTCCTTTTTTTTTTCTTTTAAACTATTGACATCCTAGTGGGTATGACGTGGCATCTCATTGTGGTTTTGCTTTGCATTTCCTAATTAGCTAATGATGCTGAACATGTATTCATCTACTTAGTAGTCATTTGTATATTCTCCTGGGGAAATGTCTATTCAAGTTCTTTGCCCATTTTTTTAATTATGATTTTTTTTTTTTTAAGAGAGAGAGATCAACAAAGAGCACAGACTAGTGGGGCTGGGAGGGACAGAGGGAGATTCTTCTTTGTGTAGATAGCCTGTAGTCCCAGTACCACTTGCTGAAGAGACACTTTTCCCATTGAATTGTCTTAGCATCTTCGTCAAAAATCATTGGCCATCTATGCATAGATTTATTTCCAGACTCTCAATTCAATTCCATTGATATCTATTTCTTTTCTTTTCTTTTTTTAAAGGTTATTTGTTTGGGAGAGAGAGAGTGTGTAAGTGTATGAGTTGGGTGAGGGGCAGAGGAAAAGGGAGAGAGAGAGAGAGAGAGAGAGTCCTTACGCCGACTCCCCTCTGAGCACAGAGCCTGACATGACGCTCTGTCGAAGGACCCAGAGATCATGACCTGAGCCAAAAGCAAGTGTCAGCTGCTTAACCAACTAAGCCACCCAGGTGCCCCAATCTTTGTTTCTACCCTATGTCAGTATCACACTGTTTTGATTACTGTAGATTTGCAGTAAGTTTTGAAATTGGGAGTTTGAGTCCTCCAACTTTGTTATTCTTTTTAGAGACCGCTTCAGGTGTTCTGGGTCCCTTCTAATTCCATATGAATTTTAGGATCAACTTTTCCATTTCTGAACCAACCAAAGCCTTTGGGGTTTTGATAGGGATGTCATTCACTCCATACATCACTTTGAGAATATTCCCACCTTAACAGTGTTAATTCTTCCATGAACATGGGATGTTCTTTCATTTATTTATATCCTACATTTCTCTCAGCAATGTTTCTTAGTTTCCAGTGTGTACGTCTTTCACCTCCTTGATTAAATCTATTCCCAACTATCTTGTTCTTTTCAATGGTATTGCTTTTGGAATTGCTTTCTTAATTTCCTTTTCATATTGTTCTAGGGTAGAGAAACACAGCTAATGTTTTTATGTTGATCTGGCACCCTGGCCTTTTGCTTAATGAATCTGCTAGCCCTAATAATTTCTTTGTGGATCCTTAAGAGTTTTCTAGATATAGTATTATGTTATCCATAAGTAGAGGTAGCTTTACTTCCTCCTTGCCAATTTCTTCTTCTTGCTGAATTGCTCAGACTAAAACTTTCAGTATAATGTTGACTAGCAGTGGTACAAGTGGGCATCTTTGCTCCTGATCTCAGGAGGAAAATCTCCAGTCTTTCCCCTGTCGCGTGTGATGGTAGCTGTGGTTTTTTCATGTATAACAACAATCATGTAGAGGGAGGTCTCTTCTATTCCTAGTTTGTGGAGCATTTTTATTGCAAAAGGGGGTTTTTCACAAAAGTGCTTTTTTTCTGCATCGATTGAGAGGATCATGTGGTTTTCTCCCCTTAATATTTTTAGTGTGGTATGCTATATTGATTCTCTTTCTTATGTTGAACTTCCCTTGCCTACCTGGGATCAATCCCGTTTGGTCGTGGTATATAATCCTTTTAACACGCAGCAGGATTCAGTTTGCTAACATTTGGTTGAGAATTTTCCATTTATGTTCATAAAGGATATTTGTCTGTAATATTTGTTCTTTCCTCCCTACATCCTTCCTTCCTCCCTTTTCTCTCTTAATCCCTTCTTTCTTTCTTTCTTTCTTTTTTTAAAAGATTTTATTTATTTATTTGACAGAGACCACCAGCAGGCAGAGAGGCAGGCAGAGAAAGCGGGGTTGGGGGAGGGGGAAGCAGGCTCCCTGCTGAGCAGAGAGCCCGACGTAGGGCTCGATCCGAGGACCCTGGGATCACGACCCGAGCTGAAGGCAGAGGCTCAACCCACTGAGCCACCCAGGCCCCCCTCTTCCTCCCTTCCTTCCTTTTTCTTTTCTTTTTTCTTTCTTTCTTTCTTCCCTAAATTAATTTTATTTGTTTCATTTTTTGATATGACACATAGTTTTCTTTTCTTCTGGTGTCTTCATCACAGAATCACTTAGGAAATGTTCCTCTTTTGAGGAAGAGTTTGAGAAGGACTGGAGTTAATTCTTTTTTAAATGTTGGGTAGAACTTAGCCGTGAAGCCCCCTTTACTGCCATTTTGTTACTGTTTTATAAGACACACCTTTTTAAATTCTCGATTCTTCTATTTCTGTTTTCTTTTGTGTTTGCACAGCTGTGTAGATTCGTGTTTTTTCCTCACATTTGGGAAATTTGGGGCCCTTATTTCTTCAAATATTTTTTTCTGGCCCCTTCTTTGCTTCTGAGACTCTCATAATGTTGATGTACGTGTAATTGTATCCCACAAACCTCTTAGGTTCTGTTCATTTTTCTTCATTCTTTTTGTCTTATGTACTTGCAACTGGGTAATAACAGTTTATTATCTTCCAGTCATCAATTCTTTCATCTGCCTGCATAATCTGATGTTGAACTCCCATGGTAAAATTTTTATTTCATTATTTACTTTTCAGCTGCAGAATTTCTCTTTGATTCCCTTATATAATTTCTATCTCTTTACTGATATTCTCTTTTTGATCACACACACATCATTCTGGTTCTCCTTAGTTCTTCATCTATGGTTTTCTCTAGTTCTCTGAGTATATTTAAGACAATTGGCTTAAAATCTTTGTCTAGTAAGTCCAATGTCTGCACTTCCTTATGGACAGTTCTGTCAATTTCTTTCCTTTTTTTTTTTTTTTCTTCTTGTGAATGCACCATGCTTTCCTGTTTCTTTGTATGCCTTATATGTTTTTGTTGAAAACTGGACATTTTGAATATTATAATGTGATAACTCTGGAAATCAGATTCTCTCCTGCCCTTCTGACCCAACAGGGGTTGATTTGTTGTTTGCTCTGAGACATAGACACCCATTCCTTTAGTGACTTTTCCAAACTATTTTTTTGCAAAACTATATTCCTTGTCATGTATGTTCACTGAAGTCTCTGTTCCGTTACTCAGCAGTCAGCTAGTGATCTCACAGAGATGCCCATGGACACCTGGAGCCAAAATGAAAACAAAACAAAATGTATTTTCTCAATTTTTAGAGACTGGCTCTAACTGGGACATTTCTTCAATATTTAGCCAAGCTGTCTACAACTCTGTCTTAGCTTTGTGCTTAGCTTTTCACCTATTTGTGAAGGGCTCAAAGATCAGTCAGGGGTATAAACCTAGGGCCCTCTTAGATTTTTTTTTCGTGTGCATAAATTCAGCCCTGGGCATATGCATTGCACCCCAGATTCTCTGGTGCAGGTGGAAGCCGTGCAAAGATTTTGTGTCTTCCTCCTTAGTCTCCTCCTTTCCAGGTTTTCTGGTCAACCCGCTGTTGGCTCTGTCTGTCATCCCATGCCCCAGTTGCATAGTATATGTCTTTAAATTATTTCTACAGATACTAGGAAGCAGCTCCAGTCTTGGAAGAATTTTAATGGGGACAAGACGGATGCCTGAACAAATGCCTCAGGAAACTACCAGACATCAAAAATGCACAACTATAATTCTTTGAAAACAAGGTCAGCATTGCCCTTTCGGATACCAGCAAGGGGCACCAAGAATGTAGCTACTGTTCCCACAGCCACCACTGATCTGGGGAATGAGAGATGGTAGAAAGATGAACAAAAATGCCACAACATTTTTTTTTTTAAAACCAAAGTTTAGCAATCTCTTTCTTCCTCAAAAACTACCCTCGCTGCTGTATGGCTTTGATCAGATTCCAGAATGCCAAAAAAGTTGATTCTGTTATTTCTGCCAGCCTAATGGTTGCTTTAATGGAAAGACTAATTGTTGGAGCTCCCTACATTTTAAGTTTTACTGAAGTCCAATTTATGTGTGTGTGTGTGTGTGTGTGTGTGTGTGTGTGTGTGTGTGTATTGCACTTCTGGTGCCATATCTAAGAACACTGTGCCTAGCTCAAGGTATCAAAGTTTGCTTTTATGTTTTCTCCTATCAGTTTTATTGTTTTAGTTCTTCTGTTCAGAATATGACTTATTTTGAGCTAATTTTTGTGTACAGTGTGAGATAATGACCTAAATTTATCTTTCTGCTTGTGGCTATCTAATTGTTCCAGCACAATATGTTGAAAAGATTATCCTTGCTCTCCACCCCCGCCACTGAATTATCTTGGCACTTACTTTGAAAATTAATTGACTCTAAATATGTAGGTTTATTTCTGGACCCTCTGTTCTGTTTCGTTGCTTTATGTCTATCTATATGCCAGTGCCACGATATCTTACTTGTAGCCTCAAAGTAAATTTTGAAACTGGGAAATGAAAGTCATCCAACTTGGTTCTGCTTTTCTAGAATTGTTTTGGCTATTCTGGGTCTTTTGCAATTCCATAAAAAATTTAGGATTAGCTTATTAATTCCTGCGAAAATTCCTGCTACGAATTTTGCAAGGATTGTGTTGAATCTATTCAGCACAATTTGGGGAGATTTCTTACCTCAAAAATGTTGTGTCTTTTGATTCATGGACGTGGACTTGCTCTCCACTTATTGAGGACTTTTAAAATTTATTTCAGACCTCTCCTTCCTCATCCCTTCCCTTTTGAGGTCCAACATTGTGGGGCTTCTCGGACGGATCTGATGGTCTGTTAGAGGTCACAGCCAAAGCAGGGCAAGAAGTAGTTCCCTAGGAAGTCACCAGAAAGGAAGGCAACATCTAGAGGGCCATGACAGGAGGGCTGGCTTGTACACACATGTGGCTGAAATTGGGAACCCTCTTTTCACTCAGTTATCTTGATACTTTGGGTTCATTTCAAGAGTGATGGCTGGAGATAAAGAAAAAATGAATAAATAGTACCCTCGGTTACGAATGACACAGAAAGGATATGATCATCTTACCTGGAAGACTCTGATACTGGTTTGTATCAGGCTCTGGAGCAGTAGCTATGCTATTCAAAAAGACAATAAGAATGTCTTAGGATTTTGTAAATCTATGCCCCAAATTAAGCTCCCTGGTAGGCTGATCAGACCCACCACCCCAGCCATTGATTACACTGATTGCTGTTTGAGGATGAGGGGTGTCTCAGTTGGATTCCCCAGAAACCAACAAAAGTCAAAACGAACCAGGAGAAGAAGGCTGAATTAATTATATATAAAGCCTCCATAAAATGGAATACTCTGCAGATATTAAAAATGGATAATTTGTCCATAAACATTGGTGACAATAGAAATAGCCCACATTATTTAAAATCAGGGACTCCTGAGTGGCTCAGTGAGTTAAGCCTCTGCCTTTGGCTCAGGTCATGATCCCAGGGTCCTGGGATCGAACCCCACATTGGGCTCTCTGTTCAGCAGAGAGCGTGCTTCCTCCTTTTTCTCTGCCTGCTTGTGATCTCTGTCAAATAAATAAATAAAATATTTTTAAAAAATAAATAAAACCAAAAGGCATGATATATTAAGTGAGAATATCAGGTCATGTGAGTAGAATTGCCATGTACATTCTCAGAGTCATGCCTTTATAGGGAGTCACTTTACGCTTTTAAAAAATTTTTTTAAGATTTAATTTATTTATTTGACAGAGAGATCACAAGTAGGCAGAGAGGTAGGCAGAGAGAGAGAGAGAGGGAAGCAGGCTCCCTGCTGAGCAGAGAGCCCGATGTGGGGCTCAATCCCAGGACCCCGAGATCATGACTTGAGCTGAAGGCAGAGGCTTAACCCACTGAGCCACCCAGGCATCCCTGCTTTAAAATATTTTTAAGTTTAAAAACAAACAGGGGTGCCTGGGTGGCTCAGAAGGTTAAACATCTGATTGTGGCTCAGGTCGTGATCTCAGGGTGGAGATCGAGGCCCACACTGGCCCCGTGTCGGGTGTGGGGCCTGCTTAAGATTCTCTCTCTCCGCTCTTTCTGACCCTCTCACCCTCTCTCAACAAACAATGAACAAATAAAGACTCTGGAACCCCTGTTGGGTGTTCCCAGCCGCCGTGGAAGACCCCCGTGCCCCGGGGAAGCCATGCTGTGAGGAAGCCGCGCATCTCAGAGAAGTCATGGCAGGCTCACTGGTCAGCGTCCTGGTCTGGAGTCGACCCCACCCAAGTAACCCATAAGCGGGTGAATGAACCATGAGGTGACTCCAGCCTCCAGCTGTTAAGTAACCCCCCCAGCCTCCAAATCTCCCCAGCTGAGGTCCCAGACATCACAGAGAAGGGACACACGATCCCTGCTGCGTCCCATCTAAATGCCTGACCCACAACTGTGGAAAAACAGTTGTTTAAAGCCACTAACTAATAATACAATAAACTAATGAGATAAAATGAATCAAATAAGTGAAGCCCATTTCGCTGCTGCCTGGAACATGGGCTTGGTGTTGGGCATCGCGGCAGCGCAGACGGAGACAATTCAGGAGAGGGCAGAGCAGCGAGCGAGCGTGGGTCCCCAGGAGGACTGGACAACTCCCTCTGCACCATGACACGGGAGAGGAGGCTCTCTTATTTAGGTCCCTACCAACTTGGGGCTCTGTACGTGACACTGAACCCACATCTGAACTCATACTGGCGGACGCAGACTCTGATATGCGTGCGAGTGTAGACACAGATGTACATACAGTCCTGACCGATGGCTAGATGGCCATCAGGGTCTGTTACCAAGGAAGAAGGATAAACCCGATCCTGGGCGGGCAGCTCAAAATCGCTGTCATATCCCAGAAAATGAAGCAAAACACATTTTATTACTCAGCGCCCGTGACTAACACGATTATTTCAGCTGCGATCTCAGAAAACGAAACTAAGCCGGCTTGGCAACAGCAGGGAATTTACTGCAGAGAAGGTGGTCAAGCTGCTCCGGGATGCCGCGGGGGGCTCAGCAGAACTCCCAGCTCCCCGGCTCGGCAATGGGAGCAGAAAACAGTGGTTCACACAAATTCGGGCCAAAAAAATCCCAGGGGATTATTGGGTTGCCTTGGATTGCCTCTCGGGCTCATCTGCACAGGGGTCTGGGGTCAACGGCGGCTCAGCACGAGTAGCCTGGCAATCCCTGGACCGGTCCCTGTGGCCAGAGGGAGGGAACCTTCAGGTAAGTGCCAACTCATCTCGGTGGCTGTCACAAAAATAAGGCAGTACCGTGCGGGGTCATTCCACGCAAAGCCACCACATATACTAATATTACCGCTATGGACAGACTGCGCCCTCCACTGTCATCACCCCAGAATTCGTATGTTGAAGCCCTAAGTCCCAGTGTGATACTATATGGAGACAGAGCCTTCTAGAGGTCAAGTTAAATCAGATCATCAGGTACCCTGATCCAGGGTAGAAGACCATGGTCTTCTAAGAACCAGAAGAGACACCAGGGTGTGCCCTCTCCACCACGTGCAGACTCATCAGAAAAGAGGGTCCTCACCGGAGAGCAACCGCGGGAGTCTGTGATCTGAGACTCCCAGCCTCCAGAACTCTGAGGACATACATTTGTACCCTGTAAGCCCTGTTCTGTGGTGTTTGGTTGTGGCAGCCTGAGCAGACTAAGACAGTTTTATCTGTATTAGTCAGGACCCTCCAGAGAAACAGAGCCCTGGAGAACGCAATTATTCTGAATAAAGGTAACAGAATTGTTCACATTTTTAAGGAGCGTAACATCTTTCAGGCACTGTATAAAGCTATCTTGGCCACGTTTCAATATCCACATTTTAGATCAGAGGAAACGGAGGTCCAAGAGATGAAGCAACTTGTCCACAAGCGTAGGTCATAGTAATAGGGGGCAGGATTGGAACGCAGACGGTCTGGCTCCAAGTGTTAATGGGGCTACTTCTAGGTCATGGGAGTGTTTATTTGTAATTGTTTTATACTTTTTTGTATTGATTTTTTAAAAAGTGATATATGGCTTCTAGAATCTGAGAATAGTAAAGCGATTCAATTTTGGGAAATGAACAAAGGAAGGTCACCGTGCACCTGTGTGCTGGGGAAAGGGCACAGCAAGGAGCGAAGGCGTTACAAGTTATGGAGATGTGAGTAGGGGTCCTTCCAAACACACTGACCTAGGATAAAGTAAACACATGGGTTTACTTTAGGTCACACGGCCACTTTCACAGATAGGAGGATTAGAATCACTGAAGCAACATGTGCTTGGAGGTTTTTCTCAGACTCAAGAGTGTGTCATGGCCCAAAGCACCTTGAAGCTCCCTAGGGATGCATTCATAGAGGTGTGATGCCCAGAACAAAGGAGGTTATTCTTACTGCAGCGGCCGCTCCAGCAACCTATGTCCAGTTCTGGGCTTTCATTTAAAAAAAATTTTTTTTTTTTTGTTTTATTTATTTTAGGAAGAGAGAGAGCGTGCTCAAGTGGGAGGAGTGGCAGAAGGAGAGAGAGAGGGAAAAAGTCCCAAGAAGATTCCTTGGTGAGTGCACTGCCCAACATGGGGCTCGATCCCATGACCTTGAGATCACGACCTGAGCCAAAACCAAGAGCTGGGCACTTAACCAGCAGAGCCGCCCTGGTGCCCCTGGGTCTTCATTTTAAGAATGAAGCAAAACACAAGCTGGGGTATATTCAGAAGAGGAACCAAGAAGGCAGGGGGAGGGCGCATGGAGGGCGTTTGCAAACCATGAGGGAGCCGAGGTATTTAGCATGAAGAAGAGAAGATCCAGGATGGGAAGCATGAGAGCTGACCTTTAGGTTCAGACCAGCGCAGTCAGAGCTGTCTCACTGAGGGATAGTGAGCTTCCTGTCTCTGGTGATATGCAAACCAAGGCTTGGCCACCTGTTGATGTGGGTGTTTGGTTGGATTGATTGAGCATGTGGTTGGACCACAGGGCCATGAAGCCTCCTTTCATGCCGAGTGTCTGTGTGACTCTGATTTCGGGAAAGATATGGGAGGGTTTACCCTGGAAGGCGAGCACTATGGACTGAACGTCTGTGTCCCCCGAAAATTTCTACAATGAAGCCGTCACCCGGGCGGAACTGTATTTGGAGATGGGGCCAGGAAGGACGTCATCCAGAAGTGGATTCAAGTCCTTATTAGCAGAGATGCTGGGGTGCTTGTACCCTCCATCCACATGTATGGAGGAAATAACCGGGTAAAGACACAGCAAGAGAGTGACCGTCTGGATGTGAGGGAGCGGGTTCGCCCCAGGAACTGAATCAGCCAGCACCCTGCCTTGGACTTTCCTGCCTGCAAAACTGTGAGAAAGAAATGTCTGCTGTGGACGCCGCCCCGTCTGCCGTGCTCTGTTACAGCAGCCCGAGCTGACTAAGACAGAGAGTGACTGCAGCTCTGCACACGTCAGGGGCCTCTGCTGAGCTCCCCCCGAGGGGATCCTGGGGCCAAAACCCCGGCCTCAGGGTACCAGCCTCCGAGGTCCAGAAGGTGGGCTCATGACCACCCCCGTCCCCTGAAGCCTCCGATCTTTCTCGGTAAATAGAACAGAAATTCTCTTTACTGTTGAAGGTCTCAAGCTCGGTGGGGAAGGACTAAAAATAAAGCAACTGGGACAATAGCATATGGAAAGGTAATGGGAGCATGGCCTTATTTGGGGCTTTCCAGCATCGGAAATGCTAGAATTATATCCTGGTAATTGCTTCCTGATTTTGGGGGGGGTGGGTGTCACCCCTCCTCCATGCTCAATTTCTTTCCCAGGGAAGCACATGACCCTGCCCGAAGCGAATCCACTATATTCCGCAGATCACATTAACTGATGTAGTCAGAGTGCAGGACTCAGTCAGAACCCATGAGACCCCATGGAACTTTTGATGGAATGACTGGGGCAAAGACTGGGCTCACAGCAGAGAGGATATGCCATCTGAAGCTACTTTATATATCTCATGTCACAGTGGAGGAACTTGCCTCAGAATGGAATAGAATCAACCTATAGGAAGTGACTCATGACATGAATTGAATCATCAGGCATTAGGACTCCTTGATCCAGCTGTGTCTGAAAGCCAGACTTTTTAGTGAAATCAGGCAGTAAGTTCCCTTTTGGTTTCAGCCAGTTTGGATGAGTTTTTTTTTTTTCCCCACTTGAAACCGAAAAGGTCTTGACAGATGCATCACTGTGTGCCTACTGGTGTTACAGCGATGGTCGGTACAAAGGGCCATGGGAGCAGACAGGAGGCAACTGCTAATTATATGCTTGGAGTGTCCAGGGAAGGCTTCACAGGGGAGGGAATCACTCAAACTGGACTTGGAAGGATGAAGAGCCGTTCTTCATGTTGGAAAGACAGGAGTGGCCACTCCAGAATTTTTCAAAAACAGACTGGGGTTGGGGCAACTGGGTGGCTCAGTGGATTAAGCATCTTCCTTCAGCTCAGCTCATGATCCCAGGGTCCCGGGATCAAGCCCCACTTCAGGCTCTCCCCTCAACGAGGAGTCTGCTTCTCCCTTTGTGCTTTCCCTCTCTCTCTCTCTCTCTCTCTCTCAAATAAATAAGCAAAATCTTAAAAGACCAGGAAATACACTTTCAAATAACCTAAGGGACAATGAGAGAAACCAGAGTGGAAAAGTCAGAAAAAATTTTGAACTGAACGACGTAAAAAGTGTATATCAAAACTTATGGGTGCAGCCAAAATAATACTTAGAGGAAAATTTGTAGCCTTAGAATCTGTAAATCAGGAAAGAAGAAAAATAAAAAATGAATGTTCTGAACACCCCTCTCAAGAAGGTAGAAAAAGAGCTGTAAGATAAACATAGAAGAAAGTACAAGAAAGGAAATCATTGTGATATGATAAAAAGGAAATCAATGTGATAAAAACAGACCAAAAGAGGAAGGAAGCATAGCCCGGAGAGAACCAACAAAGCCCCAAGTCCGCTACTGGTGAGCCAGAGACTTGGGGGTGTGATTGCACAGCCTGTTTGGGGAAAAAATGACCCCATGGTGTGGGTGGACTGGGCAGAGGAAGTCACAGCAAGAGGGAAGTGGTAAGGCTATAGCCTGGAGGGGTCAGTGGTGCCCAGAGCTCAAGGAGCTCCCCTGCAAGGAGTGGGACCAGGACCCCACCCCATGGCAGTGGAAGCTGCAGAAGGTTCTTAGCAGGTTACTGGGCTAGGGGCATGTCTGGCCCTGGGAGACCCTCTACAAGAGGAGGTATCTTGGCTCAGATGCTTGGGCTGATTGCAAAGGAGAAGAAAAGCCTCAAGGATGTCATGTTAAGTCTTCCAGGAACCAGCCTCTGTCACGGGGAGGATGGTCAGCACCGCTGCCTGCTCCCACTGCCACCTTGGAACAGGTCACTTCGCTTTCATGGAGGGGCTGCCAAGCTGTGGAAGTGGTCTCTGGAAGGCCCTGGAGAGGCTGGGGGAGCCGGGCTTCCCTATCTCAGCACTGGCCGTCATCAGCTCTAGGTGATTATTTGCCGTGGGAACTGTCTTGCGCTCATGGGAGGACGCTGAATAAGAACTGGGGCTCTACCCATTAGATGCCAACGGCACCTTTTCCCAGTTGTGACAGCCGACGGTCCCAGGAGGGGACCCCTGGTGTGGTATCACGCTGGAGGGGTACATGACCCCAGACTTAGAGC
Source organism: Mustela erminea (assembly GCF_009829155.1). Lineage (NCBI taxonomy): Eukaryota > Metazoa > Chordata > Mammalia > Carnivora > Mustelidae > Mustela > Mustela erminea. The sequence continues at coordinate 2,417,096 of NC_045633.1, forward strand.
TGCAAGACCCTGGGCGAGGTGGTTTATCATTCCACCTGCCTTTGGGGTCAGGCCAGAGAGGTTGGGTCCCCAGCACGGCCACAGCGCTGGCTCCCCCTTGCCACCTTCAGGAAGCCTGCCCATTCTACCTCCAAGGCATGCTCAGAATCCACGGTGCCCTGGCCTCCAGCGTCCCTCCTCTGGGCGATTACGGCAGGCTGCTCATTCCCCACTTCCATCTCTGGGCCTCTGGAAGCATTCTGTTCTCCTTGCGGCAGCGATCATTTTAAAACTTCCAAAACCTCCCGGCCGCTCTAGAATAAACCCGGACCCCTCACGGTGGCCAGCGAGTCAGTCCCTCCCGGCCCTGCAGCCGCTCAGAACTCACGCTCAGGCCCTCCCCTGCAGCTCACTGACCTTGTCTCTGTCTCCCGGCTCCCTCCACCTAGAACACTCCCCTTTCCCCTCACCCCTCCAGGCACCTGCATGGCTCTTGCCCTTTCTTCACTCAAGCCTGTGTTCAAAATGTCCCCTCCTAGGCCAGGCCCTCCCCGAGCTCCCCCTACAGCTCCTTCCCCTCCGTTCCCCACCCCACCCAGTGCTACCCCACGTCACACCCCTTGCGCCTCCTGGCTCTCTGTCCCCCACACGTCAGCTTCCCGGGAGCATGGATTTGCCGGTTCCGTTCACTGCAGAACCCCCAATCCCTAGAGCAGGGCCCGGCCCACAGTAGGTGCTCACTAAACATCGTTTGAGTGACTGAACGGCTATTTCTTCATAGGCAGTCCCACTCCACCCCCACTTTGGACTCACCCCAGGAAGCAGAGTCCGGGCTGGCCTCTGAATGACAAGAGTCTTTCAATGTCAGCTTCCACGTCTGTAGGCAGTTTGTAAGCTTTGCGCCGCACCTCACCCACCTCGCGTTACCTGCTCCAGCCAGGTTGGGCTGTTTCCCAGAAAACTAGCGCGGTCCTTCAGATGTCCACGGAGATGGCTGCCTCCTACAGGAAGACTTCCGTGATACCCCCAATCCGTGTGACTTGTCCCTCCTCTGTGCCCCTGCTTCCTTCATCATGTGTTCTCAGTGTTTGTATACCTGACCTCACGCTCCACAGGGGCAGGGACCTGCCTCATAACCCCCCGCGCCCCGAACCGAACCGTGCTGACACTCAAGAAACTCGATGCGAGAGAATTAGCCTCGGGGTCCTTCCTGTCCTCCAGCCCCTCCCAGAGTCCCCCCTTCTTGAATCACCCGCCTTCCTAGGAGGCACATTTCCTTTGTGCACATCACAGCTCATTTCAGACGCTCAAAGGCAGGAGGCTCTTTCCATTTTATAGGCGTTTATGGGAATCTGACCGCCAGATGGACTGGCCGTGGACACACCCTGGGACTGCCTATTGTTGGAAGGGAGGTCTTCACCCTCATCTCATTTCTGCCTCTCCAGACCCCTGGCACAGCCTGGCCTGGCCAGGCGGGGAGGCTGGAGTCAGGTGACCGAGGAGAGAGCGGCAGGTCCTCCATGGCGCGTGGCCAGGATGGATGATGGCTGGTGGGGAGGGGCTGCAAAGCCCCACGCATCCCTCCTCTGGTCCTCTTAAGCCTGGGAGCCTGCTGATGTCCCAGGAACTCACATGGGCATCTCGGCGCCCAGCAGAGACGGTCCTTATTTCTCCAGGGCCAGGGTGGGGTGGGGGGCGTGTTGGGGACACGGATGTGCACATACAGGCGTGCGCAACACAGAGAAAACCGGCAACAGGCGTCCTGACTGCGCAGGACTGTGTGCCGGGGGCTGGCTCCTCCCTGAGTCCCCAGACCAGCCCTAGGCGGCCGGCAGGGCTACAGATAAGGAAACAGAGGCGCAGAGACTGGAAACTCACGCGTCTGTCGTGCGGGACGGAGGAGGCGACACCGGAATTCCTACCTGCAGAGTCGGGCTCCAGGGCCAGCCCCTCGCCACCACGTGCCCGTCTTTTTTACCAGCGTCCGTGGGGGACTCGGAACGCGCGCATCCCGCAGCCGCGCGTGCTCGGAGGCGTGGGATCCCGCCCGCGCGAGGTTCTTCGCGTGTGCCCACGTGGGCCAGCAAGGGCCTCGGCCGCCGGCTCGCGCACGCGCTTCAGACACGTCCGCACGCACAGGGGTGCACGGCCCGGTGTGCGCGCCCTCACGCGGAGCAGGCGACACCGCCGTTCGTCCAAGTTCACATAAGTGAAAGTGCACGCACACTGTCGTGCAAGCAAAAGCGTAGGCATGGGTAACCGTGCACACTTGCATCTGAGCAAATGCTTATTGAGCACCTGCTATGTGCTGGGGAGGTCGCTGGGAAGACAACAGAGCTGCTGCCCCCTCGGTGCGTGTACTCTAGTGCGGGGCACATGCGTGCATAGATATGCACGTACAATGGCCCCATCCTATAGGTCCTGGCAGTCGGTGCTCACTAGAGGTCAGGTGCAGAGCTGAGCCCGGTGCGTGAGGGGGCCCCGTCCCCGCGATGCGCACTTGAACACATGTGAGCACGTGTGTCCTTTCCAGCAGGGGCCACAGGGCACAGCCTGGATCTTGGCAAGAGGTGACTGGAGGGCAGGGGACAGTTTTCAGCACCCTCTGTATGCTGAGGGTCCCCGAGCCTCCATCTGAAAGCAGACAGTGACCCAAGTGACAGATGCGACGTACATTTGCAGACCTGTGCACACCCCCACGTATGCTGGTGTGTGTGCACACATGTGTGCAAGCCCTCCAACCCCCAGCCCTCTCAGGGGCTCCTGCCACATCAAGAGCCTCCGCCGCAAAGTCCTGAACCTCCTCCTCTTGTCCCATCTTAGCCCGGAGGGAGCCGTGCCCCAGAGCCACCTAGGTCTTCCAAGAGAGCTGCACACCCAGGAGGAAGGACAGCAATGACTTGGTTTCCAGGCAGCTGTGGTGAGTTTCTGCAAAGACTCCCTTCCTCAAAGAGGCTCCTCTTTACTGAAAGTTCAGGCTGCTGTGGTTTCCCTGCACTGACACAGAGGAAAGGTCAAACTCGCAAAAATGTTTACCCCAAACCATCCATCAGTCAATCAACAAGCACTTACTGACAGCGGCGGCTTGCACCCTGGGCTGGGTGCCGCGAGGCAGGGAAGGAGGGAGAGGAGTAACCACAGGGCTTGTCCTGCAGAAAGGTCAAGGGCCCTGCGGGAACTGCACTTGGCCGTGGGGGAAGGGGAGAAGATGGTCCCAGGCTGGGGGAGCTCCATGCACAAAACTGGGGGGTGGGGGGAAGGGGTGGGGGGAAGGGAAGAGAAGCATGTCCTGGACAGATCAAAACAAGCACGATCTTGGCCTGCCAAATCCCAGCTGGCAGTAGGCTACTAAGTGAACCATCCAGAAACAAAACTAATAGCCTGGTACGTGGCATTTGCTGCTCTCTGGGGCGGGCGTCTACCCTCAGGAGCTGGTGTGAGCCACAGCTTCAGCACCGGTCACTGATCCACAACCTTCTCTCTCTAGAGACAGACACATGGAGGACAGAGCCAGAGCCCTGGCGCCCAGGGCAGGCCAGCAGTCCCAGTTAGAAGGGCCAAGGAGGAGAACAAAACCACTTGCTCGGGGCGCCTGGGTGGCTCAGTGGGTTAAGCCGCTGCCTTCGGCTCAGGTCATGATCTCAGGGTCCTGGGATCGAGTCCCGCATCGGGCTCTCTGCTCAGCGGGGAGCCTGCTTCCCTCTCTCTCTCTCTGGCTGCCTCTCCGTCTACTTGTGATTTCTCTCTGTCAAATTAATAAATAAAATCTTTAAAAAAAAAACAAACAAACAACCAAAAAAAAACAAAAAACCACTTGCTCATTCTTCAATGGGTGTTCTGCTTTGCCCTTTCATTAACTCAGCACCCGCCCTGTGCTGGACCCTGGGCATTCTGGGATGTCTCAGGCCATCCCTTCCTGGGCTGATGGGGAAGGACAGGTGCCAAGGAGCCCAGAGGAGAGGGCACCTTACCGGGGTCTGGGGAGCCGGCGGACTTCCTGGAGAAGGTGGCGCTTAAGCTGAAACGTAATGGAGTATTTAAGCGGTGCAGAGGAGCTCTTTCCAAGCAAAGGAAACAGCATGTGTGGTGGCTTTAGCGATCTCACGCAACATCTTGGGGAGCCCAGCGAAAGCATCCTGTTGAACAGACTTCTTGAACAAGCCAGCACTAAGTGCGGCACAGGTCTTCCCTCCCTGAGTCCTCAGGTGACCCTAGGCGGTACGGGCTGTTTTTAACTTGTGCATAGGGACAATCAAGACCCAGAGAAGGTAAGCCGACGTGCAGACGGCCTCTGGTTTACTCTGCCTCCTCATTCACCAAATCTATGTATCTGAAGTGGGTGCAGAAGGGGAAATTTTTAGGGGGGTACCCAGACTCAGCAACCATCTGTTAGTTTAGTTTTGGGTTAATCAAATGTCAGTGTGTGGGAGGTGATCTCTTCAGCTAAAGCGTAGTCCCCCCCTCCTTCTAATTCCCCCACCCCACCCAAGTCATACGCAAACAAGTCACTTCCATGGCCAGTCAGCCGATGATGCTGATGTCTTGGCCCGGAGGGGGTCTGGGAAGTTGAGAGTGAGCCCTTGTTCACCGTCGTGTTTGGTGTCTCCACGGAACCATTCGTCTGGGCCAGACAGCTTGGGCTGGGGGGCTGGGAGACACAAGAGGAAATAGACTCTAGTCCCTGTCCTCTGTGTCTGGTAGGAGAGACACACCAATAGTGACTTCCTGTATGCTTGCAATAGTCCACTATCAAACACAAAAAAATAAAATTGGCAATTAGGACAGGTGATGAGAAAGGGATGTGCTAAAGCAAGAACAATTCTGCCCTTGTGTTCAGGGACAGGCTCACAGGGAAATGTCCACTGGAAGTGGGCGTTAAAAGATGATATTTCATTAATTGCTGGAAGGCTGAGAGAGGGGAAATTGAGAGTGCTGATGGGTTAGGGTTGGTTTTTTTTTTTTTTTTTGTGACGGGGCTAGCGGATGGTGATGGAATTAGAGTGGTCATGAGCGCACAACATTGTGAACATACTAAAACCTACAAAGTTGTTTATTTTTAAATGATTAAATTTTAGGTGATGTGAATTCAATCTCAATAAAAAATGAACTTTTTCAACCGAGGCTTGTGGTTGTAAGTAACAGAAATTGCTTTTCTAAATGGGCTTACTGGCTCATAAAAAATTTTTTTTCAGTTCAAGGATGTGATTTCAGGCACAGATTGATCAAGGCACCCAAATGATTCCTTCAGACTGGAAGGCCCAATCTCTGGGATCTGCTTTCTCCTGGGTTGGCTTCCTTCTCAGATGGTCTCGGTGAGACTCAGTGGTGGGGGGAAAAAGAAAATCTCTTCGGAAATCCAGGCTCATCACCTACCCGCTTAGGAAGCTCTAAGGAAAGAATAGATTTTTGTTCGAATAGTCCAAAGATCATGCCAAGAAAGGCCCCCGTTGGTCAGACTGAATCACATGCCTGTCCCTGAACCAACCCTCTATAAACTGAGGAAGGAATGCTCTGGTTGGCCGGGCCGGAGTCTTGTGTCTGATCGGAAAGCTGGGAGCGAGATCAGTACCAACGGAAACAACATGAACTAAGGGTCGGGAGAGATGGTTTCCAGGAAGACCAGGTGCCATTCTCCGAAGAGGAAGGCGCAGATGTTGGACAGGCAGAATCGTTGTGGAACCTGGACTGGATCCTGGTGGAAGAACCAAGAGGCACTCGGAGACGTTGGAGATCGGAGGTTTATTGAACACTGGTGAGCTCCGACGAGGTTATTCTCCAAAGGTCTGAGCCCTGAGCACAAGGAGGAGGGGGGACTTCGACCCTTCTACTTCCCCATACTTGGTACATTTGGCGCATGGGGGAAATGGGGTGGGAAAGAAGGGAAGGTCTTTGAGACAGGGGCTCGAAGTCCCTTGCTGGTTTGGTCAGCCATCTTAGGGTACAGTGTTCCCCTATCAGAATCGGAGTCCCTGATTGAAATGGAGAAGTGGGGAGCACCCTTGGTAGTGGGAAGGCCATGGGCATAGGTCTGGGGGTCTGCAAATGCGCATTGTGGTCTGAGTACAATGGCCGGGTCTTGGGGCTCAAGGAGTGATAGGCAGCTCATTATCATTGGAGAATGGCCACGTCACGTCACGGTGCCTGCGGGTGGCTGGATCATGGATCTGGGGGTGGGCAGGTCATGTTGGCCGGTGGTCCCAGGTCTTCGGGGAGGGGTCCGGTTACAATTCTGACCCCAATTTCAGTGTGTGTACTTACTTCCACAGCACCGAGCAGTTAACCCAATCTAGCACTTCCCTGCCCTGGAGACACATCAGATCCCACAGGCAGAGGGCTCGGTCCCTCCAGATTGCCGCCCTCCCCCACCACTTCAGCCGGCAATCTCCAGTCTGGGTTGGTCGCCTGCGTTTCTGGTCGAACAGCAACAGATCAACAGATCAGAGGTCCTAACATCCCCTCCTTGGGTTTGAATAGTTTGCTAGAGCAGCTCACAGAACTCAGTGAAACATGTTACTTCCTAGATCGCTGGTTTCCTATGAAGGAATATATATAACGCAGGAACGGGGTTCTAGAACAAGATACAGAGAAAGAGCTCAGAGCTTCCAGGCTTCCCCAGAACTCGCCATCCCCCCAGCCCCTCCATGTTCACCAGCCCAGAAGCCCCTGAACTTTGTCCTTTTTGGTTTTTATGGAGACACTGTTAAATAGTTGTAATTGATGAACTCCCAGGCCTTTGGTGACTGAACTCAATCTCCAGTCCCTCTCCCTTCCCCAGAGGTCAAGGACGCAGGACTGACACTTTCAAGCCATCATAAGGTTGGTTCCCCAGGCAACCAGCCCCCATCCTTAGGTGACCTAGGGACTTCCCAAAGGTCACCTCATTAACATAACAAAAGACATGCATTGTTCTAATCACTTAGGAAATTCCAAGGGTTTTAGGACCTCTAAATAAAGGCCAGAATAAAGACCAAAGATATATTTATCAATAATCAGAACATCATATCAGCTCATAGACTCTAGGGCCCCAGGTCACGGTGTCTAGGAATGACCAGGTCCCCTTGTCCGGGGTGACAGGTCACAGTGCCCAGGGGCAACAGATCATGGTATCCGGGGTGACAGGTCATGGTGTCTAAGGTATAGGATGGGCTGAAAAAACCGAGAGGAGCAGGAGCCAGGTTGCTACTGGGTTTGGACTCGGGCCTGTAGACCAGTGTCTTCCAGACTTGCGCCCCTCACCCACACTGCCACAGGTTTATGCCTTACGTGCTTTCCTCTTTTCCTCCCCCACTATGTAATCAACTTGTTTTCATATCGATGTACTCACTTTATTTAAATCATTTTATTCTTAAACAAGAAGCATTAAAAAAAAAAAAGGGGAAGCATCATCACCATCACGAATGGATAACCAGAATCCTTGAGCATCAACAGAAGGGAACTGTAACAACAAAAACAGTGAAACCAAAACTGAGGTATTCAATCTTAGCGAGATGCTGTAACCTGTGGAAGGCTACTCAGAAGAAGAGAAAGAGAATTGAAAAGGGAATTGCTTCTTGGTGTGGTGCCCTTCCGTGTCACACCCATGTAACACCTAAAATCGTTTTAGCGCCGCCCGCCCCTGCCCCCCGACCTGGGAGTTGGTGTCCCCCACCTGGGTTGCTCTGGGGTAAATGTCCCATATCGGGTTATCCTGAGCCTATGTGACCCACACTTTTGCCTAATGGGAGCTAGGAGGCACTGTAAGCAAGAAAGAGACACCCGTGCCTGCATCTCAGTAGCGAGGGAGGAAGTGGGCAGTCTGGGGCAGGGGGTTGGGGGTGATGTCTGCTCTCTAGCTTTAGCAACTGAGACCCAGAGGGAGGAGGTTTGGGGGGAGTGATGAAGAACTCAGTTTGGGATATACGGATTTTAAGATGTGGGGACCCATATCCATGTGTTCAGAAAGTACTTATTGAGCACCTACTGTGTACCACACACAGGGCTCTAAGTCCCTGGGGATACAGCGGTGAACCAACCAAACAAAAATCTGTCCGCATGGAGTCTACCTTCTAGTGGGGGAGATGGGGGGGACCTGGTAAGAAATAGAAGGGTGAATATGTCCTAAAAATATCACATTAGATAGTGATGTGTGCTAGGTAGGATGTGGGAAGTGTCTGGAGAAGTGAGATGGGTATATGGGTCTGGAGTTCAGGCAAGAGACTGGGGCTGGGGAGATATATTTAGAAGACACCATTCATTCATTCATTCATTCATTCAACAAATGTTATTGAGCACATTCTATGAGCCAGCCACTGTGTTACCTTGGGCCGCACAGTCCCTGCCTTATGAAACGCCAGCCAGATTTACTAAAAGTGGTAGTTAACTCTACGGTGATGGGGTTCAGAGAAAGCAACCCAAAATGTGGCATTTTGGTATATTGATTATTTTGAATTAAAGTTACTCAAGACAGCCCACGCCAGAAGGGCACTGGGACCCTTCCTCTGTCCCTCTGAAAGCTGGAACTAAATCTTCCATCTGAAAGATTCCCTCCCTGTGCTAAGACCAGAGGTGGGAAATTCAGGGCCGAGAAGGAGGCATAAACAAACCTCGTCACTTTTACTCCCTTATTGCCCCAACCCAAATTTTGTTTAGAACCCTTTACTAGTCGAAGCTCCCAGGCATGTTTTCTCGGTCCTGTCAATTCCTCAGAGACTTGTGTTTCTTTGTCTAAAACATATAAAAATTGCCTGCTTTGGGTCATTACTCAGGTCCGAATTTTATTATTGGATCTCCACGTGTACCTAATTAAACGTGGGTTTTTTTCCCCTCCCATTAGTCTTTCTCACATCAATTTAATTCTTAGACCAGCCAGAAGAACCTTTGAAGAGTATAAGAAAAGTTTTCGTCCTCCACAACGGAAACGAGATTGGAGTGTGTGTGTGGGTGTGGGGGGAGGGCTTGAGGACTCCAGATGTTTAAGGTAGGGCAAAGGAGGGGCGTCTGGGTGGCTCAGTGGGTTAAGCATCCAACTCTTGATTTCGGCTCAGGTCATATCTCAGGGTTGTGAGATCAAGCTCTGTGTCGGGCTCCATGCTGGACATGGAGTCCCTCTGCCCAACCCCATCCCATGTTTGGGGGGGAAAAAAAAAAAAGGTCGGGCAGAGGAGAAGACCCTAGGAAAGGAGCCTGAGCAGGAGCAAGGAGCTAGTAGCAGGAGAACCATGAAGGGCAGAAAGGTATGGATTGAAACAGACCAGAACATGGCGGCCGGTCTTGGTGAAAGCAGATTCATGGCAGAGGTGAGGCAGCTTCTACACGGAGAGGGTTGAGGAGTGGGCGTACAGGGAGGAAGTGGAGACAGAGAGCAGACAGCTTTCAAGAATGTGGCTGGGGAGGGAAGGAGAGAAAGAAGTAAGAGGGTGGAGGGAACCTCTGATTGTTTGCAGATGGAGGGGACTTGAACAGAGACATGCGTTGGTGGGAAGAAGCCCTCAGAGGGAAGAAGCTTAGAACACGCGGTGGTGGGGGGGGAGATGATGGCATTTTGGGATCCGGAGAGAGTGGTGGGCTCAGCCTTGGAGAAAAGGAAAGGCCTTATTTCAGGATTGGCTATGTAATGTGAGGGGCTCAAAGCAAAACGAAAGCGCAGGTCTTCTAGTTGAAAAAGTATTAAGAATTCAAAATGGTGGGGCGCCTGGGTGGCTCAGTGGGTTAAGCCTCTGCCTTCGGCTCAAATCATGGTCTCAGGATTCTGGGATCAAACCCTGTATCGGGCTCTCTGCTCAGTGGGGAGCCTGCTTCCTCCTCTCTCTCTCTGCCTGCCTCTCTGCCTACTTGTGATCTCTGTCTGTCAAATAAATAAATAAAATCTAAAAAAAAAAAGAATTCAAAATGGTGACTCTTGGTATTCAGATAGGGAGTGGGCAAGAGGCTTGACCTGCTGACTTGGCTGAGTTGTGGCCTCTGACCACCCAGCACATACACCTGGGGCTTGAAGAAAAGGCTGGGATGAGTCCAGAACCCCAAGTCAGACACGTGGAAATATCCATGTCCTAGTTCCCTAGTTCCTGCCATAACAGGTCACTACAACTCCAGTGGTTTGAAAATAAAATGTATTATCTTTTTTTTTAAAAAAGATTTTATTTATTTATTTGACAGAGAGATCACAAGTAGGCAGAGAGGCGGGGCAGAAACAGGCTCCCCGCTGAGCAGAGAGCCCAATGCGGGGCTCGATCCCAGGACCCTGAGACCATGACCTGAGCCAAAGGCAGAGGCTTAACACACTGAGCCACCCAGATGCCCCTAAAATGTATTATCTTATAGTCCTGGAGGTCAGAAGACCAAAACTGGTGTCACCGAGCTAAAAATCAAGGTCTCGGCAGGACTGCATTCTTTCCGGAGACTCTAGGGAGAACCTGTTCCTTGACTTTTCCAGCGTTTAGAGGTCACCTACATTCATGGCTCATGGCCCCCTTCTTCCATCTACACAGCCAGCAGCAGTATCTTCAAATTTCTCTCGGACACTAATTCTCCTACATCCCCTTTTCACTTAGAAGGGCCTTTGGGATTATATGAGCCTCGGGCCCATCTGAACAATCCAGGATATTCTTTCCATGGCAAAATCAATCCATCAGCAGTCTTTTTTGCCCCCCAACGGCAGTCTTGATTCCACTTTCAATCTTGATTTTCCCTTGCAATGTAACATAACATGTTCGCAGTTTCCCAGGATTAGGATGTGAGTATCTTTGGAGGTTATTCTATGTATCACAATCTTTAAGGCTGTTTTATGGTTGCAAAGGAAACTCTGTAGTGGCTTACATGAAAGCAGGTTTATGGTTTATTTAAGAATCCAGAGGTTGATTTGATCACTTGATAATGTAATCAAAGACCCACACTCTTTTCTTCTCCCATTCTGCCATATTCAGACACTACCTTTCATCTCCAGTCTTGTCCCCTCATGATCACAAGACGGCTGCCAAACCACCAGACATCACATCCAAAGCAGCACAGGTGAAGGCAGAGGGACCCTCTCCTCCTGCTGTTCCCTTCGGTTAGAAAAGAGAACAGCCAGTTTGCACTGCTTGTCTGTGACAAAGAGGAAGGGCCCGATTTGTTGACCAACTCGAGCTGAATTTACCAGCAGAAAATCAGGAAATGCTAGTTCCTGGATGGGGTGAGGTGTCAGTGGATAGGAGCGAGGGGTCCAGATGGCCAGAACCGCAGATCAGTCTACAGCTGGGGTGAAAGATTAGTCTGTGACCAGGGCTAGGGGTCAGCATGTGGCTGGGGTCAGTGTGCAGGCCTCAGGATCATGACTAGGTCCATAGCGTGGGTCACGAATCCATTTATGACTTGAGTCAGAAGTGATTCTGTGGCTGGAGTCAGACTTCAGACTGGAGCTAGGATTCCAAGTTTGGTTCAGCGTCACTCTCTCTCTCTCCCTGCACCTCTTGCCTTCTGCCCTGTGTTATCTACACCAATGTGAGCGTTGTCTAGCTGTACCCATGGGACGAGGTAAGCTTAGCCTGCTCCTACTCCAGCCCGTTCCCAGCCTCTCTTGTCTCATTCTCTTTCTCTGGAAAGATCTGTTGAAAGCTTGGTGCCTCAGGTCTGGGGGCAGGAGAGAAGCAGAGTCTGGGCAAGACCCTGTGAGATGGGGGAGGTATGGAAGAATGTGAGCAGAAAGCAGGGCCAGCCTGCGGCAGGGGTGCGAGGGAGAAGATACAATGTGTATGGGTAGATGCGGAGGCACACATGGTCAACACCTCGGCACATGCACGAGCACGGACTCTGCATCTGAACATCTAGAAGCTGTTGGACGAGTTGGTGGGATGATGCCGTTGGGACCATTTCTGTCTTGGATTTCCATTGTGCCAGGCCGACCTTTTTTGCAATAAAGTAGCATTAAATTTAGAATGTCATTATCTCCTTTAACTATGGTTTTTTGTAAGATTTTATTCATTTATCTGAGAGAGAGAGAGAGAGCATGAGCAGAGGGAGGAGGGGCAGAGGGAGAAGCAGATCCTGAGGTCATGACCCCAGCCAAAGGCAGACACTCAACTGACTGAGCCACCCAGACGCCCCCTCTTTAATTATGTCTTGTTCCCTCATTCCCTCAACAGCCACAGACCCACTCAGTATAATAGGAACAAGGCGAGCTTGCACAGCACTAACCCTGTGCAGGCACCATTCTCAGGCTTACATGAATTAGCGTATTTAATTTTAACTACTGGTCCTTGAGCATCCTACTAGTATCATTCCCGGTTTAGCACAGAGAGGCTCTGGGACTGGCCTCCAGCCACACAGCAGATCCTTGGAGCACTCTGAACTCCTCATGTATGTCAGCCCCTTTTGTGAGGTGCTGATGGGGCTGGGAGAGAAAGGCAAAGAAAGAGAGGTGGGGACGGGGCACCAGGATGTCCCAGGCCCGCTTTTCTGGGCGTGGCAATGCCCTAGACTTGGAACCCCGGGGACAGAGGCAGACGCTAGGGCCAGAGCGGCCACTAGGGAGCAGCAGGGACTAAGAAGCCAGCCGGCAGCCAGTCGGGCGCAGCCAGTGCCCGCACTAGACAGGTGCCTCTGGCTTGTCAGTAAACAGGTGGAAAGGGTGGGATTTTGAGGAAAAACTGACACTGGCCAGCTCCCATCAGGTATCCCCAGATCAGCTGGGCACCCATCACGGCATCTGCTCGCCACCCTGCCCCTGCGGGCTGCACGCTACCTCTCCTACCTAAACGTCTTTGATGGGGTGGAAACTGAGGCCCAGAGGGGTCAAGCACTTCGCCCACAGTCACACAGCCCCGGATTGGCAAAGGCGGGTTGAAACGAGGCAGGGTGAGGGCACAGCCCTTGCTTCTCGGAGTCTCAGTGTTCTGAGACCCGCAAGAGGGGTCTGCAAATATGGGCAAACAGTGGCCAAGAGGGGTCAGGAGTCAGGGCTCTGGTCACGGGCGAGTCCCGCTGCTGTGGGGGTCCGATGAGCTCATGCCTCCCTTGCAGCGGCTCAAAAACTTTTTGCTGGTCTCTTTCTCTCTCTCTCTCTTTCTTTCTTTCTTATTCATTTTTTTTTTTTTAAATAACTTTCGTGGGAAAATAATGTCAGAAAGGTTGTTCAACAGGATGTCAGGGAGCTACACCTTCAAAAAACAAACATTCATTCGGTGACCGCCCACAGGGCGCCAGGATCTGGCGGGGGATGCGATTTCCGGTGGTTTTCACTTTCCTCTTTATACCTTTATGTTTTCTCTGAATTGGAGAAGACTGGCACGTGCCAATCTAGTAATCACACGCAAACAAACAGGAAGCAGGGAGTTTGGGTACAAAAAATTTAAAAAGATAAAAAAGTATCAAATAAAATAAAACAAAACAGAGACACACCTCCCCCGGGGGGGGGGGGGCGGGGGATCATCCTAAAATCAAGGCTGGAGATGTGTGGGGGGGCCCGGGAGATCCCGCGAAACCAGCGCATCTCAGGCTGCCCGGGGTCTGGGAGGCCTAGCCCCCCTCCGGCTCTTCCCACCTCTGGTCCAGCCCCGCGCGGCGGGGGGGAGGGGGCGGGGCGCTGGGACACGCCCACCGCCAGCGTCTCGCTCCGCCCACACCCGGAGCCTACTTCCAGCTCTGGGTAGGGGGAGGCGATCCTAGTCTGGACCCGCCTGATCCGCCAGATCCCCTCCTCTGCCGCTCTAGGGGCAAACGTTTGGGGCAGCCAGATCTCATTCTTTCTTCCATCTTTCCGGATCCACACCGAGACAATGGACAAAGATACGTTGGAAGAAAATGATCTAGAAGCCCTGTTCTGCCCAATACTCGAATCACCAGTCACAGGTGGCTGTTTACATTTAAATGTCAATTAAATCCATAAAATGTAAGAAGCAGTTCCTCAGCCACACTGGCCACATTTCAGGTGCTTACCAGCCACACGTGGACTGCAGTGGACAGCATGAAACCCATTCCTTGTAGCAGAAAGTTCTGCCGGACAGCGCTATGCTGGACATTTGTTTGTCTTGCTACAAAAACCCCCTTTCAAAAACTGTTCTTTGAGCCAACATTTCCTTTTTCTCTTTCCTTCGGATTCCCTTCCTGCAAATCTAAACTCAAACTCTGATCCGTGCTTGTAGTTTTTGAATTTTTGTATTTCCTTGGATTACTAAATGACCTTCTGGGAGTAGTTAATACACATTCGGGTGAAGGAGTGAGTTTCCAGGCTGCGAACTCCTGACCAGTGAAGCAGGGGGCCTAAGTGGGAGAGCCTGGGGACAGAGGGAGGACAAAGACGGTAGGGCTCCCACATCAGGATTAACCAAGGGTGACTGGAGCCGTCAGAGACCCCCCAGGGAAGTTTGGAGGAAGCCCGAGAGATGATGAAGGTGAGGAGGGAGACTATCTCCAGGATCTCCCCAGGACGCAGGCTTGATTAGCCTTCCTGTTTTACGAATGGGAAAGCCAAGGTCTGGGCAGGATAAAGGGCCTGTAGCAAAGAAGAGGTCTGCGGATCCATCCCCCAAATGCCTTGGGGTTCCTTGCCTAGTGCAGAGAACAATGCATTGTGTAGAATGCCAGAACAGAAAGGAACCTCAAACAACCGAGCCCCCTCTTTTGCAAGTGTGGCCATCAGGGTAGCTACTCAGAGACCAGAGTGATCACCGACATAGAGCTTAAATCCTGTGTATTCGTCCTCATGCCATCGGCCTGGCTGTCGGCTTGGGATCGCTTCCAGACAGCCTGGCTAATGGAGACACTGCCTGGGTTCAGCTACGGACGGGGACGAGTCTGCCACTGACTAGTTGTGTGACCTTGGCAACGTGTAGCAGCTGCTGGCAATACTCAGTCTGCATCTCTTTGATGTGCCAAAGGCTGCTCCAATATTGTTTACTCTCAGCCTGGGGACGTGTTTCCTGGAGCAGCCGGAGTGCTGGAGAATGAGTCCCTGGAAACAGCCCTTGACCGGACCCCAGCTCCCCCACCTTTGCAGGGATGCCCTTAGGCATGCACCATGCAGGGCCAACCAGGGCTCCTGGAGGGGTGAGGGGCAGTTGCGCAGGCTAGCTCTGTTGGGGAACACACCCTCTCCTGCCTCCTGACCTTCCCTGACTCCCCTCCCCACCCCCCAGCAAAGTGTCCTAGAATTACCTCCTAAAGCAATGACCTGCACTTGAATCCTGGCCTCCGAGGAACCCCAGTGCAGATAGAAAGTTACTTAACCTCTTGGACCTCGATTCCTGTGGACGGGAAGAGCCAATGAGTTAAATACAACAGATAAAGTGCTCTCCAGGTCTAGCAGTATGTTTGTTTAATAAAGGGGGGAGGGGGGCGGGGAAGAGATAAAGAGCCTTTATTTATACCGAACGCCACAGCCTCCTGCTCCACCCTCCCCTGCTGAGACACCCCAGGTGAGAAAATAATCTTTGAGATGCAAACAAGCATTACTCAACCCAGGGGGCAGGTCAATGTGCAGGCGAAGTGTGCCTGGTGTGGACCGTCTGGACCGCCCCGTGAGGCTGGGTCCGTGGAGGGGGGGGGCGTTCCCTCCGTTTGGCCTCCCGTGGCTGCAGGCCCAGAGCGGCCCCAAAGTGGCTGGCTGTGTTTATTCTGGGGATCCCCTGCTTCCCCGGAGCACCCCCCAGTCTTAACGGTCATGTGGGAACCTGACGGAAACTTGGTGACCACAATCGTCTGTGTCCCTTTGTGTCTGTCGCCCACTCCTAATGAAGGGCCCCATCCCCCCCAACCCAGATCCCGCCTCCAATGTCAACCCAAAGGAGGTCTGTCCGGTGAATGGGCACCCCTGGGCCAATGAGGACCCTTCCCCGACTTCAATACCCATCCATTTCCCAAGGCCTCCAAGTCCTTCCCCCTTGGCTGGCTTGATCCGTTTCTGGGCTCGGCGTCCAATGCACGGGACAGCAGCAGCTAATCCCAGAACTGGACAAGACAGGAGTTCCAGGGTGAGGAGGTGCACAAAGCAGGCTTCGCAGCGGGCGGGGGGCATGGCAGGAACAGCACCCTGCACAAGCTGGGGACCCACGAAGAGGCCAACGGCTGGCGCACAAGCCGAGGTTCCCAAGGAATTCGCGATCTCTGAAGCTGCCTCGGCCCGCTCCGCACGCCATCCACTCCCATGGGATGTGCTGAGCCCAGGCCAAGGCTGGGAGATTTGGGGCGCGCGGTCTGGTCTGTTTCCCTGCGTCGGACCACCTCCCCACTTCAGACTGGGGTCTCCCAAGTCCCTCATCACTCTGCCAGCCCAGCCACCTTCCAGGGCTGGCTTCCAGCTGTGGCAGGCACAGTCCTGCCCTGCGGACCGCAGCGTTGAGAGGACACCCCTAAGAAGCGCTCGTGCACGTGGGCTCTGCGGACAGCACGGTCACCTTTCCGGGGCCCTGGCCTGAGCTCTGCACATTGCCGGGGGCCAGCTGGAAGGACGGGGAGGACTTGTCCTCCCCTGAGACGCGCAGGGGTGCCAGGGAGGCTGGACACAGGCTGGCCTCCGGGGAAGCTCCCGCTGGCAAGGCGTCTGGGGCCCTCAGGGGGCTCCCCAGCGGCGAGGACCTGTCACCACAGCAGCAGCCACAGCAGGGGCTGGGCACCGCGTGGGCCTTGCCACGCTCCTCCTGGCCATGCCACTGTTTCAGGTGGCCACACAGGTGGCAGGTAAGGGCCGAGTAGACGATGCTGCCAGCCAGGTCGTCCCTGAGGGCGTCTGTGGCTGGCTCCGGGGCCAGCAGGGTCTTGCACCTGTCCCCTGCCTTCCCTGCTGGCTCTGCACGCGGATGCTCTGGGGCGCTGTCTGTGAGAGGCGGGTCCCCAGGGCCGCGTGGCGGCTCCACATCGAGTCCAAAGGTGAACAGGGGGACGGGGAAGGGAGCCCCCGAGCCGCCCGGAGGGAGGCTCTGAAAGGGTTTGTAGCTCCCGTCCCCAGGGCTGGCCTCGTCCCCAGATGTCCCCGGGAGCAGGCTGGAGAAGGCCTTGTAGCCCGCGTCCCCAGAAGGGCCAAAGCCTGCCACCCCGCCGGCATCGGGGACACCGGCCTGCCTCACAGCGCATGCGAAGTCCCGGTAGCCGCTGCCGGGGCCGGGGGCTGGGGCCGCCCGGTGCTGGAGGACACTCTGGCGCAGAATCTGCTCCCAGCTCTCTGGCTCGGGCTGGGGGATGGAGGGGACGCTGGGGTCCACCTCCCTGGGCCGTTCAGTCTGCTCTGGGTCAGAGTCCCCCTCCCCGGGAGCTGCGGACTGGCTCAGGAGGCTGCCGAAGCTGCGGTACGCGGGGTTGTCTGTGACGACGGGGGGCATCTCTGGGAAAGCCGGGCTGGCCGGCCTCTGGGTCAGAGGGGCCCAAGGAGCAGACTCGGGGTGCAGAGGCTGCTCCCAGCCCCGGGGTGACGCCTCCTGGGGCTCTGTCCCCGGGAACTCAGCCCAGGGCCTCTGAGCACACTCAATTCCTGAAGGAGGAGGAAGGCAGGACTCCTCCAAGCCCTGCGGGCAAAAGCCCCCAGTCTCCCCACCAAGAAGGTCCAGGAAGAGGCTTTCTGTCAGCCGGGCCGCGATGTCCTCCCTGCCCTCCTGGAAGCCGCCCCCGCTGTCCTGGAGCGATGGGCAGAAGCTTCTTTTATCTTCCTCCACCTCCTCGTCTTCATTCTCCACCGGGGCCTCAAAGAGCTCCACACACTGCACCACGCTGATGCTCTCTGGCCAGAGGATCGTCTTGCTGACCTCCACGGGGCACCATGCTGATTTTCCCGGAGCCTGGAGAGGCGCGCTTCTGGCCGTCTTGGAGCCCTCCTCATCCCTGTCCATGCTGTGCTCCAGCAAGCAGGGAAGGAGCTTGGCAAGACAGGACCTCCAGTGTCTGCGTGCGAGAGTAGAGAGATGTTTGGTCAGCATTCAACGTCTCCGCAGGAAAAACTCCTACTCACCCGTCAAAGCCCAGCTCTGAAATGGTTCCGGATTGATGTCTATCTATTGCACACAGGCCTCCTGGCTTCATAATCAGTAATCTCTCGGTCTCTCTCCACTACTACCCTGGGAGCTCCCTGCAGGCAGGGCCTGTGTTTTATTTTGGGATTTCTGGAGGCCACACATAACCAAACAAGGAAAAGTCTCTGACAGGGACGATGATATTTAAAATACCTGTCAATACCAAAGCAGAAGTAATGACCATGGTCTGGAGCCCCCTGCTGGGCCAGCAATCAACCCTCTAGTGACTGGACCGTGATAGTCCGACAGTCCAGGAGGCCCTGGGGGAGGAGCTAGAGATGACAGAGACAACGGGAGGCCAGGGTGATGACCAGATACTCAAGGACTGAAGATGGCGGCTCTCTGCCAACCAGTATGTAATCACACCAAATTGTAACCACGGTCTGGCTTGTAACCTCTATCAGCCTTACTCAGGCCGGACTGCATTTCCAAGGGGGTTCGCCGAGGCCTGACCCCCTGGTGAAACTCAGGGGGCTCAGCCACCATGCCCACCTCCGCAGACCATCCCTCTTCCTGCCCAGTATCACAAGACAAGTGCTGAAGGCTGAGGAGGAAAAGGCAGACATGGAGGTTGGGTGGGGGGGGGGTGACCCCACTCTTAAGGAGGGCCCACTGCCCTAATCCCAACCCCTTCTGAATCCACACAGGCTATGACCCAAGTTTGTATACATACGGGCACTTAGCTGGTTCCTGGCCTCGGGACCGCTTCCCCCACAGTGACATCTAAAATAGAGAGACAGCCAGTGAAACGGGGTGGAGAGGCCTTACAGCTGAGCGTAGCACACAGCTCGGTGAGCGTTTGCTGCAAAAGGGCGTAAGGCTTGCCATCACACCGGCCGGAGGTCCAGTCCGGTCACTGTAGCTCTCAGAGCTTCAGCATCCTGGGAATCAGTGAGACTGCCTGGTACTAAGTTGCTAGCACTGATGGTAAAAACAGCCACAGTCTTCTGAAGCTCCTTCTACCGCATAAATCTGTCCTCGCCAGGTGACTCGTTTTGTCCAAGAGAATGCCTTCGAAGCGACACTGGGTCAGCCAGCACGATGACCGACATGGCTTAGTCACCTCCATGCTCCGGGTGAGAGGCAGACAACTTCCGGATCTCTGAGGGAGGCCTCTGGGAAGGGGCCCAGCCCCGATCCCTCTACCCACACCACTACATGGAGCCCGGACCGCTTACCTGCACAAGCAAGGCCTAAGTCAGTGGTTGTCCTTCTGACTCTCTGAACTGTGGGCTGATTTGTTACACAGCAAAGCTAACTGATACACGAACAGCACTTCCTCTGTGCTAGACCCTGTGATAGACATCTTCTATCTATTGTCTCCATGAAGTCCAACATCAGTTAGGTAGGCACAACGATAGCCCACAAGAGGGAAACTGAGGCTCAGAGAAGTGAAGCAACTTGCCCCATGTCCACACTGCAGGTAAGTGGCAGAAGTGGGGTTCAAAACCAGCCCCTCTGGACTCCAGAGAGACTCTGGAGAACTGAGGACACTCGGCTCTTCTGTACTAGACGTGGCCTGTGTCACCTCCCTACCCTCCCTCCTAGAGAATGCTGATATGGCCCAGGGAAAGCCCACATGGTGATCTTGGTGGAGAAGCTGACCCACCCCTAGCTCGTGGCTGGTCTCTAGGTGTTCCCACTCCCCTACCCAGGAATGCTCTAGGGACAGGCATGTGGCACCATTTAGACCAATGAGAATTGAGGAGAGATTTGCCAGTGTCCTGGGGGCAGTTTTCTGCTCATAAGGGGAAGACACAGGAAGCCTGTCCTCATCTCCCTCACCTTGTGGCTTTCTGTCTTGGTATAGGCACCTCTCCAGGAGATGACACGGAGGTGACCTCACGGGTCACCTCCTCCCAAGGGACGTAAGAGTCCAAGTGACCAACCCAGAGGAGCGCACTCCAATTGAACAGAGTACCCATGGGAGCCAAGGCGCGAGGAGTGAGGGCCTCTGGGCTCCTAGTGACTGACCACACGAAGCTGTTGAAACCCTGGAATCTTCCTGACTTCCGGTGGGCAGTTCCAAAAGCCACCTGGTATCCTTAACATCCCAGCTGCTTTGAATCCTACCTCCTGCCAAGGCGGTCCCAAGCACTGTCCCCGGCCCCCGCTCCTACCTGTGAGTCCTGGATGACTATGGCCACTAGGGGGCTGTGGGCTGGGTTGGGAATCTGGTCCCACCATCCTTTCTTAATCCTGAAAAAGAAAAGGAAGAGGTATTGGACATCATGGCCGGGTTGATGCTTCTTCCATGACGGGCTCAGAGACCACAATGACTAGTTCCTGGATGTCCTGCCCTAATCCCACTCAACAGAGGAAGAAACCCGAATCCCAGAAGGGCAGTGGCAGCTGGACTGTGGGCATGACTCTCAGATTCGTGCTCCAGGAGGAGGGGGGAGTTCCTGACGTGGCCACTTCTGTCTTTGGTAGGAACGAGCCCCACGGAATCAGGACAGAGTTCCGGGTTCCCCCGTCAGCGATGAAGCTGAGGAGACCCAGAGAGAAGCAGATTCCTTCTCTCCGTCCGGGTCTGGCTGGAGCCACCCAGCGTCAGCACCGGGAGGATTGGTTCTCAGATGCCTCTGACCGGCCCTCGCCCACTCCACTCGGTCAGGCAGCCCACCTCTGCTGGGCACCTACTACGTGCCACTCACTGTATCAGCAACACAGCAGTGAAGGAGACGAGAAAATCCCTGCCCTTGCAGAACGGACCTTCTAGAAGAGACAGACATCAGCCATAGCCACTTCAGGGTCACGGATAAAAATAAAGACGGTGGGGAAGAGGGGAATGGAGAGTGTGATCCAAGAAGGCCTCTCCGAGGAGGGAACTTGCGCGAGGCGACTGAGGGTACAGTGCGAGCCACGGTGACGCCTGGGAAAGGGCCTTCCTGGCGGGGGCAGGGGGGTCAGCTGAGGGGAAACTGAGGCTCAGAGAAGGGAGAAGACTTGCCTCGGGCCGCACAGAGCCATCAGTGACGAGACCAGAAGAGGGAAGCCTGCATTCCCTGTGCACCTGCTGTGAGTGTGGGACCCAAAGCGCGAGACCCCTGCCCTCAGTCAGTCCCCAGCCATCGCTAAGCCTTGTGGGGTGAGGGCTCACCAGACCCATTTCCAAGATGGGAGGGCTGAGGCCGTGAGACACTGGGATTCCAAGCATCTGAGCTCACCGGCAACAAGGCTCCTCTACCCTCCCTGCCCACTGTGACCCAGCACTCTCTTGGGACTCTTAGGACTCATGAAATACGCTCCTTCAACCCACAAAGGAGGGACCCAAGACGGTCAGCCTCTTGTTGGCCACAAAGCTACCCAACTCCAAGGCCAGGATCCGAACCCAGATCTGCAGACTCCGCCACGGCAACGGCCCAGCATTCCTCTGTCTACTGCCACGTGCCCCTTGTGCGTGGACCTCACTCTGGGTACTCAGGGTGACCCACCTCGCTGCTGCCGGAGGACGGTCCTTCCCCAGCTCCTTCCACCCTGTCAGGCCTGCCTGGCCCCCCCATCCAACACGGCACCCCAAACATTTCTCCCTGAGACCCTGGTAAACTCCCTTCTGCACACAGATGGCTCTGGAAACCAGCTATGGCTCCTTGGCATCTTCTGTCTCGCCACAAGGAGCACAGGGTCCTCGTCAGCCTTGCCCTTGGCTGCTGCCTCAGTGCCCTGTGAATAGCAGCTGCCTAAAAAAATACTTCTAGCTGAACGAAGGGACCGGAAGCAGAAAGGTCCCGAGGCGGCTTCCCACCTACACGGCATACCCCAGGGCGGCCAGCCTGGTGGCATCCCATGCCGGAGCCCAGGACTCACTTGATGATGCTGATGTAGCAGGACAGACAGACGGCCAGGATGACAAGGCAGGAGATGCTGACGCCCAGTGGCAGGTGCTGCTCCCAGGGCTCATAGTCTGGAACAGGAGGGAAGCCGTCAGCCCGCATTGTGCAGGGTACCGCCTGCTCTCTGCCTCCAGGAGACCGAAGCCTCAGGAAACGGTCGCCTGAGACCCTGCGTGAGCTGGCTGCCATCAAGCCCTCCCGCTTCATCCCTTTCTTCTGAGCCCTTGTCACATGGCCGCCTCACTGTCCCCCTGCTCCTCCAAAGCCCAGTGCCGCCCCAGGATCTTGAACTTGCTGCTCTCTCTTTCCTGAAGCCCAGAGGTCAGGAGCAGTGACTCTGGACCTGGACTACCAGAGTTCAAAGCCTGACCCTGTCCTATCCTTGCTGGTGACCCAGCTTCTCTAGGCCTCATCTGTACACTGGGGTTAACGGACCGCTATGTCACAGGACTGTCGTGGGGACGTCATACATGAGCGCTCAGAACACGGCATGCCCGTCTGGAGACCTTTGCTGGTGTCCGCACACCGATGGCTACTTCTCGCTCATTCACGGTCACCTGCTCCAAAAAGTTCCCTCGTGCCCTCTCTCCTGCTGCCCCTTACCATCCCTCCGTGCCCTCGATGGACAGAGAAAGCACAGTCCTAACGGCCTCATCAACCGCTCAGCACAAATAGAAATCAACAAAATATCACTTGTGCTCATCTACTCTGAAATGACAGCATGTACAAGAAGTACCACTCGGTCTGATTTTTATGGTGCTAATAAAGCAGCGTATACTCGTCGACAACAAATATATTTCAGAATACTTTTATAACCTCATTTCAGTAAAGTTAGTTTCCCCTTGTGATTCCACATACTGTATTTCTCACATTTGAAAACAGCATTCTGAGACAGGGTCCGCAGGCTTCCCCAGACCGCCAAAGGGGTCCACAACACGCAAAGGTTAAGAATCCCAGGGAGTGAGGGAGCCACAGGGAGGAAACCCCCCCCCCCCAAGCCAGCTAGGTTCATGCTGGGTGTTACATGAGCAAGAGATGCATTCCTACGGTGTTTGTAGGGAGCCATGGGCTCATTTGTTACCGCAGCCTCGCGTGCCCACCCTGACCACTCCACCAGTCTGCCAGTCATCCCGTTACCCGCGGTTCAAGGCACCTGACGCAAGGGAAACGCGGATGCTCCGCTGGAGCAGACGTCTAGCCACAGCATGAAGGGGATGAGCAGACGGTCCGCCTGCCCTCGCCTCCCTGTGGATACTCACGGTTAACCCACGTGGTGCTGGGGCTCCACTCGCTCCATGTGCTGTTGTAGTTCTGGGCCCAGGCCCTCACTCGGGCGCTGTAGGAAGCGCCAGACTTCAGGCTGCTGGCTGCCACCCGGAGGGTAGGCTCCATGTAGGTCACATTATAGACTTTGAACTGGTGGAGGAAAGGGGCACGTTAGTGCGTCAGCTTGGTGGAGAAGGTAAGGACCAGCTGCCCACAGCGGTGAAGAGCCATCAGCCTGGGCATTTTGTTGTTCCTCTGATTTGGGCCTTTCTCTGCCATCTCTACAATGGGAGGAGTCAGGGAATTGACCCTCACCCAGCCACACACACCCCCACCCCGCCCAGGCTCCCTGATGAGCCATGAGACATTATGGGGGCAACCCGAGTTTTAGCTTTCTCATCTGTAAATTGAGGGTAAAAGTTCCTACTGCCACCTTCTAGCTGTGGAACCCTACGGAAGTGACATAGTCTCTCTAGACCTGGATACCCTCTTTCTGCAAAATAGTGGTAATAGAAGTCCATACCCCACCCAGGGTGGTTGTGAGGGTTAATGCAGGTAAACACGGAGGACAGTGCCTGGCGTGGAGGAAGTATAACAGAGACCTTTCTACAGCACAGAAAAAGTCTGAGCCTCTCTCTTCTCTGTGGGCTCTCTGGAGCCTTCACACTCCAGCCCAAACTTTGGCCTAGAATCTCTGGGAAGAGACTTCTAAGACCTGTTAGTCAACAAAAAAGGTAATGAAAATTAGTATGTGCTGTTGGCCACCTTTTAAGTTAAAAAAGAAAAAAAAAACCAGACTCTAAGAGGGCCCCTGGAATCCCACCTTGTATCACACCCCTGTGTGTACTCCCCTCATCTTTAGTGTGGGTGGGGCTTGTGACTTGCTCCTATTCAACAGAGTGAGGCAAAAATGATGGGTAGGTAGGGACCACATGCATGGGGTTATATCTTGTAAGGCTAGAATTCCAGCTGGCTAGGAGACAACAGGGAAAGAACCGAGGGCAGCCTCCCACCAAGGACCAGCGAGAACCTGCAGCCCCCAGTCCAGCAGCCTGGAAGGAACAGTGCCACCAACATCACAGTTGGCACTCAGAAGAGATCTTTCCCCAGTCGAGCCTCAGATGAGACCACAGCCATAGCCGAGTCCTTGACCACACCCTTGCGAGAGCCCATGCCGAGGTCCCAGCTCAGCCGTACCCAAACATCTGGCCTCTAGAAACTGTGGGTCAACAGAACACGTGCTGATTAACACAGCTACATTCGTGGTGATATTATTATATAGCAAGAGAAAGCTAATACGTGATGAACACACGTTTGCTTGTCCATACATCACTCTCTGGAAGGGCATGCATGCCTCCAAGGCCACTTGCTGGCTCTAACCTGGCCTTCCTTCCCCTCCTGGCAGGAGACGGGTGCAGTGGGGTCACAAGAGAAACTTATTACTATTCTAAGTCCTTTCCTACCATTTGAGTTTTTTTACTACATGTAAGTATTACTTTTATTTAAACAAACAAACAAACAAGCTTCTGGGTTCCATGTTGATTTCGATGGCATGGGAGTAGCCCAAATCCTCTGCCCAGGGCTCCTCTCCCCACCAGGTCCAACCCTTTGCAGCTCTGCTTCTGTGTGCAGGTTGGATGCACGCCTGGAGAAATGGTCTGGTGTAAAGTGAGCTGAGGGGAGGGACTGCACAGAGCCCCAACAGGTCGCAGAGTTTCCCAGCGGAGCTGAGGCTGGGGAGGGGCTGAAGGAGGAAATGGAGGCAGGAAGAGGAGGACCCTCACGCACAGCCTTCTTCTCTTTCTAAATATGAGTAAGCAGGAAGTCCCAGCTGGCCCTAGTTCTCCAAAGGAATTGTATAGTCTGGAGAGGAGAAGGGGATTGGGAAATATTTTACTAAGAAACGGAAGAGAAATCGGAGCTTGCAAGAAACTCCTTGTGGCTTTTGTTTCGGCCAAGAGGCCCGGTGTTTGGGAGGCCACTCCTGAGAGAAAGATCTGAGGTAGGACAAACAGCACAGGCTCTGGAGTTCAAATCCCGGCTTCCAACCCTAGCTTTGCCATTTCCAACAACACTGGGTGAGTCGGTTCATCTCTCCATGCCTCGGTTTCCTGGTCACTGAAGTGGAGAGACCAGTAGCCTCCCACCTGCAAGGCTTTCCAGTGGACAGAGATCCCGGTGGAGCTGAGCACATGTCAGGCACGCAGGAAATGGGAACCTTTACGACCATGAACATAGCATTCATGTCCCCCCCACCATACTCCTCCCGGGGTATCACTGCCTCCTTGTACTTCCACGCCTGCGCTCGTGGGGTTCCCTCCATGCAGCCTACCTTTCCCTCCCTTCCCGATCTAGAAAGCTCTTAGACACCCCTCCACGCCCAGGATAAAACTCCACGTCCTTTGCAGAACCTCGTTCAGAAATCATCCAGGGCCCTGAGTCGCTTTATCCCTCAAATCCCACAGCCAATTTCTAGGACGTCTCCTTCCCACTGAGCCCATCCGAGGAACGTAGAGCGCGGGGCCCGCAGCTACTAATATTCTCTTCCCTTCATAGGGGGACAGGCGGTGGGTCACTGGGCACAGGGTGGGGATCACTTCGCAACAGGCACAAACGTGAAAGCACTCTGCCGGACCCCTGAGACGCATACACTATTGTATGGCAATTATACCACCAAAAAATAAAAAATAAACAGGGTTGGTCGCATCGAGTCTGAGCCACAGCTGGTGCGTGCAGTGCGGTGGCAAGCGGGGCTGGACGCGCACCCGGCGTCTGCGCCATCACCGTCCGGACAGGTGCGCTTCGGGGCCGCTCCCGCCTCCATCCTCACTGCTTAACCCTCATTGGCTAATCCTCAGACCAATCGCGGCCATCCCATTCCCTCGCCTGTGATTGGCTAGCGAGGAGCATGTGACCAGCGCTGGCCGGTGACCAGTCAGGGGAATGGCACAGGTCGGGTCTGTCCCCGGGGTACGGAGCGATGGGTGAGGAGTGTCCCAATGGCCTCTGCCCCACAACGAGAGAAGCTGGACCCAGAATTCCGAGGCCCTGGGCAGCCCGGAGCAGGTCTGGGACAACGGGGCCAGGGCCTGGGTATGCTGGTTAATTCTCCCACCTTGGCCGGAGTTCGGGGCCAGGTCCTGCCCCTGAGTGGGTCTCAGCCGTCCCTGTCCCCGTCCCCGTTCCTCCCTCCCGGGGTTCCCTCTGGGGAGCCTCCCCTTCCTCATTCTCCAGCCGTCTGGCTCAGGTGGGGCTGACCGCACCTGCAGGTCCAGGGGAGGGCACGTGGCTCGCCTCTGGCCAATCAGAGCACAGCACCCGCACCCTCCTGCCTGCCCACAGCCTGGGCTGGGTTCGGAGATTTGCACGTGAGCCAAGCCAGGCAACCAGCACTTCTACTGGGACTCTCGGGCGACAGAAACCTTTCCTATTGTAGCTCTAGCAGGTAGTGAGCATGGAGCATGGAGCTCTTGGTGGATGTACTGGCCACTGCAGGAAGCAAGAACCTGCCTAAAAATGAAGCCAGTACAGACTAAGAGCAGGGAGCCAAGGGCGGGACAGATTCCTGGAACCAGGAGCAAATAAGGAACATGTCTTTGGCCCCTATAGGTCACACCCTTCTCTCCCCTCTTAATAAGCCTTGCACTTCCCAGGACACGGGGCGGGGATTTAGCTCCAAAACGGAACCTGCTCCTCGTCCCACGCTTTCTGGGCCTCTGCTATGAGCACCCGGCTGCTCTGTTACCGCTCCCCCCACCGACACCCAGGCCCCATGCCAGGGGAGAAACCACACCTGAGAGCCCGGGAGATGTGAATCAACACCCCCTCCCCCTCCCTGGCTGAGGCAGAAAGACAGGAAGCAGCCACAGAGGCTGATGTGGGAGTTGAAGACGTGAGGAGCCCGCTCCCTGGCAGAAGCCAAGCCAGCCTGGGTCCCCGGACACGGGGCGTGCCTCAGAGGGGGCCCTCCGAGAGTCTGACGTCATGACTTCTAGACCAAGGTGTGGGAGGGCAAGGCAGATGGGGCTTTCCGAGGCCTGTGGCGCTCGGGAGAAAAGAACAGTGTTTGCGGCGCACTGGCTGCCGGGCGGGAGAGCCTGTCCGTGTCATACACTCGGCACTCTGGGTAGCCCAGGGAGTAGGTACTCTTGTGAGACCCACACTACAGGTGAGACAACTGAGGCACAAGGAGGTTACACGGCATGGCCGGGGTCACGCAGCTGGTGAGCGGAAGCAGGTATCCGAACCCAGCTCTGAGGGGTCCAGATGCTGTCCCTCCCTGGGAATGTGTGAGGGGAACAGGAGGCCGGCAGGAAATGAGCTCTGTCCCCACTGGAAACTGAAAGAGAAGGGAGCCAAGCCCCCCACCGCTGCATACAGCCCCTGCTGGTATTTCCTGGACAGTCTGCTGTCCATCAGCTGTCCCTTTTAAAAACCTGTCACTACCTTCATTTAAGAAGCAAGCTCACAATCACCGCCGTGATGGCAAAGCCCGAATCGGATGCCATTAGCATCCTATACGGTCAATGCCATGGGGACTGAGGGACAGCATGAAATGACGGCTGAACTTGTCCGGTGGGGGTGGGAGGCTCTGAGCCTGGGCCTCCTCTCTCCGTGAAAAAGGACTGAACCCAGCACAGGGCCAGGGTGGAAGTCGAGCCCTAGGTCCCCGATTTTGCAGTCGGGCCCCAGGGCCTGAGTCTCCACTCGCCCGAGTCCCAAGGGCTGTAGAGAAGCTCCCCGGCGCACACACTCACGTCCGTGGGGTCGTTTTCATTGGAAATGTGGACCATGTAGGTGAGCTCGGAGTACAGGTGATTGTCGGTAGGGTATGGGTTTGTCCACATCAGCAGCCACATGTGGGAGACGTTGGGGTCAACCGTGAGGTTCCCAGGGGCCCTGGGCTTCACTGTGGAGAAGAGATGCCTGGTGAGGAGCTTGTCCGGGTGTGGGGAGGGGGATGGCCCCCAGGACATGGGTCAACTGGGGGGGATCCCAGAGGGCACGGACCATTAAGCATCTGACCCTTGACTGGGGCTCAGGTCATGGTCTCAGGGTCGGGGGATCGAGCCCCACGTTGGTGGGGGGTGGTCCGTGCTCAGCAGGGAGTCTGCTTGTGATTCTCTCCCTCTCCCTCTGTTCTTCCTTTCTCTCCCAAATAAATAAATAAATCTTTAGATTTGTAGCCAGCCACACCTCTGTAGCACATTTCTGGAATCCTACATGGATCGCATCTCAGCAGAGCACGACAACTGTAATACCAATTATAATGTTGCTAAAACTCTACTTGGCACTCGTGGTTATTAACCAGCTTTCTACAGTGAAATGCAAAACGTGTGAGCCCCGCTGACCCTAAATTGGCCTTTTTCACCTTTGTCCTTCACACAATGGGCCCCGTCTATGTACTGTGTTTTTACTCACTGTTTTTATTTGGATTTGTGTGTTTGAAAACTGTCTCCTTTTCAGCAATCCTATCCAGGCAATCATAGCTACAAAATATGTATTAAAATCAATGCACGTGTGCAGAAATGATTTTAATTCATGGGTTTGCTCACTGGTCTCTTTAAACAACCCACTGCCCGTGGGTGGCACAAGCAGGCCCTTCAGGAACTGCAGAGCCCTGAACTCTGTGGATACGGGTGAAAATTCTCCTCTGTGGCTTAGTAGATGTGTGACCTTAGGAAGGTCACTTGCCTTCTCTGTATTGTATTCAGATGTAAAATGGGGATAACTCTCTTCTGGAAAATGAGGCTCAGAGAGGTCATGTGACTTGCCCAGGGTCACACAGCAATAAATGGTGTTTTAAACTGCCATCACTATGCCACAGCAGAATCACGGTGAATTGCTGTGGGGACTGAGGCTGCCAGGTTACATCAGCCTTCAGTGGTCTGGACCGTCTGAAGCAGCAGCGGCGGACCAGGCAACAGGCGACGGACCTCGGCAGCCAGCGTGCCTTCCATTAAGCAGAAGCCTCATCTCAAGACCCCAGTCCGGGCACTTAAAATCAGGGGGCTGAAATATAAAAGCTAAAGCGGACCTGATGTGCTAGGGAGCCCAGTCCCATTTTAGAGATAGGAGGACTGAGGCCTGGGAAGGAGGAAAAAACTTCTCATCATGTCTGTGAATACGCAGAAGACTGCTTGCGCCTCACTCCCAACTGGAGCCCGGCCACCCCTGCCCCACAGCCCAGCTGGGGATCGGGAACCGCCCCTACCCTGGGCCCTGTCCACCATGCCCAACTTACCATGCTTGCTGGGCTGGAAGAAGCCGCCCCACAGCTGGTGCTTCCCAGCCCACAGGTCCAGCTGATAGACGTCGGCCTGGACCACGTCATCTATGGGCATGTAGCACACGCACACTGCACCTTCTCGGTTCTCGGGGACACACGTGCGGTTCCTGCAGACAGAGAGGTGGCCTTAGGTCACTGTGTTCACGGTATTCCTGGAACATGACTCACGGGACACATGCTCTACCGGCTTCCCAACTACTCTGCCTCCAGGATCAGATCTGGGAACAGGGGTGTGGTGAGGACAACAGACAAGCGCTGCTCTCCTTACTGGCCACAGCCACAGGCCACACCCACCACGGACTCTTGTATGGCTCTGGCCATGGCCATGGTCCTGGAACTTGGCTCCCCCTTGAAAGCCAGTGAAAGGGAAGAAACAAAGGCACTAAGGAATTCATAACAATGTGAGTATGTGTGTGTGTGTGTGTGTCTGAGTGTACCTCTGGGTAGCACCGTTTATCCCAGTGGACAGTGCCCCACGTCTCACAGGCTAGGCTAGGGGTCAGTGAATGTCTTCAGCAAAGTGCCAGATAGCAAATATCTGGGACTTTGAGCGCCATAGTGTGTGTGTCCCAACTATTCAACTCTGCTGTAGTGCAAAAGCAGCCACAGACAATGCAGAAACGAATAGGCATGCCGCGTGCCAATAAAACTTTATTTACAAAGGCAGGTGGTGGGCTGGGTGTGGGCCTCAGGCCATAGTTTGCAGATCCCTGGTCTAGGCCATTGTAGCACACTTTGAAGCACAGCCCATCCAGCCTGGTATACCTTGGAATGTCTCTGTCGGTGGACCCTATGTTCTGGTGTGTGGCACATGCCAGGATGTCCTTTTAACTGTTCTGAGCCCTGCCTAGAAGAGGACCCCAGGTGCTGTGGATGGTTCCAGTGACCCACCTGGAACAACGTATCCGGGGTTCCACGGTCCACCGCACAACACAGCGAACTCTACCACTCACGCTCTATCCCTAGCCCTCTGGGCCCAGCCTCCCCCAAATCCCAGCTCCACCCCAGGCTTACTCGGACTCTATGAAGTTCAGCTGATAGGACAGACGGAGCTCGGCACTGCAGTTGGTGGGCCCGTCCATCTCCCACTGACAGACGGAGACGCTGATGTAGTCGGAGAAGCAGCTGGGCTCCCGCAGGACCTTAACGCTCCCTGCGGGGACACAGGAATGCTCTGAGCAGCCAGAGTCACACAAGCAAGGGGGACAGGCACCGGAGGACAAGTCGGAAACCAGCCCAGACAGGACTGAGGAGTCCATCACAAAACAAGGAGACCACAGTCCCAGCTGTGTGCCAGTCTTCAGGAAGCTGGGGGCGGGGCGGGGTTCTGGAGCTTCCCAGCCAGCATGGGGGAAGGTTCCTGAAGCGGAAGAATACCCCGGGAGGCGGGGTCTACCTTTACCTTCTGGAAACTCCACTACTTGCCCCTTTGAGGCCAAATCAAGGAAATTTCTAATCTAAGAAATTTCTAGTCTAGATTTCTAATAAGTATCTCAAACTTACCTCGTGTCCAAAACTCGCATCTGGTGCTGCACCCACCCCGCCCTGCCCCGCCAAGTGTGTGCTCCCTACTCCGTTCCGTGCTGTCTTTTTCTATCACTTTCTAACACTCTTTACAACTGATTTATAATTAGGACCAACATCATTAGCTGTCCCCTCCCACTATAGTGAGCTCCTCAAGGCCCGGAATCTTTGTTTTGTTCACTGATTATCCTAGGAGCCTGGCATCTAAAGGGCCAGTAAACATTTGCTGAATGAGTGGCCCAACAAAGGAATGAATGGGAGTTGGGGACTTACCAGAGCCTCCTACCCACACCAGGATCAGGCAGCTCACGGGGAATGTGAGCCCAGAGCAAAGCCACCCCATTGGGAGATCCTAAGATACCTGCTGAGAGAAAGTGAGCCAGGTTAGTGCCAACAATGAGCCCTCTGTGTTCGCCAGGCATGCATGTGCATGCTTTCTCTCTGTAATCATGAAACATGACACAGATGCACAAAGCCCATTATGAGAGCCAAAGAATGCCTTGTCCCAAGAGACACTTCTTAAGAAAAACCCCATGACCTGCTAAATTTAAGCAACCCTGGGACTTTAGAAAGTTCGCAATGCACATTTGCTTGTAAAGGCTCTGATAAGTCCTGCAGCAAAGAAATTTATTTTTCTTCATCTAACCCAACACTTAGCAATTTATTTCCCTACTCAACCTTCGTGTGTGTGTGTTAAAACCCCAAATAAAGCGCTAAAAGATTTACAATTCCTTTAAATCCATTTTGGAGATGTTCACATGTTTAGCCTTATAGAGCTGGTTAAATAAATGGTGGTATATCCAAGTAATAAAAATGATGCTTGAGTGTGTGGAGTGTGTTAGACTTACGTCAATGGCCCCAATTCTTCACACCCCTCCTGGATCCACATAGCTTTTCAATGCCTCCACCACTACCACCCCTCTGGGTAGGGCGTTCGCCCCTGCCCTTGGATTATGGGCTCAATTGTGTTACTAGCTTTGGGCAGCCAAATATTAGCAAGGGGATGTGTTGCAGAAGCGTGCTTTTGCACGACCACTGCCTTGAGAACACAGCCATGCTAGCCTGCGGGAGGATGGTGACATGGGACAATGCCATGTCACAGGCAGTCCCATTCTGCATTAGTCAACAGGCAGCCACTCCCAGTCTTGTGAGTGAGCTCCCCAGAGCCATGCAGCCGACCTGAGGCTGGCCACAGGTGCACAGCTGAGCCCAGTAAGCTCAGCCAAGCCCAGTTAAGTTGGCCCGCTGGACCCAAGCTAAACAAGCCTCTCTTGTTAAACACTCCTGGGGTTTTGCCATTCTGCCTTGGGTCATCACCCCACAACTCTGACTTCTAACCCCGTAGATTCCCTTTAGTGTTTGTGTTTTACATGAATGGAATCGTCCACTGCCCTTACTGTGTTAAGGGCATCCCACAATACAGACTGGGGAATAAGAATCAGAAAGGACAGACACTCCCCCCCCCAAAAAAAAACCCACAATGCAAATTCCCCCCAAATTACAAGGCCTAGCAATAACTCCTGTACACCTTCATATCAGTGCTTCCAGATTTTTATCTGTACAAACAGGGAGATAAATACGAACTTTATTAATTTTACTTAGAGCATCCTCTGCCTACTAAAACTTCAATTTTAGTATTTATATATATTTTTAAATATTTTTATTTATTTGATAGACAGAGATCACAAGCAGGCAGAGAGGCAGGCAGAGAGAGGAGGAAGCAGGCTCCCTGCTGAGCAGAGAGCTCGATGCGGGGCTCCATCCCAGGACCCCGGGATCATGACCTGAGCCAAAGGCAGAGGTTTAACTCACTGAGCCACCCAGACGCCCCTAGTATTTAATATATTATTAAGTATCATTCCATACCACTGTAGATCCAAAGCGTCAAATTCGTAGTATCCCCCATGGGTTGCCATTGGATTTTTAGCCTTTGTTTATTGTTATTGCTTTGTTGTTCTACACACTGTGGTAACTGTGCTCATCCTTGGAGAACCATCACCCCATATTCCCCTGATCCTTGCCTTAAGCTTATTTTTTTCCTTTTTTTAAAAAAAAAGATTTATTTATGTATTTCAGCAGGGGGAGGGGCAGAGGGAGAGAGGCAGGCTCCCCGCTGAGCAGAGAGCCCCACACCAGGCTCGATCTCACGACCGGCTTGTGACCTGAGCGGAAATCAAGAGTTGGACACGCAACCAACTGAACCACCCAGGTGTCCCTTTATCTTTTTCTTTCTTTCTTTCCCTTTTTAAAAAAAAGTATGTTGTTGATCTTTTCTCATATTACAAAAGCCACATTTGATCACTGCAGAAAATTTAGAGAAGAGGGACCGAGCCAACAAGCAAAACAAGAATGCCTATAACTCCATCACCTGGGAAACCACCACTGGCGACCTTTTGGCGTGTTTCTCATCTTTTCTGTGAGTGTCTGGTTCAACAGAATGGGCTAATACAACCTCTCCTGTTTCAGAGTGTGTGTATTTCTATGCCGTAAAATACTGCTCAACACCCCTCTTGGCAAAGGCTATGTAGTGGGCTTCCTGAAGTTTAAACACCTGCTCTGTCACTCCTTGTGAGCCTGAGCAAACGGCCCTGTGCCTCAGTTTCCTACCCTGTAAAGAGGAGCTAATAACAGCTCCCATCTGACTGGGGTCTCGTGAACACTACATGAGCGGACACGGTCAGAGTCCCAGTCGCCACTGGTCACTTTTGTTAAGAAAAACCCTCAGACGTGAACGCCCACGGGGGACAGGGAGTGAGTACTTTTCCCCCCGCAACGCTCCAAGCACATAATGCCAAAAGCCCTCTAAAAAGCAAGGTACTGAGGTATGTTCCCAACAATGCTGAGAGCACCTGCCTTCCCCACCCCTGCGTGCGTCTCTATCGTGGCTTCCAGGTTCCTTCTGCTGCTTGGTAGCTGCATGCTGTTAAGGCAGTTACCCTATCTCTCACAGCGTCAGCTTCCTTATCTGCAAAGTGGAAACGATACCAAGCTCAATCTCAAGGTCGTACAGCGAAAAGGAAGTGAGGTGTGTGCCTCAAGCCGTCTGCACCCAGGGTCTGGAGCACAGGAAGGCCTTCATGCCCCTGTTGGAAGCTTTCCACTTGCAGGACCTCCCCGGCCGGCACGGCCTCCCTCCCTGCCTGGCCCAGCACCTGTGCACCGTGCTCCTGCCACCCGCACATCTTCACTCCCGGCCGCCCTTGGAACGCACCGAACCCGTTCCCACCTCCAGACCTTTCCTCTTGGTCTCTCTACTTCCCTGGCACTTATTCATTTTATTCATTCGTTTGTCCATAATGGATAAATTACCCCATAATACTGCGGTGCATCTTTCAGAAGAAAGGACTTTCATTCTCCTACATAGCCAGGAGGCAACCATCAAAACCAGGCACATGACACTGAGGCATTACTGCCATCGGATCCCAGAACCTTCCTATTTCCAGCTTGTCAACTGCCTCTGTAATGCTCTTTGTAAGTCAAGGACCCGGGCTATGATCGTGTGTTACACCTGATCATCGCGCCATCCCAGCACCCAGGTCTTGGCTTCGAGGACCGTTCCACACCGAATGGAGCAAGGGCTCCTGGAAGAAGCGGCTGACCACAGGAGCAGGGAAAGTGCACGATAAGCCTGGAATCCTTGCCTCAGAAAGTAAGGACGCACCCCAAGAATGGTGGGGATTCATCAAAAAAGACACAGGACCCAGCTAACAGTATTCGGGGCTCAAACAGGCACGACTGAAGCATTGCAATAAACATATAGTAATTGATTTTAACTCTTGGAGTCAAACAGGGCACAAGAGTCTGTTCTGTTTTAGATCAACATGTCGGGGGAAGGGGGCAGACCTATGTCTCCATGGCAACCTTTAAGTATCTCCCCACAAAATCTGTATGGCTTATTAATTTAATGAGTCAGAATACTTACCAACTTTCCAACGTTCCATATATTATACACAATACTTCATATAGAGATACAATTGTATCTAACTTTAGATACAGAAGCCTGGCAGGCACCACCTTCACCAATCGCCAGGAATGGGAACAAATCAAGGTCGGGAGCTTTCTGAAACTAACCCCGCCACCCCCAAGAACACAGCCTTGTTTCTCGGCTGTTCCTGCCCCAAGTGCACAAATTGCAAGGAAGCATCAAACTTAACCGAGACCTGGTGTCCTCTACAAGGTTCCAGGAACTCTTCCTCTGATGGGTTCACACATGCCCACAGCATCCTGTGGCAGAAAAGGTGAAATACAAAATCCAGGTGGCTTTTCCTCTGATAAGTTCACACATGCCCACAGCATCCTTCGGCAGAAATGGCAAAGGTGTCACCTGAGCTCTGATTTTGAATCAAGAGAAACAGAGACGGCAAGCAAACATGGACAAAGTCACACAGCAGAAGAGCTACTATGATAAAGTCAAGCCACCCTGGCAGGGGAGACTAAAACATCACATCTGTAGCAGTCAGGGTGGCTATCTTTGATCTGTTCCAGAGGGCACATCCAAATACAGGCACGTGTATGCCCATAACCGCGTGCGCACGCACATGCTCACGCGCATGCACCACA